>NC_138778.1:176059565-176449565 GCF_965119305.1 Pelophylax lessonae
TCCTTCAGGTGTTTTTTACCAAACTCCATGCGGGCTTTCATGTGTCTTACACTGAGGAGAGGCTTCCGTCGGGCCACTCTGCCATAAAGCCCCGACTGGTGGAGGGCTGCAGTGATGGTTGACTTTCTACAACTTTCTCCCATCTCCTGACTGCATCTCTGGAGCTCAGCCACAGTGATCTTTGGGTTCTTCTTTACCTCTCTCACCAAGGCTCTTCTCCCCCGATAGCTCAGTTTGGCCGGACGGCCAGCTCTAGGAAGGGTTCTGGTCGTCCCAAACGTCTTCCATTTGAGGATTATGAAGGCCACTGTGCTCTTAGGAACCTTAAGTGCAGCAGAAATCTTTTTGTAACCTTGGCCAGATCTGTGCCTTGCCACAATTCTGTCTCTGAGCTCTTCAGGCAGTTCCTTTGACCTCATGATTCTCATTTGCTCTGACATGCATTGTGATCTGGAAGGTCTTATATAGACAGGTGTGTGGCTTTCCTAATCAAGTCCAATCAGTATAATCAAACACAGCTGGACTCAAATGAAGGTGTAGAACCATCTCAAGGATGATCAGAAGAAATGGAAAGCACCTGAGTTAAATATATGAGTGTCACAGCAAAGGGTCTGAATACTTAGGACCATGTGATATTTCAGTTTTTTCCTTTTTTAATAAATCTGCAACAATGTCAACAATTCTGTGTTTTTCTGTCAGTATGGGGTGCTATGTGTACATTCATGAGGAAGAAGAATGAACTTAAATGATTTTAGCAAATGGCTGCAATATAACAAAGAGTGAAAAATGTAAGGGGGTCTGAATACTTTACGTACCCACTGTATATACATGACAAAAGCTTTGGCTGGATGAATACAGGGGCTGCCCTTATGTTGGCAAAATTGATAATTATCTGGCTGCGTCTGTCCTCAAATATTTTAGTCACAAGCATGCACAAGCGCCATTCATTTTCACATACGTCTGAACCATCAGTGGACGGTACGGGGCTCGGTGATCACAGCTGGCCTCTAACAGGTGGCAGAAACAGCTGTGGCGATCAGGAGATTCCTGCAGCTGTCCTTTGCCTCAGTGCTAGTCATCCGTGTAACGTCGCCTTAAAACTTTGACCTGCAAACCGCTCAGGTGTAAATGGGGCCCAATGTCCCTGGTGTAGTTTTTGAGCATAGAGCGACTGAATGCTCATGTCTGAACGTTGGGTGGAGGTAAGCATACAGAGACAGGCAGAAAAACGCTGAGGTGTAAATAGGGTCTAATGTCCCTGGTGTACTTTTTGAGAATTGGGGCGATTGAGCGTAGACATGTGAATTTTGGGCGGAGGCAAGCGTACAGAGACAGGCAGAAAAAAGCTCAGGTGTAAATGGGGCCTAAAATCCCTGGTGTACTTTTTGAGCATCGGGTGACTAAGCGTACACTTCTGAATGTTGGGTGGAGGCAAGGGTTCAGAGACAGGTGGAGTGCAAACTTATGAATGTTGGACGGAGGCAAGTGTAGGGAAACAGGCACAAAAACACTCAGGTGTAAATGGGGCCTAATGTCCCTGGTGTACTTTTTGAACATAGGGCGACTGAGCGTACGCATGTGAATGTTGGGCGGAGGCAAGCATAGGAAAACAGGTGGAAAAACTCTCAGGTGTAAGGCCTCACGCACACTGCAGCGGCTAAACTCACATTTTGGAGCAGTTTGGCATTTTTTTCAGCAGCCCCTGAACTCTCCTAAATGTTATCTTATGTGTACGTGTACAATGTACTACCAGCATTCAAACGCCAAATGCTTGTAACTGCTTGTAAAGTCATGTAAACGTTAAGAAACAGCGCTAAGCCGCATCAAGCGTTTTTTTTTTTTGACATGTCAAAATAAATGGTTCTCTATGAGAGCTATCTCAACTGATCCGAATTTCAGCCCATTGGTTTGATCATGATCAGACTTGTGGCTCGACTTGCGGTCTGGGGATTTTGAAGGGGATCCCCACGCCAAAATTTAAAAAATAATGGCGTATTTGAGTCTGGTATGGCTCTTGAAAGGGAACCCCATGCCAAAATGAAAAAAAAAAGGGGGGGTGGGGTTGTGGGGTGGGGGGTCCCCCCCAAAATCCATACCAGGACCTTATCCGAGCATGCAGCCCAGCAGGTAAGGAAAGAGGAGAGGGCGGACTAGCGAGCACCCCCCCCCTGGATCAAACCAGGCCACACGCCCTCAACATGGGGGGTGTGGGTGCTTTAGGGCAGTAGGCCTCTGCGCCCCCCACTCCAAAGCACCCTGTCCTCATGTTGATGGGGACAAGGGCCTCTACCCAACAATCCTGTGCGGTGTTTGTGGGGGTCTGTGGGCAGGGGGCTTATTGGAATCTGGAGGCCCCCTTTAGGAAGGGGACCCCAAGATCCCGCCCCCCCATGTAAATTAATATGTGGTACATTGTACAACTACCCATTCACCCCAAAAAAGGCAGTGTAATGTAAATTTAAAAAAAAAAAGACAATTTTGACAAGTCCTTTATTAAAAATCTTCTCCTGGTTTTCCCTCCAGTGTTCTCCTTTCAGTCTTCTTCCCCTGGTCTTCTCCGTCGCTGCTGTCTTCTCCGCAGCTGACCCTGTCCTCCTTCAATGCTGTCTCTCCTCATTATGCCAGCTCCGCTCTCTACTGTTTCTCATATAGCCATGGGGCGTGCTCATCCGGTGACGTCACCATAAGTCCCCCCCCTTTCTTGACCTGCTGGGCTGCATGCTTGGATAAGGGTCTGGTATGGATTTTGGGGGGGCCAATTCTAAAAAAACTACTAAAGGTGCATTTTTACAGCCATTTTTTCCTGGCATTGGCAGTGGCTTTGCAGCTCGTTTTTTCTAACGCCCCGTGTGCATACGAGGCCTTAATGGGGCCTAATATCCCTGGTCTACTTTTTGAGCGTCGGGCGACTGAGCCTACACGTGTGAATGTTGGGCGGAGGAAAGCATAGGGAAACAGGCGGAAGAACGATGAGGTGTAAATGGGGCCTAATGTCCCTGGTGTACTTTTTGAGCGTAAGGTGATTGAGCGTACACGTCTGAATGTTGGGCGGAGGCAAGATTACAGAGACAGGCGGAAAACCGTTCAGGTGAAAATGGTGCCTAATGTCCCTGGTTTACTTTTTGAGCATAGGGCAACTGAGCACACACATGTGAATGTTGCTCGGAGGCAAGCGTAGAGAAACAGGCGGAAAACTCTCAGGTGTAAATGGGGTCTAATATCCCGGTGACTTTTTGAGCATTGGGCGACTGAGCGTACACATTGCACATGGTTCAAAAGAGGTTGCAGTCTGGCCTATTCACTTCATTGGGTCGTGTTTGGTAGCTGTCCTGCCCCTCGAATGCGAAAAGGCAGGGGTCAGTAAGATTCCTAAGGGTATACTTTAATTTTTGGTTGTTACCTGCCATAGACTTAGATGAGCCAATAGCTCAATGGTACCTGTGAGGGGACTGCAGGGTAGCCACTTGCCTTTTGTCTATGGGCCCTGGCATTTGAGGGAGCTACAAGATGTCCTGTTATATAGTGCAAGATGACATGGTATTACCCCATTTAACAGTCGAGGAAGTCATGGTGGTCTCTGCCAACTTGAAACTCAGTGAGAAGATGATGTGATTAATCAAGGCTTGTCTAGGGGCATAGCTGTTAATTAGCTTACTGGTTAGTTAGCTGTTGATTAGATTGCTTTTTGATTACATCACTGTTAGCTGCTAGTTGCTCATTAGATGTTCTATTAGATGTATTGATGACAATTCTGTTTAAAGTTTAAGAGAGAGTGAGTTCCGCGCTTATGGATATCAAACGGATATATATCAGAAGCAGTGGCGGCTGGTGAAGTTTTAAGATGGGGGGGCGCAAGACCCCGCCCTTCTATTTTGGCCCCTCCCATTTCTCAGAAGCCACACCCCTTATAGACCCCACCCATTTTGTCCCCTGTATTTTGCTTGCGTGAACCAATTCTCCCAATATATCACATATTAAGGGCTCCATCAGTACTAGTATATCCCATAATAGGGAGCAGGGGCCCTATTATGGGATACACTGACAGAGTGGCACAAACCCCACAGTACAGGCCCCTTGTACAAACCCCACAGTACAGACCCCCTAGCACAGACCACACAGTACATGCCCCCTTTCAATGCAGTGACCAGCGTACATGCCCCCTTTCAATGCAGTGACCAGCGTACATGCCCCCTTTCAATGCAGTGACCAGCGTACATGCCCCCTTTCAATGTAGTGACCAGCGTACATGCCCCCTTTCAATGTAGTGACCAGCGTACATGCCCCCTTTCAATGTAGTGACCAGCGTACATGCCCCCTTTCAATGTAGTGACCAGCGTACATGCCCCCTTTCAATGCAGTGACCAGCGTACATGCCCCCTTTCAATGTAGTGACCAGCGTACATGCCCCCTTTCAATGTAGTGACCAGTATACATGCCCCCTTTCAATGTAGTGACCAGCATACATGCCCCCTTTCAATGCAGTGACCAGTATACATGCCCCCTTTCAATGCAGTGACCAGCGTACATGCCCCCTTTCAATGTAGTGACCAGCGTACATGCCCCCTTTCAATGTAGTGACCAGCATACATGCCCCCTTTCAATGTAGTGACCAGCATACATGCCCCCTTTCAATGTAGTGACCAGCATACATGCCCCCTTTCAATGCAGTGACCAGCGTACATGCCCCCTTTCAATGTAGTGACCAGCGTACATGCCCCCTTTCAATGTAGTGACCAGCGTACATGCCCCCTTTCAATGTAGTGACCAGCATACATGCCCCCTTTCAATGCAGTGACCAGCGTACATGCCCCCTTTCAATGTAGTGACCAGCGTACATGCCCCCTGCAGAGGTATGGCAGTGGGAGAGATGGGATCAGGCAGAGGGATGGTGGTGGGAGAGATGGGATCAAGCAAAGGGATGGCGGTGGGAGGGATGGTCATGGGATGAGGCAGAGCAGAGGGGGATGGCGGTGGAAAGGCTGGATGGATGGATGGATGGATGGATGGTCATGGCCCATGATGACCATCCATCCAGCCTTTCCACCGCCATCCCCCTCTGCTCTGCCTCATCCCATGACCATCCATCCATTCATCCAGCCTTTCCACCGCCATCCCCCTCTGCTCTGCCTCATCCCATGACTCATGGGATGAGGCAGAGCAGAGGGGGATGGCGGTGGAAAAGCTGGATGGATGGTCATGGAGGACTGACAGGACAGGAGGACCACGAGGACTCACCGGTGGTGATGTCTTCTTCCAGCAGATGACCTCCGGTGGTCTGGTCTCCTCTCCGGTGCCGCCGACACTCCCGTCCGGTGTCCACCCGACTCCATCGCCCGCGGTCCGGTCCACTGCTGCGAGTGACGTCAGCGGGGTCAGCGTTGGATGTCCTGGATGCTGTGATTGGTCCAGGCTGGAGGCTGGACCAATCACAGCCAGGAATCCACGAAGTGGGGGTTTCCAAGGAATCTGCCTTGCGCCCAGGTTACGCCCCCCACGCCCCCCAGAAGGCAGCCAATCGGCGCCTCTTCTGGGTGGTAACCCCACCCCCCCACCCCCTCCACATCGGCTGGCGGCGGCGGCGGCGAACGCAATTTTTTTTTTTTTTCAAACTTTATTGCTCGTTTTGCAATCTTTTTTTTTTTTTTTATCTTTTTTTTTTTTCTTCCTTTTTTCAGGGGGGGCGGCGCCCTGGCGCCCCCTATGCACCGGCCGCCACTGATCAGAAGTAGTTAGGCTGCAGCCTACCCTGAACTACAATCAAAAGACTGTATTAGAGGTATGTGGAAAAAATTGGGTAATTGGCGCTGCCTTACTAAAATATTATCACAACGTGGTGTAGGTGGATATAAATAAAAGTGTCTGTGCTGGTGTCAGTAGACACAATAAATGAAATATCATGTAAAACAGGAATAAATTGGTAAGATCAACATATATAAAAAATAAATATTGTATCACAGTGATATAAAAAGTGCAATCAAGTGGTATATATATAAAAAACACAATTAAATCGTGTATATAAAAACCATAGGGCAATATAAAGTGCCAAGTGATAAATGATGCTAGATCATGTGCAAAAAGTAGCAGTGTAGAAAGTACAGAGAAATTGCAATAAGTGCAATTTAGTGTAAAATAATGTATAGTCACTGATTGTAGAGATATATATTTATATGGTGCTAATAGCGAAAGATAATTACAAATCAGAGAATAAAAGTGCAAAATAGTGCAATAATGTGCAAAAAAAAACCAAAACAATAAATATTAAAGTGACTGATTAAAAATCCAAATAACCAGTATAAGTCTTCAGAAATAGTCCAAATCCAAAAGAAAGATCCAGAGAAAATCGGAGTACGAATAAAAAGGATCGGTGAATAAATGCAAATAAGATTGCAGGTGACCCCGTGGTGGGCAACTGGCGAGGTGAGGGGAAATCCCACTAGTAAATAACCTACTAACCAGATGTACCCACCCCACACAGGGGTATAGGGCGGGTATTAGGATATGGATAGAACTCCTTCCCTTCGCTCCTATCTTCTTGGTGGGTCAGGGGGAATATTAGAAGCCGTCCCTGGGGGTCCCGGATGTCACCAGAGGAAAACCGGATCTTTAGGTCCTCTCCAATAGGAATGGTGGTATATCCGGAATTTCATAGGTAAGGGCTGGCCACTCAACAGTGGAATATACAGGGCAAAAAAAATGCTCGATAGTGTGATACTGTATGACTAATTTTATTATTTAGTATATAAAAGCTGGGTACTCACAGTGTAACAGATAAAAACAGCGTGGATATAGCATCTTGGAACGCACTGCGTTCCACCAGATAGTCGGAACCGGAAATGATGCAACTGTTACACTGTGAGTACCCAGCTTTTATATACTAAATAATAAAATTAGTCATACAGTATCACACTATCGAGCATTTTTTTTGCCCTGTATATTCCACTGTTGAGTGGCCAGCCCTTACCTACGAAATTCCGGATATACCACCATTCCTATTGGAGAGGACCTAAAGATCCGGTTTTTCTCTGGTGACATCCGGGACCCCCAGGGACGGCTTCTAATATTCCCCCTGACCCACCAAGAAGATAGGAGCGAAGGGAAGGAGTTCTATCCATATCCTAATACCCGCCCTATACCCCTGTGTGGGGTGGGTACATCTGGTTAGTAGGTTATTTACTAGTGGGATTTCCCCTCACCTCGCCGGTTGCCCACCACGGGGTCACCTGCAATCTTATTTGCATCTATTCACCGATCCTTTTTATTCGTACTCCGATTTTCTCTGGATCTTTCTTTTGGATTTGGACTATTTCTGAACACTTATACTGGTTATTTGGATTTTTAATCAGTCACTTTAATATTTATTGTTTTTTTTTTTTTTTTTGCACATTATTGCACTATTTTGCACTTTTATTCTCTGATTTGTAATTATCTTTCGTTATTAGCACCATATAAATATATATCTCTACAATCAGTGACTATACATTATTTTACACTAAGGCTCCATGTACACGGGACGCTGGAAATGGCCGTTTAGGAGCAGTTGGGCGTTTTTTTCAGAAGCCCCTGAACCCACCTACATTTTATCTTATCTGTCCATGTACACAGGGTTGTTTACAGTCATTTCCAGGCAGTTGCGTTCAGGGACTGTTTTTAGAACGCAATTATTTGCGTTCGAACGTGTGTTTCCCGGCGTTTCAAATGCACAAACGCGTCCGAACGCGTCTGAACGCGATGACCCGCGTTTAGCGTTCGCGTTTTTCCATTTTAAAGGGGAATAATTTTTTTGACCTCTAGGAACGCTTCTAAACGCAAAAGCCCGCAAACGCTGCTAAACGCCCGCTAAATGCGGGTACAAACGCAAACAAACGGACGTTTCAAACGTCCTAAAAATTCCAGCATTCAAAGGGACTTTTAACAACGTCCCGTGTACATGGAGCCTAAATTGCACTTATTGCAATTTCTCTGTACTTTCTACACTGCTACTTTTTGCACATGATCTAGCATCATTTATCACTTGGCACTTTATATTGCCCTATGGTTTTTATATACACATTTTAATTGTGTTTTTTATATATATACCACTTGATTGCACTTTTTATATCACTGTGATACAATATTTATTTTTTATATATGTTGATCTTACCAATTTATTCCTGTTTTACATGATATTTCATTTATTGTGTCTACTGACACCTGCACAGACACTTTTATTCTGTTTAAAGTTTGCATTGTTTAGGATAATGTGATCAAGCTCGTATGTGATTTTCTGTGGTATAAATTCTGTGTGAACTTTCAAAAAAGAGTTGCAGTTTGCACCTAGGCTAGTGTCGTCTAGTCCTTGGGTGCAATTGCTAGGCATCCTAGGGGTCTAAACATTAAAGTACATAGGAAGTTACTGCACAGCTGCGTGCAGCACAACAAGCTGGAAGGCTAAAAACATGACACAGGCAAGGAGTCCTAAAGAGGTAAGTGGAGACTTAAGGAGGGATTAGCTTACAGTAAGTAAGGATTTTTTTTTAATGGAACCTACTCTTTAAACAGGAGCGCAACACCCAAAAATGTATATACATCACAATACACAGTCATTTCATTGCAGACAATAAACAGCTACATAAAAATGTTTTATATTGGCCGTAATCACCTAAAAACGTGGTATACATTCACCTGTTTCAATGTTCAGGTAAATCCTGCATTGCAAAATGTTTAACTGAATATACACTCTGTGTCAGTGGTAGTATGACCTCTGTTAATAGGTAACTTTTCTCATTTGATCTACTGTATATCCAAAGTAAAAAGGATTTTTCTCCCGTCCTGTAGAGAAGACCCTATCATCTTGGAATTCAAGCTTCCACAAAAACTCCTAAAATAATAACATCTAGGCCCCAGGTTCCTATACCTTGATCAGCTGTACATCAACATTAGGACCTTTGAAGAATCTGAACCCAAGCCAGAGGCGTAATTAGAACATTCAGGGCCCAAGTGCAAGTAACCATGGAGGGCTCCTCTGACCCCCGCTCCCCCCTCTCCAGGCCTGGGGTCCTTCCCTCTGAGCCTGGTGGTGGAACACCAGGGCTCAGTTGCAAGTGCTACCTTTGAAACCCTGGTAGTTCCACTACTGGTGTCAGTATTTTTTGTTTACTATTTTATTTTTCTACAATTATATTATTATTTATTTGTTTTTGTTTTTTTACAAATTTTTAGGAACCCCAATGGGGGCTTCAGTGCAGGGCCGGACTGGCCTACCGGGATACCGGGAAATTTCCTGGTGGGCCGCCGGCCCTGGGGCCGCTTTAAAATTGTGGCCGCTTTAAGACGCGGCCGCTATTGTGGCCGCTTTAAGACACGGCCGCTATTGTTGGGCCGGTATAATAATGCTATGGGGCTGGTATGACATTTTTTCCAGGGCTGAATTTTATTCCCAGTCCGGCCCTGCTTCAGTGAAATATCAGGGGTCTAAACAGACCTCTGATGTTTCACCTTTGAGCCAGAGAAAGGAGATTGAGCACACAGCCTCAGTCTCCATTTCTGCAGCCTGAGCTGCACAGAATGAATGGACAGGAATAGCTCTGCACCGAGCTTCCCATTCATTCATAGTTTACTATGCTTCAGTTATGAATGGACAGAGTCAGTGATTGATACCGATCACTGACTTTGTTCATTTGGAAAAGGCAGGGGGCAGTAAATGTCATTTCCCCGCTCTCCATCCTGACACATCCCCAGCAGGAGAGGGGAGGGGGGAAGCTGATAGTGAGATCAAAAGTAAGCAATTCCAGTATAGGATAACAGCCAGTACAACTGAGGGGAAGGCAGGAATTCAGCTTTAAATGATCCATGACTGGTCTCTCTCTGCCATCTAATGTCCATGGCCAGACTCAAACAGGACTGATTGACTTTTATGGTATATATGGTCAGCCTTCCATTCCCCACTCTATAAAAAATGTATTTTTATTGGTGTCCCTATTGGAGGGATTTGCCATGACTTCCCCTTCCTCTCTTAAATAGGGAAAACCTGACAGAGGTTCTAACCCTTTCCCATTATAAAACAAAAAGAGTTAGAGTTGGGCTTTAGGATAGTGTTTTTGACTTGCAGAAACATTTTGTCAGTGTGCATGCTTCTAGAGCATGTTTCGGCATGATGATTATTTCCTAATGTCCTGCCGCCATTTACCGTCTACACGCCTTCCATTTTGGGAACTGAACTGACTTGATATACAGACACGCGGTGTTCTACATTTCTTTTACTGCATTATTAACCTAGAAAGCTCAATTTGGATCTAGCCATGCAGATATGATTAGTAAACCCATCGCCCCATTGGGGATGAAGAAATATGTTTACCGCAGACGAGACAAGCTCAGACCAGAAATTCGAGTTACAAAAGCAGCTTATGATGTCACGTGACTCCCTGATAAGTCATGTGAATAAATGAATGTAAATGTGCTTATAAAATCTGAATGAATACATTAACAGTGAGTCTGGTTAGAGCTAATGTGCATTGGGTCAAATAACTTCTTCACCTGACCAAACACAGGAAGAGTCCATGGTTCCCATTGTTGAGATGTCTATAGATCCTAAATAAAGAAGCTGGTGACACACGGCAAAATCATTGTAAGGGAAGCTTTATTGTTCCGACTAAGAAACACAAAGCCCCCCATAGTCCCCCTCCACTGACGTGTATCACTCAAAACTTGGTGAGGATCATTTCGCCCATGTTTTGGGTGAAATGTGTCAGAGGAGGAGGTCCTGGCGGACTTGGTGATGCTTGTCTGAAACAACAAAGCTTTACTTGGGAAGGACCTGGTGATGGAGTGGGGTCGGCTCCTTTCTTTTTGATATTCAGTTTGGGATGAGGGCAAACCCTTGCTTGCTTTAGGCGCCCAGTCAGCTTAATGGGGGACCGCACTTCCGATAAATTTCAAAGAAAGGAGTGTCTTTATTCCACATCAATCGAATTGGCAAATACAAATACACGCTGTGAGTGCAGGACAACCGGTGGACGCGTTTCACGACTGGATATGTCGCTTATTCATCATGATGAATAAGCGACATATCCAGTCGTGAAACGCGTCCACCGGTTGTCCTGCACTCACAGCGTGTATTTGTATTTGCCAATTCGATTGATGTGGAATAAAGACACTCCTTTCTTTGAAATTTATCGGAAGTGCGGTCATTCCTTTTGTTTGAAGCTATCCTGGATTGCGGATCCGACCAGCACCTGATCCCAGTCTCACCTGGAGCGGTCTTCCCTGTTTGGATTCTAGCTTAATGGGGGACCCAGCATCTAGGACTTGGAAGAGGAGGATAACAGAAAATTGTATCAGTAATTTTATTTTCCTGGTGCCTATCCATGGCAACACACATGTGATAGTAGCCTCCCGCCACTTCTGCCTACAGGACCAGTGCATAGCTATACAAAGTTAACACCCACATAACAGCCCATTCCTTGTACATCACTAGGAATGAACTGGGTGGGTTCAGTATGCTGCCATGGATGGGCACCAGGAAAAGAAAATTACAGTAAGTATTATACAGATGGTATTCTGCTCAGATGGGGTCCTGCCCTGAAGGCAGTGCTGTATCTTGGCCTAGGCCGACAAGGCCCAGGCCTAGGGCGGCACTTTGTAGGGGGGGCAGCAAAAAAAGCTGCTCACCGCAATAAAAAAAAAAAACAGCCTCCTCCCGGCTCCCACATGAAAACGGTCCCCGCCGGCTTGCGCAACACTTTTAGTTTAGTGCCAGGATTATAGGGCGAATTGGGCCAGAGGGCAGGGTCCAGGAGGCAAATCAGTCTGGCACCCCGATAAAGCAGTCACAGTGCTACCTGCCAGTATGATAGGCTGCACTAATGGGCACTGATAGGCTACACTGGTTGCCACTGATGGGGCTGTACTGATGGCCACTGATGAGGCCACACTAATATGCTGCACTGATGAGGCTGCACTGATGGGAACTTATGGGAACTGATAAGGCTATGCTGATGGGCACAGATAGACTGTGGTTGTGGTCTGCGGTGTACAGATGACAGGGCGGGTCATAAACAGGAAGAGGTGTGGCCATTACAGGAAGGGGCGGGAGATATTTAAATTATGGGGTGCACAAACTTAGTCAGGCCTAGGGCAGCACAAAACCTAAATACACCACTGCCTGAAGGAGTTACACCAGGAAGGGTTCTGCCCTGAAGGATTCCACTAGGAGGGGGTCCTGCCAGAAAGTGTTTTTTTCCAGAAGGGTTTTTAACACTTTCCCAGTGATGGTCCAATGTTTTAAAGTGTGTTTTACCAAAACCTTATTTTCTTGTTTTATAAAGAGGAGGATGAGAACTGCTGTCAGGTTTTTAATGGTATCTGGTGCAATTTCCCCTCACTTCCTGTCCTGTTGATGATGTGTGTGGTTGTAATTTTCTGAACGCAAAGTTTTGAGTTTGGAAAATTACATTTATAGGCATTTGCATGTAAAGGCAAGTACAAATTCTATAATACATGTCTATGGGGAACATTATGCAACAGTTGTGGCTCCCGCGCATGGAAAATACAGGCCATACACCCTACATATGTTCAAACTGATATCTACATTTTTTACAGTGGCAATAGGCAAACAGCAATGTAATCTTGCTTCAGTACTTTGAGTGACAACCTGGAAAAAGCATGCAGATAAGGACGAAATGTATTGAAGACAGTGGAACAGCATAACAGCCAGATAAGCATAATTTCTTAGACAATAAAAGCCCCTATATTTGTCTTGGGATAGGCTTACATTAACTGGCAAAATAAAAGTTCAATTAAAATCAAATAAAACTACAATTCCCATCATGCCTAGTCATGTCTATTAGTGTCAGAGTTTTACAATGCCTCATGGGATGTGTAGTTCGGTAACAGCTGGAGGGCCGTAGTTTGAGGATCCCTGCTATAGATCCTTAACTTCAAAAATTAGAGGCAAAAAAAGTTGCTGGCGTTCTGACCCTCTTCTGTCCAGAACCTTAAGTGTATGTAAAGCTGATTTTCAGTATGTTAGGCATCATGCCTCCCTACAGTTTCCTTAAAGTAGAACTAAAGGTGAAATTTTTTTCTTTTTTCATTTTGGATAAAGCAATAATTATAACCCCTGTCAGATTCTTTTATTATTTTTTTTTGTTTTGCCATCTGTGTCCAATTGCAGAGATTTCTCTTCACTTCCTGTCCCATAGCTAAACAGGAAGTGAGAGGAAATCCTGCAAATTAAGGGGATTCTTAGAACTAGTGTCCTCATTGGAAGATTACCTACTTTTCTAGGGACAACCCAAAATGTGGGATTTTCTTTTCCTTTCACTGATAATGGTAAACAGGACAATTAGAGAGGGTGAAGCAAAAAAAAGGTTGTGTTCTAATAACTCTCCACTCTATCCAAAACTAAAAATAAGTTTTGCCTTTAGTTATACTTTAAAGTGTTTGTTACCCTAAAAAAAAAAAAAAAAAAAAAAATGGATCCTGTTCCTTTTAAGTAGTAATGACAGCACATTGCTTGTGCTGTGTAATTTCGCCCTTTGTATCATCTAAAATACCTTGTTGATCCTGCCTGGTTCTGCTACCTGGTTGATCCTGCCTGGAGCCTTGACACCGTGATGAGTTTATGTGCCTCCATCTTCCGCAGCTCTCCTCTGTCCTCCTCTCCCTTCCCTCCCTGCCTGTTATTTCGTGCCAGTGCTCGCCCCCTCCTCTCCTGCGGCTGAAATAACTTTATAATTTTCAGGCAATCCCCAGTGTTAAATAATGCAATGTCTCCACTGTATGTGCTTTATTATAAAAATGCCATTGTATACCTTATTTCAGAGTGCTGCTCACGTGACCGTCCGCCGCTCTCCTCCCGACTAACATCAGCAGGGGAATCTCAGCCCCTCCCGCTGTATCTGTCAGATTGGGAGAGGGACTGGCGGGTGGTCACGAGAGTGCTGAGCGGCGCTCTGAAAGAAGGTGCACAATGGCATTTGTTAAGGCTGCATTCACACTTGAGCGTAGCGTTTTTTACCGCAATTTTACCGCGATTTTTACCGCGATTTTACCGCAATTTTTTCAGGCGTTTTTCATTGACATCTATCAAAAACGCTGGTAATCAGCCCAAAAAGAAGCTCGTGTACTTTTTTCAGCTACAGGCGTTTTGCAAGACGCTCAGATGTGAACAGGGGCCATTTAAATGAATGGGGTTTTACTTGTTGGGCGTTTTGGAAGCGTTTCTTTTGAGTGTTTTTGGAGCTGAAAATGCCCAGGTGTGAATGGAGCCTAAATAAAGCACATACAGTGGAGACATTGCATTATCAAATGCAGGGGATTGCCTGAAAATTATAAAGTGGGTTTACAACATCTTTAAGAAACAATTTTTGTTAATCTGTTGCAAAGTTTCTTACTTGAAGATCCTTCCAGTATCAGCACTTCCTGTTGCAGGCTGACATCACTAAACCATGGCCTTGCAATTAACAGCAGCGTTGTTAACCTGCAGTGTGCACTCCTCCAGTTAGCTGTTGGACTCCAGATAGGCACCACAATGGCCAAGTAAGGGAACTGGCGCGACAGGATGACAACGTCGCTGCTAATTGCGAGGCGATGGCTTATGCCCCGTACACATGTGCAGATTATCTGCAGACTTTTGTCTGCAGACTTACCTTTTCTATGTAGTGCAAGGGCCTGCCGGATTGCATACAAATTGAAAGTGTTTAGGTTTGACCTCATATTATATGGTTTTGGTAAGTCTGCAGACAAAAGTCTGCAGATAATCTGCACGTGTGTATGGGGCATTAGTGTTGTCAGCCTGGAACACATTGTGCTGTTACTGGCAGGATCTTCAGAAAACTTTGAAACTGATCCATTATTCATTTGGGAAAATGGTATACAGCAGAGGTGCCCAACCACTGGCCCACGGGTCGCATTTGGCTACGGAGCCCTCTAATGTGGCCTGCAACCTGCTGTTCTGGGATGGCGGGACAGTAAGCCCAGATTGCGGGTTCCCGACCCACCATCCCAGAGGATTAGTGTTCTGAATGGAGCCAGTGCTAGATGAAGCACAGCTGTGGAGGGAGAAGAGCCGGATAAGCTAGTGCTTCCTGTATAGCACCATCTCCTGTCACAGGTGGAGTCATACCAATTGCAATCCGCCTGGGACAGCGACAGCTAGCAATACCTGTAATAGGGGAGATTCCTGAATGAAAGATTATTACTAAAGGCCAGTTTATATTCTAAAATCACAGTGTATATGGGCATATCTCTTGTGCAGTGGTTACTAGGCTGCTTTCAAACTGATCCGCAGGTGCACCAGTGACTCCTGTTACCTGCGGGTTTAGTGCTCTTTCTGAAAGAGCACCAAAAACTCCTGAATGCAGTGCACCACACCTGCAGGGTATAATAAAAGTCTATGGCAAAGTGCAGCTAACCCGCAGAAAATTCACAGGTTCACTGCGCTGCACCCACCGTGTAGGTAAATCGCAGCCCATCAGTGTAAAAGCAACCTTAGGCTGTTTTCCAGGCAGACCCAATCAGACCCTCGATTCATCTCTATGTAGCAGTAAATGCAAATGGACTTGTGTCCGTTTACATCCACCTACCTCCATTGCGATCCGCTAAAAAAACAGAAGGGGATCCGTCCCCTTCCGTCTGGGCGGATTGGATCGGAGGGCCCATAGAGTAGAGCAGGGGGTCGGCAAACTATGGCCCGCGAGCCGCAAACGGCCCGCCTTCGCTAAATGTTCAGCCCGTCGGCGCACATGTGCAACCGACCCGCGGGCATTTTCAATACTCTCCTTTTTCATTGGACAATGGCAGGGCTGAATGAGGACAGGAGCTGCTGGAGTTAATTTTTCATTTGGGAACAGGGACCCCTTCTCACCTGGGGACAGGGACCCTATCACACCTGGGGACAGGGACCCATTTTCACCTGGGGAACCCATCTCCCCTGGGGACAGGGACTCCATCTCCCCTGGGGATAGGGACCCCATCAGCCCTTGGGACAGGGACCCCTTCTCACCTATGGACAGGGGCCCCTTTCACCTGGGGACAGGAACCCCACCCCCTCCCCACCCCCACTGGGGACAGGGACCCCATCTCCCTTGGAGACAGGGACCCCCTCTCACTTTGGGACAGGGAGCCCTTCTCACCTGGGGACAGGGACCCTTTCTCATCTGGGGACAGGGACCCCATCACCCCTGATGACAGGGACCCCTTCTCCCCTGAGGACAGGGATCCCATCACCCCTCGGGACAGGGACTCCTTCTCACTTGAGGACAGGGACCTATCTCCCCTGGGGACAGGAACCCCTTCTCATCTGGGGACAGTGACCCCTTTTCCCCTGGGGACAGGTACCCTATCTCCTCTGGGAGACGGTGACCTTGTCTCCCTTAAGGGAAGGAACCCCAATATCCCTAGGAAAAGGAACCCCATTTCCAGACCATACTGGCTGACAGGGCTAGCGTCAGCCACTCTTGGGTGCCAGAATGAGGGAGGGGGGGCAGTAAGATCTAAATCCCCAGCCACATGCTCCCTCAGGAAGAACTGGCTTTGTATTTGTGAAGCACCATAAAGTGAGGAAAACCTATACTGTTATTATTACTATGTTAGGATTATTATTATCTTCAATTATTAGCAGGTGAATGCGGCCATCCATGCATTCACATACATTGAATCCAGCCCTTAAGTAGAAAAAGGTTGCTGACCCCTGGAGTAGAGCATATGCAGAGTGGACATCGCTTAAATTGCTTAGGTGGCCCTCGCTCTTCAAAAGGTTGGGTTCTCCTGGTATACAGTGAAACATGATGCTAAACATACACTTAAATGCCGGTTCACACTGATCCGACTTGTCAGGCGACTTGGTCGTCTGACAATTAGCTTCCAATGCTGTGCAATGGAACCGTTCTAATCAGAGCGACTTAAGTCGCTCCGACTTAGAAAAAGGTTCCTGCACTATTTTTTTGCAAAGTCGGAGCGACTTGCATTGACTTCCATTATGAGAAGTCATTGCAAGCCGCGCCGAAGTCGCGGTGCACGGGCGACTCCATTAGTCGCCCGAAGTCGGGGCGACTTTGAGTCGGATCAGTGTGAACCGACACTAAGTTGGCTGTTTTCTCACTTTCTTGCTTCTTCAACAGGAGCTATAAAGTCACACAGATTGTATACAAAAATAAAAGAAAACAAAGTTCTATTTTTTTTTTTATTACAGGATTCTATAATATTTCCGGCAGACTGAGGGCAAAATGAACATAATGGTCAATGGGAGTGTTCTATATACCATATTTAGCAGACATTACCCAAGGAGTGTGTACAGCACTGATATGTATTTGACAACTTTGAAATCGGAATGCCATGACTTGGAGCCTACAGTATTTTCTTGTAGAATTTCCATATGTCTATGATAAATATGATATGTATTTTTCTGAGGTTTATGCAACTGAATTATATATTTTAAACTATACGTATTCATATTCATTCCTTTATGGTGCATGGTACAATAATATGTGCAATATATATTTTACGACAGAGTAACAGCAGTGACGAAATGCATTTGTCCAGTGTCCATTTGTCCTTTTTTCCTGGCAGACCTGCTGTAAGGGCCATCTTGCCCTTCTTCCAATTTGCCTGGGACTGCTGTGTTTTTTAATGAGTATAGGTGTGTTTTCTTTATAGAGTATTGGTGACAATCTCTGAGTCACGCCAGCCTTCAGATCTATGACAATTCGGTCCTGCATAAGTAGCGATTTCAAAGCTGAACACCTTTGTTCCTCAAGCTTGGGAAAGTTGGGTCAGGTATGGTAATGCCGGCTGGTATACTTTATATACTGGTTCAGCCTGATAACTTTTTAAACTTCCCCATTGGACCTCATGAACCGGTGTTACATAGTAGTATATCCTCCAGTGTTACAAATCACACAGTAGGGTCCCTTCAGATGTCAGAAGATAGTTCTACTCCAGTGTCTACTTAAATTTTAGAAGATAGTTCTTCTCCAGTGTCTTTTTGAACATCAGAAGATATTTCTCCTCCAGTGTCTGTTTTCAGAGATAAATTATCCATTGCTTCCAGTGTCACAGCATAGTTTCATATAAGAATCGGTACCTACATTTTTAAAAAAATAACCCCCCCTTCCCATTCCAGTGTCACAGATTAAAAAGGTTCCAAACTATTTCAAAACAAGAAGTAAATTCGTACCCTCCCTTTCCATTGTCACATTACCATCAGCCTCTTTCCCGTTTCAGGATTCCAGAAAGAAGTTGGTCCTTTTCCAGTGTTAATGGTTTTTATGATTATTGGTTGCACCCAGCATGTCTTTTATCCTTAGGTTCTAAATTTCAAAGCAGCTTTTCGACAACAGAAAGAGCCCCTGCCTAATCCAGTGTCATGCGAACACTTAGTCTTTTTGCTGTCAAAGCATGATAAAATAGGTTTTCTACATGAGTTTGTTCATAATATAACGCATACACCCCCTCCCCACCCATTTCCAGTGTCCCCAAATATCCATTTGATTGAAGTGACTGTCATCACAGAGGGTAAGAGTCCAGCTCTAGGTTCAGTATTGGCAGCTAAAATGCTTTGGTCCTTCAGTAGTATCTGGCAGCTTCTTTCCAGGTGGTGACCCAATGCTTCTGGCTGTGTGGTAGCCTGCCGCACAGCTTCTGCCTCTCTTCTTGACGGACGCACACAGCATAGTGAGTCTGTCTCAGACTGTATTGTCTGACGTTATGGAAAAATCCAACCTGAGAGATGGTTAGTGGGTGGAAAGGAAACAGGGAAGGGAAGGTACAGGTGGGACAAAAAGAAGGTTGTAATTAGACAAGTTTCCATTGACTGGGACATAATGAAGAGTAGACGGTGCAGATCAGCAGTGAGAAAAAAGAAGAGGAGGGTTGCAAAGGAACAATTTTCCAGTGGATAGAAAGACTAGATAGAAAAAAGGGAAGGTGATGCATATGACATAATGGAGACATGTTGCAAATAGAGAAGGATCCAATGAATGAGACAAAAAGAAGGGTAGAAGGTGCAGGTCAGCAGTGAGAAAAGAGGAGATGAGGCTTGCAAAGGAACAATTTTCCAGTGCATGGAAAGACTGGATAGAAGAAAGGGAAGGTGGGGGCATATAACATAATGGAGACAAATTGCAATTAGAGAGGTTTCCAATGGATGTGTAGCCAGAAAGGATATGGAAGAGTACAGCAATGTCAGAAGACACAAACAGTAAAACTGGACAATAAAAGGCTTGGAAATAAAACTGAGAATAAGTGAACATTATGTAAAATGGAACAAGATATGTCAGATTAGTAGAGGTTTTATTGAAAACACCAGGAAAGTTAAGTTTGAAACAGGAAGGTATATAAAGTTTCCTGTTATAGGCAAGGAAGTTGAGGAACATTGCATTGAAATGTATCTAAAGCCATAAAGTATTTTTCTAATATTTGATAGAGTGACAAAGTGACAAAGACCTGCCAGGTCTTTTTTGTTTTCTTTGAACTCTCTGGGAAGATTCACCCTTTCTTTTTTTGTCTTGGTGACCATTGTCTCCGGAACGAAAAGTGATAAGAAATCCAAAGTCTTAAGCCAACCAAAGATGGATTGAATCTCAGCCACTTCAGAAAGGACCGGATGAGATTCGATCCATCTATGGGCAGACTGATTGTACCCAGGTCGATCCATCGATTGACTTCTTTACAACCAGCATGTCAGATTTTTGGCATGGGATTTTTGCCAGCAACTATAGCTGCTAGCAGTAATCATTGTGTTCTTCTGGCAGGGACGGATCCCCGTAACCCTCCCCCCCCCCCCCCCACCGGGAGACCACAATAGCTACACGAGAGGGACACAGTCAGTGTTGATGGGTGAATCAAGTGATTTTCTTTCCTGCAACCCGTGGTTGCAGGAAAGAAAGTTGCATAATCTATGGCCTGCCTTAGAGTTGTCACAGGAACATGAAGTGAGGATAAAGCTTCCTACAGTCACACATGTTCTAATGACAACTGTGAAAAATGGGATTTCCCCTTGCTGTTGTGTCTCGTATAGAAGAAGAGAAGGGAAATCTCTTGAATGGGACACAGACAGAAAAAAATGAATAAAAAATAAACTTGGCATAGATCTTATCCATTCCCTATTGTATTCAAAACACTTTTGCTATGGGGCCCATCAGCATCAGGGGCCTGTACATTATTATTTATACAGGATACAGTTTGGGAACCTCTATAAAATAAAGACAAACTGGATGAGTATTTCTTAAGGATTGCTTTGGAAATAGAGCGCTATAGCCCTCTTAATAGTTCTACTATGGGGGCCCATCATGCATAATTACGCCCCTCATAGCTGGTTAGTAATTATGAAGGATGAGGTTGCAGTTAAGGTTTGGGAGAATTTAGAGAGATGGTAGAAATGTGGTAGCAGCATGTATGATGGGGTAGCATAATTACAGACGTACTGAAGTTGATTTGGGAGGATTGTTACCAACCAGAAATAGTAAGCGAAGAGAAAGTTTGGGTGGAATTTAAAGACAATGAAGAAGTCAGAAAATGGAGGTGATAAACTAGTGTTGGAAATAAAAAAGCTTTATCTCTGTGCTGTGGTGGGGCGGCAGCTAACACAGATAAGTAATATACCAAACTTATAAATAATCTTAAATGGGTAGCGCCAAAAGTAAATGAATAATAAGTGAAATGTGAATACTGTGTTAGGAACGGCACATTGAAATAAAGTCCAAAAAAGTGCTAAAGTGAAAAAAAATACATTAAGTCCAATCTTGAATAAAATCATCAATAAAAACCAATATAATGGAAAATATAGATTTAAATGCACGCGGGAAAAGCTGGCTGCCGTTACAGCAGCAAACACGCACTCAGTGTAGATCCACTATCTGCTGTGGGGAGGGCTGTTCAGCAAATCGCACCATCCAGTTGTAGCTGTGGTAAATAAAGCTCACCTGGAGCCAGATGACGATGTCTCCTTAGTGTAGTAGTTATTGGATTTGTATGTTAAAAGCCAAAATAAAATGAATTATAAAAACATATGACAATGGGTGCCACTGTATCAGACAGTGACCTGACGTCAGCACTGGTGTCTCCTCTCCAACGCGTTTCGTCCAATGGGACATTATCAAGGGGTCATTGGACTTATATATATTTTTTTCACTTTAGCACTTTTTGGACTTTATTTCAATGTGCTGTTCATTTATAACACAGTATTTACATTTCACTGCTGTTCATTTTCTTTTGGCGCTACACATTTTTCCTTAAGATAAACTAGTGTTATTCAAGTGTAGAGATGGATTTGGGGAATGCTGTGTTTTGAGAGATGTGAAGAAAGTGGACAGAAGAACAGAAGGTTACAACAACAGATTATACTTTTTCTTCAAATGATTAAACAGAGGAAAACAGAAACAGACTCCATATAGATATCTATAGCCAGAGAGAAACAAAAGTTTAACTTGTTACGAGAGAGATCAAACTGATAAAAAAGAGATTAGGTTGGTGCAAGAAGACCAGTGCATGTGCACAGAACAGAGTAAGTTGGAAGACTGGGAAAGGTCTACAAGATGAAGCTGATCTTGTTTGGTTACCCGAGGGGCAGGGTTGGGGGTCACGGGTCAGAGGTCGTATTCAGGAATCCTGTGTTAGTCGTTCAGTCTCTGATGGTTGCACCTTCATTTCAGCTTTCTGACCTCTGACCTCATACTTGGCACGGGTGTTGGCCCTCCGGAAGAATCCACACTACAAGGCAGGAGAGGGATCATGGATTGTTCAATAAAGGTATACAGTTTTGAAGAAAAGTTTTGTTTAAAAAATGAATAGAGGGCTGGAGAGCTAAAGAACAGCACAGGCTTGGAAATGTGGATTACACTAAGCACCACACTCTCAGAAGTAAAGCACCAGTGAAAATCCAGACTTGTCTGAAATAGAGAGGAGCTAAAAAGAAAGTAGTTAAAATCAACACATTGCTAAGCAACCCAAAGTAAATTTCTGGCAGATGGAGCTTCATAATATCTTGGCCCCCCCCGGAGAATCCAGACTGCATGCAGTTCATATAGATGTATCTATAGGTTGGTGCTTATGCATGATTCCCCAACTACAATGCAAACAACTCTCAGTTGGTAACTCAGTGGTCTGCAGTGCATTGTGGGAGGTCAGTGGAGGGGGTGTGTTAAAGTTGAACTAAATAAAACATTTTGAGCAGGCAGCTTTTTATTGCACAAGACATGCTATGTCTCTTCTGCAATAAATCAAACTGACCTGCCTATTTGATCTGAGCAGCATTTTTGGTACAGTAAATTAATATAGAAAAAGTGCGCTGTATAAATAAATAAAGTAGAGCTGCAACCTTAGAACCAATTGGGATAAAAATAGTGAAATAGAAAAGCAGGTGCGCTAAACTCATATAGGTCAACCACTCAGGTTGAGATAAACCAATAACGTGATAACAGGATTGTTAGATAAAACTAATAGGGGGTGCCACAGTGAGTACTAAATAGTATAACTGATGTGCCTCGAAGGACCAAATATAAATCAACAGTGAAAATACATAGAATCACACTTTAATATAAATGACAACAAAATTATAAATAGCAATTCAAGTAAGGTGCAAACAAATCCAAACGAAGTCCGTGATATGATGTGATATACAGTGACTCCTCAGTGTCAGATTCACAGCAACTAAGGTGCAGGTGATCCCACCACCATGTCTGGATTGGCTCCTTACCAGAAAATGGAAATGTAAGGGCGTATAGGTAATAGAATCCAGATGAAGGAGATTACCCAAGTGAGGATAACAGCTGAAAACCACCACTCAGAAGGGAGGATAAGCCTCTTACCAGATGATTATTGGTATAGAGCTGTTCACAAACTCTCCTGATGATGAATAGCCTCCTTCCTGGGCAGCCTAGGTCTGGATGTATCCACTCTGGTGCCTTTCAATGTCTCACGGTGTTTCATAAAATAAAGACCAAACAATAGTGCAGTACCTTTAGCAAAACATCGGAACTGGACCGAAGAGAGGTAACCGCGGCCGCCTGCAGCGTGGTCCGCGATGATGAATGATGACGATGTGGCGCTCCTCTCTGACGCGTTACCTCCTAAAGTGGACGTCAACGCTGCAGGCGGCCACGGTTACCTCTCTTCGGTCCAGTTCGGATGTTTTGCTAAAGAAATTTTATGTAAGTGCACCCTTATTGTCGATTATTAAATGGTTGGAAGGTACTGCACTATTGTTTGGTCTTTATTTTATGAAACACCGTGAGACATTGAAAGGCGTGGATACATCCAGACCTAGGCTGCCCAGGAAGGAGGCTATTCATCATCAGGAGAGTTTGTGAACAGCTCTATACCAATAATCATCTGGTAAGGTGCTTATCCTCCCTTCTGAGTGGTGGTTTTCAGCTGTTATCCTCACTTGGGTAATCTCCTTCATCTGGATTCTATTACCTATACGCCCTTACATTTCCATTTTCTGGTAAGGAGCCAATCCAGACATGGTGGTGGGATCACCTGCACCTTAGTTGCTGTGAATCTGACACTGAGGAGTCACTGTATATCACATCATATCACGGACTTCGTTTGGATTTGTTTGCACCTTACTTGAATTGCTATTTATAATTTTGTTGTCATTTATATTAAAGTGTGATTCTATGTATTTTCACTGTTGATTTATATTTGGTCCTTCGAGGCACATCAGTTATACTATTTAGTATTCACTGTGGCACCCCCTATTAGTTTTATCTAACAATCCTGTTATCACGTTATTGGTTTATCTCAACCGGAGTGGTTGACCTATATGAGTTTAGCGCACCTGATTTTCTATTTCACTATTTTTGGTACAGTGCCTTGGTGCTGGGATGCATAAACTCCGGTGTATGCAGGCGAGTTGTGTCATCCTGTGCTGGCCAATCAAAGTGGCTGAAGACCTAGAACGTGACGGAAACAAGGAGGACAAGACATTGACCTCACGCATTTTGGGGTAAGTATTGTCATTTGTATTCTAATTTCTGCATAAGACCTTGGTTTAGGGGTCCAGGCTGCTCTTAGTTCCAGTCAGCCAAATGGAACTCATTGCACAACACCTTATGGTACTCACAACTATAATATAATGCATCTTTACTTTGGGCTGCCCAATAACAGCTTAACTTCAAAGCCCAACGATTTCTAGCCATAATTGTTTTTTTATTTATAGAGTGGGAAAAATTTTTAAAAAAATAGGTCAGGTTGTTATTTCTTCCCATGATTCCACTGTGGAGATTTTTTTCATTTTTTCATTCTCTTCCTGTCCTTATGACACCCACACCAAAAAAAAAATTAGGAGAGCAGTTGTCCCCAGGACAGGAAGACCCAACAGTAATAAAAACAATGTCAGTTCCTAACCTTCTCATTGTAGAAAAAAATAGTTTTCTGTTTGTGTCCCCATTGGAGAGATTACCCATTATGTCCCATGACAAGACAGGAGGTGATGGGAACTATCCCTAAAAGGGACACAGATGACAAAAAAAATGCGACAGAAGTTGTAACTCTTCCTTTATCCAAATGAGAAAAAATGTTTCTGCTGAAGTTGGGCTGTAAACTCAATATAGCAGGTAAAAGAAGAATAAGATACATCCAGCTGTTGGCGGGTAGGAAAATCATATTTCAATTAAACCCCCTTCAGCCGGCTATAGACGGATTCGAATTTTGGCCAGTTAAGCAGAGAGCAGCCAAGATTAGAAAAATTTATGGGCAAGCTTATTGTACCCAAGTTGATTGATTGATCAACTTGTGTACAATCAGACTGTCAGGTTTTTCATGCAATTATTGCCAGCAGCTATAGCCGGTAGCAATAATCACTGTGTGTTCTCCTGGCAGGGAGGCTACCTGCGCCCCCTCTAGCAGGAGAACACAAAAGCTCTGCGGGAGTGATTTCTGGTTTCAGAAAAGAAAATTACCCCTATGGCCGGTATTAGACACTTTTTAAACACAATATAAAGAACTGTGACCTTCTGTAAAGACAAAAAAGGCATTAGCAATAGTGAATGGATCCATGACAGCCACTTGCTTATAGAGCTCTCAAAAAATGTTATGCAGTCTGTTACGGTTAAACACTACATGGATGTTTGTGGACACCTGATCATCACACCTATATGAACTTGTTAGGCATCCCATTCCGAAACCTTTACTATGAGATTAGAGTTTGGAGTGTGTCTGTGGGAATGTGTACCCATTAAAGCAGCCTCTCTCAATCCATTTATCCTAGAGTAGAACACAAATTTAAGCCACGAGTAGGCAACATTTCAGAGGTTGCGATCTACCTGGACAATATGGAGGAAATCAAAGATCCTGGGGGGAGGGGGGGCAGCGGGGAATAAAAAAGCCCCAAAAAATAGGATGGCAAGGGGAACACATAGTGTGTCACAGTAGAATACTCTGTCCCCCCTTCACATCACCCCCAACTATGGTGGCCTCTGACCCCCCCCCACAATAATGTCCTCTGCCCCTACTGTAGTGTCCTCTGCCCCCCATTGCAGTGTACCTTGCCCCTTCACATCACTCCCTCCCCACTGTAGCATCCACTGCCCCTCTGCCTCCCCCCATTGCAGTGTACCCTGCCCCCTTCATGCCAAACCCTCCCCACTGTAGCGTCCGCTGTCCCTCTGCACCCCCCCCATAGCAGTGTATTCTGTCCCCTCCACATAACCCCCCCCCATTGTATTGTCCACTGCCCCCCCGTATTGTCCTCTGCCCCCCCCCCCCCCTTAGCAGTGTTCTGACCCTACCTGTCAGTGGTGGAGGTCGAGCTTTGGTTTACCTGTCAGTAGCCAGTGGTTGTCAGGTAGATCACGAACGACTGGTTGCTGACCCCAGCCTTAGGTCATCAGTGGAAAGAATGCCCTCCCAACAGGTAGCTAAAACAATCATTGGTGTCATGTTGCGGACTCTGCCAAGTGGCGTTGGTCCTGGGACTATGCAAGTACCATCAAATGGGAGTTCAACCAGCCAAAACTCAAGGAAACCCTAGCAACCCCTGGAGGAACCCAGGTTGAGAATGGCTACCTTAAAGTGTTACAAATCATCCCCTAATGGTTTAATGGGGTTGAGGTCCAGTACACCTCTGATCTCCTCTGCAGTATCTGGAATGCTTTCAGCCTATCACTACACAACAAAACCTCTTTTATTATAACATCATGAAAGACACTCCTTACCTTCCACAGGCATAAAATGATGATTCCCAATAGCAAAATTCCAGATCCTACTGACACAAGAATCAGCCACAGTGGAATTTCAGTTGGTGGGGCCTCTTCTAATTCAGAGTCTATAGCCACAGAAAACTGTGAGCCAGAAACAAAACGGAAAGGGGAACAAACACAGTGGTTGAGATAAAATCAATTTAAACGGTATCAAAAATATCTTGTTTCAGCCTAAAGTTGATGTAAATCCTAACTGGGTGACATTTAATTTGCTAAATTCACTGCATATTAAAAACAATTTCCAGGCTGTTAGGCCAGCTACCTGAAAGAGCCTTGGTATTTATAACCAATTTACCAAAGACACCTGCCATGGTCCAGTTTTTATATTTCTTTTATCATTTAAAGGCCTGGTGAAGCGGGACTGATGGGCCTCCAAAAGGTGTTGTCTATCTATGTAATATTTGCTATGACCAATTAAAACTTACTGGGCTTGCAAAGCCCATTGGTGCTTTTGTCTTTCTACTGTACAGTATCTTCTGTTGATGTACTAAGCAACTTCACTGGCCCATCAGTTTCTGGGGAGCTGCCTTTGTCTAGAAATGGAAGAATACTTTTTCATACTAGGGTCCAAAGCTCCACCAATTATTTTGTAACAATTTTTTATTTTTTTTTAATAAAATGTTTCTTTTATGTTTTTAATTAAGTGATTTTTTGCTAAACATGTATTTATACTTTAACCGGTTGCCGACTGCGCACAGTATATTTACTGCGGCAGTCAGCCCCGGCCAGGCAGAGTGACGTAGATCTACGTCGCTAGCCTGTCACCGGGTTTTGAGCCAATAGCGGGCGCCTGCCTCGGCTCGTTCACAGAGGAGTCCGGGCGTGTGACCGGCAGACCCGATGTCCGCCGGTCACACTACGATCGTCGGTAGAGCGGGAGAAAGGCGGACGGCTTATGTAAACAAGCCGCCTGTCATTCTCCCCTATGTAAAAATGGAGATCAGACGGTTCTACTATGTAGAACTGTTGAGCTCTGTTTTTACAATAGGAGACCTGTCCCACTACAGTTAGAAACACGCCCCTAGGACACACTTAACCCCTCCCTGTCCAATACAGTTAACCCCTTCCCTGCCAGTGTCATTTTTACAGTAACAGTGCATATGTATAGCACCGATTACTGCAGTAATGTCACTGGTACTCCCAAAAGTGTCAAAAATGTCAGTCAAGGGTCCGATCTGTCCACCGCAATGTCGCAGTACCGCAAAAAAAAAAAAAAATCGCAGATCGCCGCCATTACTCGTTAAAAAAAAAAGACACCAAAAATGACAAAAATCTTTCCCTTTGTTAGTAAACGCGATAACTTTTGCACAAACCAATCAATATACGCTTTTTGCGATTTTTTTTTACCAAACATATGTAGCATAAAACAAATTGTCCGAAAATGTTAAAAAATTTTGATTTTTACATTTTTTTGAAATGGGGGGAATTGGGGGGAATTTCATATTAAAAAAAAGTGAAAAATATTGTTATTTTTGCAAAATGTACGCTCTTTTTTTGTTTATAGCGCATGATCAAAAAATCGCACAGGTGATCAAATACCACCAAAAGAAAGCTCTGTTTGTGGGAAAAAAAAGGATGTGAAATTCGTTTAGGTACAGCGTCGCACGACCGCGCAATTGTCCGTTAAAATCACGCAGTAAAAAATCGCAAAAAACCCCCTGGTCAGGAAGGGGGTAAAATCTACCGGGGCTTAAAGAGGAAGTAAACCCTCCTCAGGAAGTTGTACCTATAGGTAAGCCTATGATAAGGCTTACCTATAGGTACTGTAAATATCTCCTAAACCGTTTAGGAGATATTTACCTTTAATGGAGCCAGTGACGTCACTGGCGCATGCGCTCTGAAGGAACGGCTGATCGTGCCGTTCCTTCAGAGCCCCGTGCCGTGACTGTCGGCTCCCGCGCGCGTGCGCGGGAGTGACGTCACCGCGGCTCCGGCCAATCAGATGGCCGGATGCTGCGATCCCGGAAGACGGGCGACATGTCATGTCGCCCGTCATACAGGTAAGAGAGCGGCACGGCGGGGGCTCGTTCTAAGGTAAGTATTTCATAATGAGCTAGTATGCGATGCATACTAGCTCATTATGTCTTTCTCTTGCAGGTTGTAAAAAAAAAAAAAAATTTTAAAACGAGTTTACAACCTCTTTAAGTGGTTAGGAAGCAATACCAGCTCAGAGCGCTAACACTATTTAGTTAACGCAGAAGAAAGTGTTCCAGTATCACCAGCATGTGCGTTCCAGGATCACCACATTACATCTCAAAGAGTGTGTCCTGGACTGGTACAACACAGCAACATCTGGATGAAAAACTGGACTGCTCAACATATAAACTATGCTCCCTCTATGTATCTAAGGTTACAGTTATTGTTTTGATTGGCATCTACTGCTACAACTACAGCCCTAATCTTCACTGCAGTGGCAGTGTTCAAGAACACATGCCCAGACTGCAGACTAGCCAATAAAAAAACAATAGTACATCGATACACCATTGGTTGTCCTCCAGTTTACTCTCTCCTGCTGTTAGCATGCTCACCATTCGCACATGTGCACTACAACTAAATTTTAGCTGTATTTGAAAATAATACAAAAAAATAAAAATGGAACGATTTGTAATGAATAAATTAAAACATACAGGATACATACCAATACATGGTGTGTCTGCATGTTTATAGATGGAACATCGGTTTTTAGATAGAGTTCTGCTGTGCCTTCCACCCACACTCTGTCCACCTGTCTGTAATCCTGGTAGGACATAAGAAGGTTGGTTATGGATGCATTGAAACACAAAACAAGATGCTTTAGATAGGAGCAGTATTTATGTTACAAATAGATTGTGATCAGGAGACTTCGTAAACTCCCAGGGGCTTGTAAAATAAATAGTAATTTATTGGTCTTTTATGCCTCGTTTCCACTGAGTGGTACTTTACGGTACGGTTCGGAACGGTACACATTGCGTTTCCACTGCCAATGGTACCCTTTCATGATAGGCGTGGTGTAGCAGGAAAGCTGTGATAGAGAATTCTCTGTCAACCAATCAAAGTTCTACAGAGTGTAGCTCCACCCTGTTGGTACAGTACTAATGTGCTTGGTACCCCAACGAAAGGGTACCAAAAAGTGGTACGGTACGGTTCGGAATTAGGGTACCATTCATAATGGAAACGGCATAAATAGCGTACCGTACCGAACCGAACCGTACCAGAAAGCTCAGTGGAAATGAGCCATTTTAGAGCCGGTTCACACTGAGGCGACACGACTCCTTACTACTTCGGGGGCGACTTGTGCATTACCATGCACCACGACTTCGGAGCGACTTGCAGGGACTTCACATAATGGAAGTCTATGCAAGTCGCTCCGAGGTCGCCCCGAAATAGTACAGGACCCTTTTTCTAAGTCGGAGCGACTTGTGTCACTCCTATTAGAACGGGTCCTGTAGCGGTCAATGGACCGCGAGGTAGCGCGACTTGTCAGGCTGACAAGTCGCCTGACAAGTCACGCTAGTGTGAACCGGCTCTAAAACAAAAACAGCTTTCTTCAGCCAAAAGTAAAATAAGCAGTTCACAGACCAGGGATACAGAAAAACACACAGCATGGCTCACCACCAGTACCTCAGTCCCACACTGGGGTTTAGAGTTTCCATCCGTTTCAGGGCACACGTGAAGCCATGGGAAATCAGAAACACAGAGTCTCTATTTCTAGAGAGTCCACACCTGTTCCCTCCATACTACCTCATAGACAGATGATGCTTCCTTCTTGCTGCTTTTCTAGACTCCCTTGTATGTGGCCTAACCCTTTTTGGACCAAAGCCCCTGTATTCAAGGTTTGTAGGTCCTTTCCCACCCAAAGTCTCTGTGAACTTATGAATTTCGAGTCCCATATGGAGATTTACCAATCTTGAGCACACTACCCGGAAACCCTCCACCCTTTATGAGTGAGAACCCCTGAGTATTACAAAAATGTCCCTTATATGGACCACAACACAAAATAGTGGGGAAATATTCCTGTGGTTTGGGACACATCCCCAGCATCCTGTAAAAGGTTCTTAAAAAAGAAAATATAAGCTAAGAAATAATCTTTGAGAAGTCGATAAACTTCGAACAACAATCCTATTAATGTTTCATCTTGTCCCACTAGCTTTCAAGAACATGACACCTAGATCTGAACTTTTTTTTTGTATGAATTCAATATAGGCAGTCTTGACACTTTAGTGTCTTAACAGTTGCCTAATGGAGACATGTTTGGGTCTGTTTCTGCAGAATTGGCTCTGACCTTTGCCTGCAACTTACCCAGAATCCACTTGTACCAAGGACCTGCCCCACTGAAATTATATCGGCATCCCTCTCTGACACAGACTTTTATTGTTACCATTTTACAATGTTATAAGATACTGTTAGAGAAAAGTGCATGTTACAATAAACTGTTAGAGATTGCTGCAGTTAAAGGATGTTTCCAAATTACAGGAGACTGCTGCTATGGTACAAAAGACTGGCAGGAGCCAGGTTTTATTTTTCATAACAGTATCACCTGGAAGGCTTATTTCTGTACTGCGCATAAGGGTGGAACTAACCTAAACCCAAATGAGCCTGAGTGGCAACCCCTCTGCAATCTTACTCATTACCTGATTCATGTAACTTTTACCTACACCACAATGTTGGTAAATCATAGCCAAGGTTTCTGGCTAACCTCAATCCTTTGTTTCAAAGTTCTCTCTACAACCACGCCACCAAACTGTTATGCCCCTTCCCTAAATTGTAAAGTTTTAACTACACATATGTAATACATTCTGCAGACTTAGACTATGATAATGAACAAAAAAATCAGACCCACCTCTAAGAATGTACTGTTCCATACTCTTGCTTTTACTATGATATTTGCTGTCTTCTGCATATTGTCCAGGGGGCACTCGAAACGCACACAGTTTGCACCGCCTCCTCTGCATTTCTGTAAATGTGTCACATCATATTCAGTCAATTGAAGGTAAGAAATACAAAACACATTGAACTTCAGTAATCAACATTGGCCTATAGAAACCCACAGCAACCAATCACATTTCTCATTTGTAGCTGCCATCTTCCAGTGCTGGTGTCAATCTGATTATTGGGCAATACACACATTGAGAAGTGAGATTCTTTACGTTAAAGATTTACATAGGAATAAACAATGCTAAAACAGTATATTTTCTTAGTCTTTACTATCATTGGGGGACACCCAAGGGTGTGTAAGGTGATAACATCTCCCCTGCTGCATCCATCGATCTCTGTACAATCTCATCAACATCTGTATAACTTACTGTGGTGCAGTTGTATTAGCCTATGGAGGAAATCTAATCTATACATTCTTTCCACTGTGACTCATACAAGGCAGGTATAAAGGGCTAATATGTTGTTTTCAATGTTGTACAAAATCCCCAGGGGGCAAGGTGGCCCTATTGGTACAGGTCAGAGGGATCCTGGCCTTTCTGCAGAGGAATTTAGGTGCTGTAGAGAGACTAGACCCTAGCCAGTTGCTTGGTGAGTGCAGTTAAAACTGTTGTCTTTGCACTAATTAAAAAAAAAAATAGGAATTATGAAATGCTGTCTGCCAACTGCACTAGTTGAATTGAACTGTCACTTCAGCCAGTTAGCTGTGCTCTTGGTCAACTGGTCTCCTCAATGACTCACCACTAGTTCTACAGAGCATTCCTACGTGACTAAAGCCCCGTACACACGCATTGGCAGGGAATTTTTGTCCAACGTCCGATCTGCCGATTTTCGGCTTTTTAGTATGATGCTTCCGACAACCGACTGGTTGTGCAGACTATAAAATTTTTGTTGGCCGTCAAAACACGGCCGATTTTTGTGCAGTCAGTACAGATTTCGACAGGGAAAAATCTTATGAGCAAGACTGGGCATGCTCAGATAAGAAAGAACACAAAGAAAGCAATCCAACACATGACATCACTTCAGAAGCAGATTTCTGTTGGGCGAGAAAATTTGTGTGCAGTCTAGGCACATTCCAACCAACAAAACACAACTCTGGACAAAAGTCGGACGATCGGTCGGCCGATAATCGTTGCGTGTGTACGGGGCTTAAGTCTCCCAGATTTCCCCTGCCAGATTTTAAAGAAGAATTCCTTCTAATAGGATCAAGTTGGGTAAAATAAGAAGGTTCTCTAGTGAGGTTGGGGGGAGGTTAGACTAAGTTTGGATTTGCCAGGAGATGGGCTTTAAAAAAAAGAATAAAAACAGCCATGGGAAAACTAAGCATCCATTTATCTTTTAAAAAGAAAACATAATAGTATTAAAGTGGTTGTTACGCTAAAAAAAAAAAATCCTGTTCCTTTAAAGCTTGATCAGTAGTAGCATAGTGCTGTTTCTTTGTCATTTTTCTCTTTGTTTTATTTAAAATACCTGGTTGATCCTGCCAGTTCCTGTGTTATTTACAGAGCTACTGAGCTCTGTAAATAATATGACTATTTTCAATAGAGTGAGGCTACGTTCACATCTTGGCGTTGCTATTTACAGGTGTTTTTTAGGCGTTTTTTCAGGCGTTTTACAGGCGTTTTTGTGCAGGTGTTTTTAGGTTGACTAGGGACCAATGGAAAAAAATAAAAACGCCTGTAATCTGCCCAAAAAGAAGCTCATGTACTTTTTTGAGCGTTGGGCGTTTTGCTTAAAATGTCAAAACGCTCAGATGTGAACAGGGGCCATTGAAATTAATAGGATTTGTCTTGTTGGGCGTTTTTTGAGCTGATCCTAGAGCAGAAAAACTCCCCAAAAACGCCCCAAAACGCCTACATGTGAACGTAGCCTAAAAGCCTAAAACTTAAAAAGGTGAAGAAAGCTCATCCTGCTGGATTTTTATGCAAATATAAAATACTCATACACAGTAAATCATATTTTTTTTTTTCTAGTTCTGACCACAGAAAAGAAAACATTTACAAAACCACTTTGCATTACCATATTCACCATAGAAAGCACTTTTAGGCTTCCAAAACAAAAATGATGGCTAAAATCTGATTGGCTGTTTAGTGGTAACAGTGTTATGGTATGTATTCATCTCGTGCATAACCACAATTGGACCCCTACCAGTTGAGTGTTGGGCTTCTCTCTTTTAATAGCTGGTAGAGTAAGAACATCAATTGGCTCTACAATTTCTCTGCGCCTCCTTCCATTCTCCAGCTGAAAATCAACAAAAAACCAATATGAAGACACTAATAATAATAGTAATAATATTAAAAATACTAATACAAAAGAGGGCGTGCTCCGCAGAAGTCAGTGTGATGACGAAACATGTCAGGGCGTGAGCACGCGGTCACCCCGACAACAGTATCTTGAGCAGCTGCAGTGGACTCGCTTCCACATCCTCCCGACGCTGACGAGCAGGAGAGGGGCGTTGAGATCGTGAGCAGCGCATCTGCTGTCATGTCATTTTTGTGCCTTTTCATATGATTTTGCTGTGAGTGCATAGAGTGAGGGACAAGGGGGGTTTTTTAACAAATAAAATTGTGTTGAACTACTACCCTATGAGCCCCTTTATATATTCTTTATATGCTCACGGTTGATGCTCTGGATGAACTGGAATATGGAGATTGCCCATTATCTATGAATCCGATTGGGGAGATATTGGTGCCTAAAGATCTTGGAGCTGGCTATACCTGGTTCTGTTCTGAGGAGATTTAAAGGCTCTCTGATGTTATATATCTGGTGAGTGAGCAATACCTGAGGGGGTCACATGGTGCGGTGGAAGTCTTTAAATATTGAGTTGTAATTTTCATGTATATATTATTTGCCAGTATAATTGGGACATCTTTTTTATATGGAGACCATGCATACCAGAGCCCACATTTATAGGTGGTAAATTGTATGCTATTTTGTATAAATAAAAAACTTTTTATGACAATTTAGGATTTAGTGTGACCCTGTTTTTGCTGTTTAAAAGCCCTTGGGAGCATTTTTCTGGGTTTGTTAATACACTGCACTTTGACCCAAGATCCATTAGGAATTATGATTTTTGAATCTTTACATCTCCCACTTCTGAGCTTGGCAGATGTCTTGTTCCCTGCTGTGCCATGTTGTGCCTCTCATCGGCTCCCTAATTCTCTTATGTGTCCTGTAGTGATGTAGGAGCTGGCGGAAAAAACCACGGCACATGGTTGGGAACACAAGGGTCTGACACTTTCGAAGGTTTTGGATGTGAAGGTTCTCCTGGAGGATTTAGCTCTTGGAATGAGCAAAGTGATGACTTGCTGCCCACTGGAGTAGACAAGTATTAAGGATTCTCTTTTGTAGGCTCTTTTATACAATTATTTTTCAAATTACAGGTTAGCTTTAAGGCTTCCAATGGCAACTCATATTTAGAGTCAGCTAATGGATAGTGACCACCTTTCTCTTAGAGGTTTTAGGGACCTCTGCTTGGCCACCTTCTGCTCTTTGGACATAGGAACCATTGTGGCCAAGTATTCTTGCCTACTAGAATCTATTTTTTGTGACAATGAATGCAAAAATAACATAGCCATGCATGCAATTTCATGAAAGATGGCAATTTAAATAAAGGTCTGCTTTAAAGTAGAGCTTAAAGCGGAGTTCCACCCTGGGAAAGTTTTTTTTAATAAAAATACCCCCGGGACAGTCAGGGCTAGTGCATTCCACAATGGCTAGCCTCTGATCTGTCCCGGGTTGCACCTTTTAGAAGAAATACTTACCTTGAAAATGTATTGCCCAGCGCTGCCATCTCAGGTGTGGGCAGCTTGAAGCCAGCGCGATCCTCTTCTGTGTCCTCTTCCGTCTTCTTCGGTCCCACAATGCACTGCACCGGCCCGGCCGTCACTTCCTGCACAGCTTCTGGGCATGCCCAGAAGCTGTTTAGCAAGGTATGACGGCGCCTGCACCGGAACTGACGTCGGGGCCGGTGCAGGCGCATTGATTCCTGGGAGCGATGACGTTCAGCTCCCAGGAATCATTGCAAGCCAGGAAGTGACGAATCTCCGTGGCCGCTGAGGGGAGGAAGAGGAAGTAAGGTAAGTATATTTTCTTCTAAACAAGGTAATTAAAAAAAAAAAAATTGCGATTATCCATTTGTTTTTCAGGTGACCCGGAGCAAGAAGATGGGAGGTAAGTATAATTTTAGGGTGGAACTCCACTTTAAGCCAAAATGTGTTTTCTTCTAGATAGAGTAGGAAAAAGTTAAAAGTCCTGTTGAGTTTTTATTGCTGTCTGATTTAGGGAATTAATTCATAATGTCATTGTACTTGTCAAAAGCAGGGTGACTTAGTAGTAGCCTGGAAACATCTCAACCCTCTTAATAAAACATTCAGAGTAGGAGTGAACAAATACTTACTGTAAGATTTAAAGGATTAATGATATGTCCAGGAGGGTGACACAGTGTCACATTTCCTGTATCAACCACCACCTCTGTTGGATAAAGCAGCCATTTTCCATTGGCCACTTCATATGGCCAGTCCACTGCCAGAATGAGAGAGCCCAGATTGTTTAGAGGGTCACCACTATTGAAAACCTGAACAAAGATAAGAAGGATTAGTTCCCGAATATGCCCATACTTTAAGATAAGGTTTCTTCTTTTTGACCGCACTGTCCTTACCTTAAATGTAAAATCCAAGGGACTTCCTACATCTTGAACTGTTTTCATGGCTGACTCTCCCATCACTTTACCACCAAAGTAGGTCTGTCGATGATTAGGAATCCTAAGGAAGGTCAAAGATGCAGACAGATGAGAATACTCATATTATTTGAGAGCACAATTACATTAATTTGGACTTGAAATAACTAATCTTTATACATGGCCAGCAAAGTGAGAGCACGTTCCTATTGACCCTGATGCCAGAGCTAGAAAAAATATAATTTTTGTAAGAACTTACCATAAAATTATTTTTTCTGAGTCCTGACAGACGCAGCCCTTCCAAGTTTCATCACAATTGGGTAATGGCGCCCTCTGCAGGAGCAGGCTAGGTAGTGAAACTTCATTAAAAAAACTTTCACTAGACACACCTTTAGGGGCTGTCCCTTCAGAGGTTACCCCTAGACACATAGAGCTTACTAATCAGTTTTGTAGCAAGCATTACAGGAAGACAACCAACCCTATAAGAGAGAGGCGGGGCTGCATCAGAGGACTCAGAGAAAAAATAATTTTACGGTACGTTCTTACAAAAAGTCTATTTTCTCTTACGTCCTCTGACAGACGCAGCCCTTCCAAGTTTCATCACAATTGGGATGTCCCAAAGCAGTGCAGTTGTGAGGGGTGGGAAGAGACACAACCAACAAAATGGCAACATGTCATTAAGGCCAGAAAAAAAAGGTAGCCAACAGGGCAACAGAAGCTCAACCAACAGGAGTTAACCCCAGAACAAAAATTCACCCAAGAAGGGAAAAGCATGTCCCTTCAACAAACGGCAGCATGTAAAAACTTTGCGGCCAAAGGAAGCATCCGAGGATGCCATCACGTCGATCTTGTGGAATTTTGTAAAAGTATGAACAGACGACCAGGTCGCTGCTTTGCACACCTGAGCCACAGAAGCCTAATGGTGAAAAGCCCAAGAGGCACTCATAGCTCTAGTAGAATGTGCCCTCACAGGGAAAGGAGGCACCTGACCCTTTTGTGAATAGGCCTGAACAATAGTCTGTCTGATCCATTTGGAAATGGTTGCAGCGGATGCAGCCGAACCCTTCCGAGGTCCCTCAGGAAGGACAAACAGGGAATCAGACTTCTGAAAAGATTCCGTGGCCGACAGGTAAACCCTGATCACCAGAACCACATCCAAGGAATGCAAAGCAAATTCCTTGGGATGCTTGGGCTTCGCACAAAGCAAAGGCAAAACGATATCCTCATTGAGGTGGAAGGCAGACACCACCTTAGGGAGAAAGGACTGGTTGGGTCGCAGAACAACCTTATCCCTAGGAACAGGGCCGAGGCTGTAAATCAGCTGGAGCTCCCTCCCCCGCCACCCATTTTTCTCTTGCTGTCAGAAAAACTTGTCAGAAGTGATTCATGCTGATAGCAGAGGAATGAAGCAGCAGACGAAAATAACAATTAGTGCTCTGGACTGAGACAAGTACACACTATAGAGGGATATGCTTTGTTCATATTTCATGTTCGAGGTTGACAACTACTTTAAGTTGAGAAAGAAAACCTTGGAAGTACTTACACTGATAATGATGTCTCCAGAGTGTAGTCCACCAAGAAGTCCGCATTTTGTTCTTTAAGGTTTTCCTGTTTACTTGACCTAAAAACAAGCAAAAAATAAAAAGTGTTATATTTAGACAAACAGCCTCTTAGGACCCATGCAAACTATAACACATTATCCAACAAGGAAAATCTGGATGGCTGCACCACAAAGATCAACTTTATTAGATATTAACATTAAAACCAGATGACAGACAATACAAGTACAGTGGGGGACTAGCAGGTAGACGCGTTTCGTACTAAAATCAGCACTTCATCATTGGTAATTATTAGGCGAAATGTGTCTACCTGCTTGTCCCCCACTGCACTTGTACTGTCTGTCATCTGGTTTTAATGTTCATATCGAATAAAGTGGATTGTTGGAGTGCTGCCATCCGAATTTTCCTTGTTTAACATTGTGAAGCACACGAGCTGGGCTGGCACCAGACTGGAGTAGCTATAATGGGATTATTAGAGGTCTCACACTCACTTGGAGCAGCAATATAGTGCTTTGATGTGGTAACACATTACATGCTTGGTGTTATGCAGTGCCATTCATTCTGATAACATTCACATTGATTTTAATGGCACCCCAATGCACCTTGTTGTTTATGTGCACAGCGCTGAGCTGCCATGCACTTTTTTTGGTGCATTTAGTGTTAGGCAGCCCATTCAAATGAATGGTCCTCCTTAAACACAACACATGTCAATGCATGGCATAAGGAGCATGTGCTAATTCTGTGAATAGACTTCTAAAGTCCCTTCACATTTGTGTATTTTATTTTTACCACTAGAAAACACAGAATGGTTGTTCTGCATCAAAGTGCATCCCATAGGAACAAATGGTAGGGTGTGAGAAGTCGTATAACAACCTGCTTTTACTGCTCAATGTAGGTTAGATCATATTATTTATTTAAACTTTACTGCAACTTTATTTATTGCACATGATCAACTAACTAAAAACAGAAATCAAAGTTTAATAATGGGCCTTTAGCAATCCACTGTGCCACGTTCTATTAGATATAAAACCCACTGATAATGGGGTACTTTGACGCAGTAGTGGGCTTGAGCACGATATGGCCATATGGTGGGACCAAACCCCCATTTTTATTTATGGACTCTCTTCAGATTTGGTAGTAATTTCTTTTGCATTTGCGCGCTATTCTTTTTTAATATACATGTCTATTGGTTCATAGCTGCAGCAGCTTTGGAAATACATGGGTATGCTCCCCCAAATTTTTTGCCTGTTTATTATGTATTAGGTCTGACCAGACTATCGAGGTTGAGCAGCCCTCCCCACCCCCCACTTACACCTGTACTCAATCAGTGTCCACCATCAAGTGGATATAGGAGGAGTCCCCTGTAGTGCATTTGCACATTTTTCCCAGCAAGGAGTATTATCTCCAAGGGTTAGAAAGGCTGGATTCATCTCTTTTTCATGGATAGTGTAGGACCCACTGATAATGGGGTACTTTGACGCAGTAGTGGGCTTGAGCACGATATGGCCATATGGTGGGACCAAACCCCCATTTTTATTTATGGACTCTCTTCAGATTTGGTAGTAATTTCTTTTGCATTTGCGCGCTATTCTTTTTTAATATAAAACCTTGAGGCGCTTTGCAAATAAAGATAAAAGTGGTTCTAAAGGCTAAAGGTTTCTTTTTACCTTAATGGCTTCTTTAATTCCATAGGCTCATGCTGCTGTTAACCACTTGACCTCCGAAAGATTTACCCCACTTCCTGATCAGGCCACTTTTTTGCGATATGGCACTGCGTTATTTTAACTAACAATTGCGTGGTCATGCAACGCTGCCTCCAAATAAAATTTATGAGTGGCATTTTTTTTCCCACCAATAGAGCTTTTTTTTGTGGTATTTGATCACCGGTTTTTATCTTTTGCTCTATAAACAAAAAAATTACGAACAGATTTGAAAAGAAAACCAATATTTTTTACTTTCTGCTATAAAGCATATTCAATAAAAAAATCAAATTTTTTTAATAGATTTAGGCCAATATGTATTCTGCTACACGTTTTTGGTAAAAAAAAAAAAAAAATCCCAATAAGTGTAAATTGATATTGATTGATATTTTTTTTATTTTTTTCTTCTTTATTTTTATCTGCGGTGGTGCAAAAAACTTAAATGAAATAACCCAGTAAGTGAACACACACAAAAAGAAAGGGGGTAGGACCTCTACCCTGATCCTCCGGGGCGCAAAGCACCTGACAGAGACAAAGGGTTCCAATGGTCCGCCTAGCCAGAAGGCCTGGCCAATCCTGTTCTTCTGGGCCAGCCAAAGCCGACCCCAAAATACTTGGTCGAGGTGCTCTCCCGAAGAGTGAGCTCCGTTCTGAGTCTCTGCCCGACCATCGGCAGGTGCTGGCAGACATCAAGAAGCAGCCTGCTGGTGGTGCACATGCACCCCCTGCAGACGGAAGTGCAGGATCACACACACACACACATATATATATATATATATACACACACACACACACAGTATCTCACAAAAGTGAGTACACCCTTCACATTTTTGTCAATATTTTATTATATCTTTTCATGTGACAACTCTGAAGAAATGACACTTTGCTACAATGTAAAGTAGTGAGTGTACAGCTTGTATAACAGTGTAAATTTGCTGTCCCCTCAATATAACTCAACACACAGCCATTAATGTCTAAAGCGCTGGCAACAAAAGTGAGTACACCCAAGTCAAAATGTCCAAATTGGGCCCAAAGTGTCAATATTTTGTGTGGCCACCATTTTTTTCCAGCACTGCCTTAACCCTCTTGGGCATGGAGTTCACCAGAGCTTCACAGGTTGCCACTGGAGTCCTCTTCCACTCCTCCATGACGACATCACTGAGCTGGTGAATGTTAGAGACCTTGCACTCCTCCACCTTCCGTATGAGGATGCTCCACAGATGCTCAATAGGGTTTAGGTCTGGAGACATGCTTGGTCAGTCCATCACCTTTACCCTCAGCTTCTTCTTAAGCAAGGCAGTGGATGTCTTGGAGGTGTGTTTGGGGTCGTTGTGCCCTGCGGCTCAGTCTCCAAAGGGAGGGGATCATGCTGTGCTTCAGTATGTCACAGTACTTGTTGGCATTCATGGTTCCCTCAATGAACTGTAGCTCCCCAGTGCTGGCAGCACTCATGCAGCCCCAGACCATGACACTCCCACCACTCCCACATGCTTGACTGTAGACGAGACACCCTTGCCTTTGTACTCCTCACCTGGTTGCTGCTACACACGCTTGACACCATCTAAACCAAATAAGTTTATCTTGGTCTCATCAGAGCACAGGGCATGGTTCCAGTAATCCATGTCCTTAGTCTGCTTGTTTTCAGAAAACTGTTTGTGGGCTTTCTTGTGCATCATCTTTAGAAGAGGCTTCCTTCTTGGACGACAGCCATGCAGACCAATTTGATGCAGTGTGCGGCATATGGTCTGAGCACTGACAGGCTGACCCCCCACCCTTCAACCTCTGCAGCAATGCTGGCAGCTCTCATACGTCTATTTCCCAAAGACAACCTTTGGATATGATGCTGAGCACGTATACTCAACTTCTTTGGTCGACCATGGCAAGCCCTATTCTGATTGGAACCTTAACTTTTAAACTGCTGTATGGTCTTGGCCACAATGCTGCAGCTCAGTTTCAGGGCCTTGCCAATCTTCTTATAGCCTATCCATCTTTATGTAGAGCAACAACTCTTTTTTTCAGATCCAGATTTCTTTGCCATGAGGTTCCATGTTGAACTTCCAGTAACCAGTATGAGAGAGTGAGAGCGATAACACCAAACTTAATATACCTGCTCCCCATTCACACCTGAGACCATGTAACACTAACGAGTCACAAGACACTGGGGAGGGAAAATGGCAAATTGGGCCCAATTTGGACATTTTTGACTTAGGGGTGTACTTACTTTTGTTGCCAGTGGTTTAGACATTAATGACTGTGTGTTGAGTTATTGTTAGGGGACAGCAAATTTACACTGTTATACAAGCTGTACACTCACTACTTTACATTGTAGCAAAGTGTTATTTCTTCAGTGTTGTCACATGAAAAGATATAATAAAATATTAAAAAAAAATGTGAGGGGTGTACTCACTTTTGTGAGATACTGATATATATATATATATATATATATATATATATATACACACGCGATCCTGCGCAGAGCTGTCACCCTGTAGCAGTAAAACTGCCCTAGGGCAGTCAGTAAGTAGTTAATCAAATCCTGTGAGTAGGGAGTGGTGGCGGGGCTGAGCCACACTGTTTGTGTCTATGGATGCTTAGCCCAGCTCAGGATTGAGCCCACACAAGTGCCCCCATAGCAAAGGCTTTATAGGGGGGGGAACCCAGAAAGGAGGAAGAGTTAGGAGCCCAGCAGCGGACCTCCAGAAGAAGAGGTTTGGGGCTGCTCTATGCAATGCAATTGTAAAGAGCAGGTAAGCATAATATGTTGTTATTTTAATTAAAAAAAATAGCTTTGGTAAGAGTTGAAGTTTTAGAGAACATATTGACGAATAGGAATCGTTGCCAGATTTGTATACTGCATTACCACTAGGGACATTTCCTTTGAATTCCTGTCCCAAGGACAAGACAAGGAAGTGAGTGGTAATATCCCAAGAGTAATTGAAAATTCCACCGAAACAGCTGTCCCAATTGGAAGATTTACCAACTTTACTGTGCAGGTGACAACTGTAAGTGATTTCTGATGGAGATATGAATAGCAAAAGAAAACCTGATGTAAGATGTAACAGATCACCGCTGGGAGCAACCAATGAATTCCCGCCAATTACAAATTGCCTCTTTTTTTTGTAATTTAAAGCGGAAAAAAAGCCCAACACCATCTATTCCTAAAAATGGTCCCTCTCCCTCCACCTACTTATCCTTCCAAACCTCTATATAAAAGATCTATGTACTTACCTATTTTTATCACACGTGGTCCCACAATTCTGGCTTCCCTAAATCAGTGAGCAGTTGCTGCAGGGGAAAGGAGGGAGTGCAGACAACGGCTGAGGCTATGGTAGCCTATGGGTGACACCATGGCTCCCGGAATTCCCAGGAGGGAAGGGCCAGGAGCACCAGCAGGCAGAAATGTATAGTAACTAAGTAGAACTACTTCACTACTATTTTTTCGATGATTTCAATACTTCTACTCCAATACTTTTTTTTTGTGCTGCATAGTTACTTGTTACAATTATAAAAATTACCACTGCCAGAACAGTAGATGGCAGGTTTCATGAAGCTCAAAACATGCGTATTATCAGCGCATAGGAAAATAAATGCTACTGTATGTATAAATAAAAGCTGCATTTGAAATAATAAAAAACAATATGATGTTCAAACTTTTGACTTCTTTCTTTAATAACTACATAACACAGTACTTGTACTTTTACTTTCAGTACTTGAGTAGCAAAATTTAAAAAAAAAACTACTTGCAATACTTAAGTACAAAAAATGTTGAATACTTCAGTACTTCTACTCAAGTCACTTTTTGATCAAGCACTTCCACTTCTACTCAAGTCACTTTTTGGTATGGGTTTCAAGTACTTTATACAACTCTGCCAGCAGGGGACCAGAAAAGATGAGGATCGGCAAAACCATTACACAGAGCAGGTAAGTATAACATGTCTGTTATTTAAAAAAACATTTTTTAGCCTGTAATATAAAATTTCTGGTTTAGCTTGTATCAGTTTGTGTAACGTTTACCCATATAAACTTACGTAGACAGCTGGAGTCGAGTGGTCACTTCTCTTGTCCGTAAGGTAATTCCTTTTACTTCAAAGGTGACATTGACCTCCGCCTACCATAAAAAAAGAAAATTATAGATTATCACTGATAAGCTTCTGCTTATACTGAACCATAAGGGTCATATTTTTTAAGCACTGGATAGGGTGTAAATACTTAGAACCCTTGTTGGGTTTTTACTACTGTGTCCCTATAAGCAGAAATTATCCATCACTTCCTGCGTTGTCATCAAGGTAGGAGGCGAGCAGGATCTCCTCAAAGTCAAAAACACCAATAAAACTCTTTTAAATAATAGGTAGAACTCCTATCAGGACAGGGACCAAGAGGAAATCACCTCATTGGGGAGACAACAATGAAAACCAGGCAGAGGTTCTAGTGATTTTCCAACCTACCCAGAACAAAAAGATGTGTTGGGTGGAGCCGGGCTTTAAAGCGTATGTCAAGGCAAAATTTAAAAAATATAGTTAGTACATCTCTGCAATACAAGCACATTTTCCCAGGCTTTATCCCTTTGATCACACTACAAGTATAGGAAAACAGCTGTCGATGTGCCAAAAATATAGAATGCTCTGATCTTCTTCTCTAATGGCACTTTTCCACTGCAAGTACCGGCTAGTACCGGCTCGGCTCTACTCGGCCCTGCTTGGCCCAGTTTGCTTTTCCACTGCGGTACCGCATGGTACGGTGTCGGAACGGTTCGGTACGGTACGGTATGGTTTGCTTTTCCACTAAAGTAGTACTAAAGTTAAGTGGGTGAGATAACAACGGGGTGGGTGGGATTCTCTGACCAATCAGTGGCTAGTAGTGACTGCATGCAAAGGATTGTGGGATATGGTACCAGTTTGGTACCTGTTGGAACCACAATCGAGTAGGTACTGTTTTTTCAGAGCCGTACCGTACCGTACCGTTCGGTTCCATGCAGTGGAAAAGCAAACCTATACCGTACCGTACCAAACCGTTCCGACCCTATACCATGCGGTACCGCAGTGGAAAAGCACAAAAGCGTGCCGAACCGGTACGGTTCTATGCAGTGGAAAAGCGCCATAACATGACAACACAGCTCTAAATTCCTAAGCATGTGGTGTCAGCCCTGCCTACTTCATTTCTGATGGATTACAAAATACACAGACCTTTCCCTATCTCCTCTTCCCCCTCCTCATCTCCCTCCTTTTCCTCACCTCTATAACCCCTCCTCATCCCCTTCTTTATCCTCACCTCCATAACCCCTCCTCGTCCCCTCCCTTATCCTCATTTCCATAATCCCTCTTCATCCCCTTCCTTCTCCTCATTTCCAAAACCCCTCCTCATTCCTTGCTTTTTCCTCCATTTCCATAACCCCCTCCTAAGCCTCTCTTTTCTCCTCATTTATATAACCCCTCCTCCTCCCCTCTCTTCTCCTCATCTCTATAACCCCTCCTCATCCCCTTCCTTTTCCTAATCTCCATAACTCCACCTCATCTCTATAAACCCTACTTCCCCCCCCCCTTTTTCCTCATCTCCATAACACCTCCTCATCCTCAGCTCCATAACCCCACCTCATCCCCCCTCTTCTTCTCGTCTCCATAACACCTCCTCATCTCTATAACCCCTCCTCCTCATCCTCTCCCTTCCCCTTGTCTTCATAACCCTTCCTAATCTCCTCGCCCTCATCTCCATAACCACTCCTCATTCCTCACCTCCATAACCCATCCTCATCGTCTCCCTTCTCATCTCCATAACCCCTCCTCATCCCCCCTCCTCTACTCATCTCCATAAACCGTCCTCATCCCCTCCCTTCTCCTCATCTCCATAACCCCTTCTCATCCCCCTTCTCCTCATCTCAATAACCCCTCCTCATCTCCCCTCCCTTCTCCATAACCCCTCTTGAACCCCTACCGTCTCCTCATCTCCATAACCTCTCCATATCCCCTCTTCTTCTAATTAATTTTCAAGCAACAAAATTCTGATTTTTACTTGTAGACAAAAAGTGTGAGAAAAGGCCAGAAAAGGTCTTAAAGTAGTAAACCTCCATGTTTTCTTACTATGGTATCCTTCTCTGTTGAATGATATATATAATGTAGCACCCTCCTAGGTAGGTAGGTGCTAGGCAAATGCCTCTATCGCTCCTCAGGGGAGCCTGATCTATTAGGTTGCCTGTGGCATGTCTCCAGGTGTGATTCACTGGCTCTGAGGGAGTGTCCCCACTGTAGCCAATGAGGGAGCTTGTTGGTCAGTGGAGGAAACCCAGCCAGTAACACATTGGCTTTTGTGGAAGTCCCAGTGATAGGGCATTCTTGCAATGCATCCTGGGATTGCCCAAAAAAGCTTGGGGGACATGTGACAGGGCGTCTTTGGCGGGATGCAGAGTCCCAGGAGGAGGCTGACGGCTGTCTCTCCTCCTGCTATATGAGGAAAGTGGTTCAGGCAGTCGGCCTAGTGAACCGGGTGTGGAGCTGAGCTGCAGAGGATCCAGTGAAGCTGACAGTGGAGCTGCTGGCAGAGTCTTCCAGGAAAAACAGTGTCCGTGAGTACCAGGGGACTTGCCAAAGGGTCTGCCCAGGAAGGGGGACCACTCCAATGGAGTCAGGGGATCACGGAGCCAGCTCACACAGAGAGTTACAGTAAATGGGGTGCCATGTAGAGCAGTGGTCCTCAACTCCGGTCCTCAGGGCCCACTAACAGGCCAGATTTTAAGTATTACCTTGGGGAGATGCAGACTAGAGTACTGTAATCACTGAGCAGTAAATTATATCACCTGGGATGCATTTCAGTTATCTTGCAAACCTGGCCTGTTAGTGGGCCCTGAGGACCAGGGTTGAGGACCACTGATGTAGAGAACCCTGAAGAATAGGGACAAAGGGGGTTACCAGGAAGGGCCCTGAAGTGTGTTCTACAGTACAGCTTATTTAAATACTTCTTCACTGCATAGTCAAGGTGAAGCAGCGGCCTTGCCGCATTCAGTTATTCAGCAGTTCCAGCAAATTGTGCATAGTTATTCAAGCTGGAGTATCCCACTGATCCCTTCTCCTATCCAAGTTCTCAAATAAAACCAAAAAAATACCAATGTGATGTTGTTGCTATGGGTAACCCAGGTGAACCCGTAACCAGCAGCTCCCATGGGAGTAGTGCTCCAATAACTAGGAGTCAATCAACATACTAAGGTCTATGAAATAGCCCACGTACTGAAAAGATTGCAATCACACTGAGAGCTCCCTCTAGTGGCTTACCTATAAATCTCTATTATGGAGAGGCAAACTTGTACTAACATACTTTCCCTTTAGAACAGATTGTTGGAAGAGGATGCAGACAGAGCTTTCTGACTCACCTTCTGGTTTCTCCTAAATGGGTTCCCAAGATTACACAGGATAGTTCCCTCAAAGGTACAGGATCGACTCTGCAAGATCAAAGAAACACAATAAAGCTCTGATGTGTGGCATGGAGTGCTACAACAAAAGTTCTATAACCCACATCACCCAATCAGAATAATGAGAACAATGGTAAAGAAGATCTCTACTTGTTGACTGTAGTGATCAAACTGGAAAGTTTCTGGGAGTGATAAGTCTTTCTTGTGGTTGAAAATACTCATCATCACCTAGCATGGTTTACTATTGGTTCCTGACCATTATTTGGGGACAAGAACTCTTAACAGTAGTCTGGTCTGAAAGCACAGGGGAATATACAGGGAAGGTTTTATCACAAGGTTTACTAGTGGAAAGGGTTTTATTGGGGCCACAAAAAGCAACTATTCTCCAAATTGAGAGGTCTGTGAGAAATCAACAAAAAGAGCACCAGATGGTCGTCTGATGAACCCCTAATGATCCACAGGTGTCAAACTGGTGGCCCTACAGCTGTTGCGGAACAACAAGCCCCATGAGGCTTTGCAGTTACAAGTATGACTCCCATAGGCAGAGGTATGATTGGACACACCATCATTTAAAATTGATAACAATCCGACAACACAAAGATAAAAGGTCTCCAACATGTTTCGGGCCAACAAAAATACCAGCACTTCCCCACCTTTTGAAGGTATTTTTGATAAAATTTGTTGAAGGTAAGGATATACGAGGTGGTAAAAGTATGGCGCTCAACAGATAAATGACAATAATAATAAATCACAGTGGTGAATTGTGCAACAAAATAAATTAATAAATTGGTAAATACAAGTTAAAAATTCAAAAAAAGTCTCTGGTGTTCCAATCATCAAGGTGTTAAACCAAGTAACAGCAATTGATGGAAAAAAAAAATCACAGACTTGATAGGAGTGTATTTCTCAAAGCCTCCACCTCCACACGTTCACCCAGTGGTAGTATAAAACTGCTTACCAGAAGTACAGGACCCCTTGATTATAGGGGGTCACAAGCGCATATTAAATCCTCACACAGTCCGATCAAACACTTCACCAATGAATCGGGATGTTAACCATGTACTCTCCCTCCATCGAGAGTGTATAGCCAGACCAAGGGTTAATACAGGACCAAGTCATAAGTAGAGAAAAACAAAAGGGCTCTCATGGTGCAGTAATTCGTGATATAAAACATTTATTGAATAAAATCACACTTACTACAATCCATAAGAAAAAACGCCTTGTATGCAGAAATCTCAATTCAGGGGCATGGGGACGCCGCTCTTCACGCTGTGCTCCACCAACCCGGAAGTAACGGTCTCACGTTCCCGACGCACGTTTCGTCAGTCCCTGCTGACGTCATCAGATGATCCCCTGATGACGTCAGCAGGGACTGACGAAACGTGCATCGGGAACGTGAGAAAATAACTTCCGGGTTGGTGGAGAGCGGCGTCCCCATGCCCTGGAATTTAGATTTCTGCATACAGGGCGTTTTTTCTTATGGATTGTAGTAAGTGTGATTTTATTCAATAAATGTTTTATATCACGAATTACTGCACCATGAGAGCCCTTTTGTTTTTCTCTACTTATGACTTGGTCCTGTATTAACCCTTGGTCTGGCTATACACTCTCGATGGAGGGAGAGTACATGGTTAACATCCCGATTCATTGGTGAAGTGTTTGATCGGACTATGTGAGGATTTAATATGCGCTTGTGACCCCCTATAATCAAGGGGTCCTGTAAGCATTTTTATACTACCACTGGGTGAACGTGTGGAGGTGGAGGCTTTGAGAAATACACTCCTATCAAGTCTGTGATTTTTTTTTTCCCATCAATTGCTGTTACTTGGTTTAACACCTTGATGATTGGAACACCAGAGACTTTTTTTGAATTTTTAATTTGTATTTACCAATTTATTAATTTATTTTGTTGCACAATTCACCACTGTGATTTATTATTATTGTGATTTATCTGTTGAGCGCCATACTTTTTCCAATTTTTTATCCATCACGTTACCACGTTTATGTTGCAGCTCACAGAGTGAAAGCAATTTCACCATATATACACACATTTACATTTATTTATAGAATTCACATTCATATGCGCAGGTTTTTTTGGTGATTCACACCAATTCCTTTACCTCATATACGAGGTGGTATCTAAAAGTTTTGAGATTCGTTTTGTAACACGCCAACAGATGGCAATACAAGACTGCATGCACAGTCACAGGGAGCTCTGACCTTCATAAGTCAATGTGCCAAAATATATTGTCCTGACCCCGTGCGTTACTACGTCTGCTGTTTTAATATGGACAGCAATAAAGTCAATAATGACAACAACGGCAATGCTGCAATGAGTAATTCGAGGTGTTTTTAGGGGCATGTGCACTTCAAGAGCTGAAGAACATCACTGGAAGACAATGAGAAATCAGGAAGACCTTCAATGAGCTCAACCCCTGAAAATGTAAAAACAAATTCAGCAACATGCGCACGATGGTCATTGGAGAACAATCGCGCATGCCACTCAAAACACCTCAAACGACTCATGGCAGCATCCCCGTAAACTTGCCGAATCATGTCAAACGTCTCTGTGGAAGAGTTGCCTAGTTTCACGCAGAATTTCACGTTTGCTCTTTATTCTAACTTGCTGTGCATGATGAAAGAGCAGTCGTGGTAATGCACGTGGTTAGAATAGCACCGGTTGCACAGCTGCCAATGTACACAGGACGATGTCTTTTGGCACACTGACTTATGAAGGTCAGCGCTCCCTGTGACTGGGTGTGCAGCCTTGTGCTGCCATCTGTTGGTGTGTTACAAAACTAGTCTAAAAATGTTTTTTATGCTCCCTCGTATATCCTATATATACACTGTATTACCAAAAGTATTGGGACGCCTGCCTTTACACGCAGATCACCTTTAATGGCATCCTAAGTCCTAATGGCGTCTAAGTCCATAGGGTACAATATTGAGTTGGCCCACCCTTTGCAGCTATACCAGGTTTTTCTGGGAAAGCTGTCCACAAGGTTTAGGAGTGTGTCTATGGGAATGTATGACCAATCTTCCAGAAGCGCATTTGTGAGGTCAGGCACTGATGTTGGAGAGAAGGTCTGGCTTGAAATCTGCTCTCTAAGTCATCCCAAAGGTGTTCTATCGGGTTGAGGTCAGGACTCTGTGCAGGCCAGTCAATTTCTTCCACCCCAAACTTGCTCATTCATGTCTTTATGGACCTTGCTTTGTGCACTGGTCCAAATCATTTGGTGAAGGGGGGATTATGGTGTAGGGTTGTTTTTCAGGGGTTGGGCTTGGCCCCTTAGTTCCAGTGAAGGGAACTCTTAAGGCATCGGCATACCAAGACATTTTGGACAATTTCATGCTCTCAACTTTGTGGGAAAAGTTTGGGGATGGCCCTTTCCTGTTCCAACATGACTGCACACCAGTGAACAAAGCAAGGTCCATAAGACATGGATGAGGGTGTTTGGGGTGGAGGAACTTAACTGGCCTTCACAGAGTCCTGCCTGACCTCAACCCGATAAAACACCTTTTGGGATGAATTAGAGTGCAGACTGTGAGCCAGGCCTTCTTATCCAACATCAGTGCCTGACCTCACAAATGCGCTTCTGGAGGAATGGTCAAACATTCCCATAGACACACTCCTAAACATAAACCTAAACCTGGCCCCTCCTTGTTCCAACATGACTGCGCACCAGTGCACAAAGCAAGGTCCATAAAGACATGGATAAGCGAGTTTGGGGTGGAGGTTCGTGCAAGATCTCGCAAATGCTCTTCTGGAAGAATGGTTAAACATTCCCATAGACACACTCCTAAACCTTGTGGACAGGCTTCCCAGAAGAGTTAAAGCTGTTATAGCTGCAAAGAGTGGGCCAACTCAATATTGCACCCTACGGACTAAGACTGGGATGCCAATAAAGTTCATGTGCGTGTAAAGGCAGGTGTCCCAATACTTTTGGTAATATTCAAAAACAGTATCTCTCCTCCCTCAAGTGGTATGTGAGAAGGTGAGTGGTCCGAATGGTCTTTGTACACACCACCTAAGGTCCTGCTGCCCCCTCAGGACCAAGGCTATCCAATAGCACTGAAAAACAACAAGAGAAGGCGCACCAACCTTGAGCATTCAAGCAATCCAAAAACGTAGCATGCATTGTACTCACAAACGTATGACATAGGCACGCATGTAAGAAATTGGGACCAATCGCCTCCAGAATACTCCTATGGTCCTGGGTGATGTGATGGTGTCCGCATATGCCTGGCTGACGTGTTTCGAGGGAGAACCCTCTTCTTCAGAACCAAAAGTACTACTTACAGTAGAGTGAATGAAGAGTGTTACTTACTGATACAGAAGAAAAGACCAGCTCGTCTGGAAAGGTTATGTTCATCATGGCCTCATGAGCGTCATCTGCTGGAGACATGGAGTTCGGGGCATTTGTTATGATTACCCGCAGGCTCACCTTGTTCACATTGGGGTCATAATGGAGGATCTGGTTCCCATTCACCCTGTGGGCAGGACATGTGAGATGGAAAGAAAAATGCTGATCACTGTTTTCAAACAATACCGCAACCCCACAACTAGGAATTTGTATGTATTTTGTATTGAGTAGATGCAGCTGTAATGAAACATAAGATTGACTAAACAACTTGTGAGTTATTAAGGTTTATTTACTAAAGGCAAATTTAACGTGCGCCTCCAGTGCATTTGCTCTAGATCTGAGAGGAAGCTCTGAAATAAAGGGAAAGCTCTGCTGGTTTCTATCATCCAATCATTTACAAGCAAAAATGCTGTTTTTTTATCTTCCAAATAGTGAAGCTTTACCTCATTTACTAAGCTCTGCGCAAGTGCACTTGCAGTGCAATGTATATTTGCCTTTAGTAAATCAACCCCATTATCATCTGCAGCTTTGCTGCCCCCCACCTCCTTGTCTTTAGCCTGAGCGCAGAAGAAGCAAACAAAAAAGGAGCCTATTTAATAAAGCAAAGCAGCCACACTAAATCTGATCTGGCTTCAGTAAACTGATTTACTGTGCATCTATGGGAAAGATTACAAAAAAAAAAAAAATGACATGATGATATGATAAAAGACAATTTCCCCTCAGTCCCCTCTGTGATATAGTTTGTGCAATCTACCAGTAGATGTGTTTTTTTTCCTACTTCCTTTAACAGGGTGACAACACCATTCTTTCTAGAGTGAAATTGCACAGCAGTGTTGTCACCCTGTGCACAGAGTAGTCTTATGCTGACCATGCAATATACAATTTTCTTACTCAATGTCCTTTAGATTCACCTTCAACTACAGTGACCTGAAAAAAATGATTCATACCTCTTGAAAGTTTCCACATTTTGTCATGTTACAACCAAAAATGTGAATGTATTTTATGTGGATTTTATGTGATAGACCAACACAAAGTGGCACATAATTGTGAAGTGGAAGGAAAACGATAAATGGTTTTCAAAATAAATGAAAAGTGTGATGTACATTTGTATTTAGCTTCCCTGAGTAAATACTTTGTAGAACCGCCTTTCACTGCAATTACAGCTGCAAGTCTTTTTTGGGGATGTCTCTACCAGCTTTGCACATCTAGAGAGGGACATTTTTGCCCATTCTTCTTTGCAAAATATCTCAAGCTCTGTCAGATTGGATGGAGAGCGTCTGTGAACAGCAATTTTCAAGTCTTGCCACAGATTCTCAATTGGATTTCGGTCTGGACTTTGACAGGGCCATTCTAACATATAAATATGCTTTGACCTAAACCATTCCATTGTAGTTCTGGCTGTATGTTTAGGGTCGTTGTCCTGCTGGAAGGTGAATCTCCGCCCCATTCTCAAGTCTATTGCAGACTCTAACAGTTTTTCTTTGAAGATTTCCCTGTATTTGGCTCCATCCATCTTCCCATCAACTCTGACCAGCTTCCCTGTCCCTGCTGAAGAAAAGCATCCCCACAACATGATACTGCCACCACCATGTTTCACGGTGGGGATGGTGTGTTCATGGTGATGTGCAGTGTTAGTTTTCCGCCACACGCAGCATTTTGCTTTTCGACCAAAAAGTTCAATTTTGGTCTCATCTGACCAGAGCACCTTCTTCCACATGTTTGCTGTGTCCCCCACATGGCTTCTCCCAAACTGCAAATGGGTCTACTTTTTAGATTTCTTTCAACAATGGCTTTCTTGTCACTCTTCCATAAAGGCCAGATTTGTGGAGTGCATGAGTAATAGTTGTCCTGTGGACAGATTTTCCCACCTGAGCTGTAGATCTCTGCAGCTCCTCCAGAGTTACCATGGGCCTCTTTGCTGCTTCTCTGATTATTGCTCTCCTTGCCTGGTCTGTCAGTTTAGGTGGACGGCCATGTCTTGGTAGGTTTGCAGTTGTGCCATACTCTTTCCATTTTCGGATGATGGATTGAACAGTGCTCTGTGAGATGTTCAAAGCTTGGGATATTTTTTTATACCCTAACCCTGCTTTAAACTTCTCCACAACTTTATTCCTGACCTGTCTGGTGGGATCTTTGGCCTTCATGATGCGGTTTGTTCAATAATGTTCTCTAACAAACCTCTGAGGGCTTCACAGAACAGCTGTATTTTAACTGAGATGAAATTACACACAGGTGGACTATTTACTAATTAGGTGACTTCTGAAGGCAATTGGTTCCACTGGATTTCAATTAGGGGTATCAGAGTAAAGGGGCTGAATACAAATGCACGCCACACTTTTCAGATATTTGTAAATTTCCTTCCACTTCACAATTATGTGCCACTTTGTGTTGGTCTATCACAAAAAATCCCAATAAAATACATTTACGTTTTTAGTTGTAACATGACAAAATGAGGAAAATTTTAAGGGGTATGAATACTTTTTCAAGGCACTGTATGTAGTGCAGAGACTTTACTGCATACAAATTGAAAATGTTTAGGTTTCACCTTATTATATGGCTTTGGTAAATCTAAAGGAAAATTGTATAATTTATGGCTAGCCTTAGGTGTGAATTTTTTTTTTCTTTTAGGGCCAGTTCACACCCATGCAGTTTTTTCTGCATCAAAAACGCATGGAGGTTATATGGTTTTTCAGTGACATATGTAGTTCCCCCTAGTGCGGTCAGTTCCAGTGCATTCCAATTCCTTAAAAAAAAAAAAAAAGTAGAACATGCTGCATTTTTTTGCACTGAACTGTACTGGAATGCAGTTAAACGCACCAAAAACACACTGGAACACACATGTCCTTATTAAAAGTTGAAGAAAAAAGAGGGGGAAAAATGCACAGGAATGTATTAAAACTGCTCCAAAAACGCATAAAAAATGCACCGGAATGCATAAAAAATGTGCATACAGAAAAGCATCCGGAACGTATTCGGACCAGGGATCTGCAAGGTGTCCATACACGGACACTGGTATCCATGAGTGGTCCTTGCAGGGTCCACGGCTGAGCAGTCAGTCAGTCACAGCGCTGACAGCTCCCCCGCCGCTGCCCGCTGGTTGGTAGAACTGCGCCGGCATCCTAACCAATCAGGTGCACTGCTGCTCACTGCTCAAGTTGTGTGTTGGTTGCCCTGCCCCTAGACCCTGACCTTCAGACAGAGCAGAGAACTCAGAGAAGGAAGGAGAACAGAAGGTGTCCTCAGTGTGCGCAGTATGCCCCCCCAGCTTCTCGTGACTCATGAGACGTGAGTCAACTCATCAGTTTGCACTATATGTCCTTATAAGCTCCAGTCCAGAATTTGAAATCAGATCATTATCAATAAAGGAGATCTATGGGGGAACTTGCCTGGCCTGCACTAAAGGGGGATCTAAGGGGGACCCTGGCTGGCTTGCTCTAAAGGGGGATCTATGGGGGGGACCTGCTCTAGTAAAGGGAGCTCTCTGGGGACCCTGACCTGCTCTAATGGGGGATATATGCCATAGATCCCCTTTTAGAGCAGGGTCCCCATAGATCCCACTTTAGAGCAGGGTCCCCATAGATCCCACTTTAGAGCAGGGTCCCCATAGATCCCCTTTTAGAGCAGGGTCCCCATAGATCCCCTTTTAGAGCAGGATCTCCATATATCCCCCTTTTAGAGCAGGGTCCCCATAGATCCCCCTTTAAAGAAGGGTACCCATAGATCCCACTACCCTTCTCTAAAGAGGTATCTATGGGGGACCCTGCTCTAAAGGGAGATCTATGGGGACCCTAGCCTGCTCTAAAGAGGGATTTATGGGGGACCCTGCTCTAAAGGAGGATCCATGGGGACCCTGCTCTAAAGGGGGATCTATGCCATAGATCCCCCTTTTGAGCATGGTCCCCATAGATTCCCTTTAGAGCAGGCCAGGGTCCCTATATACCCCCCTTTAGAGCAGGATCCCCATAGATTCCTCTTTAGAGAAGGGCCTTAACCCTAGTAGAGAGTAGCGTTTTTAATGGTTTGAATTTGAAATGTACCTTGGTGTACTTCACTAAGGTCTGTATTTTGGGAAATGTCTGCCACAGCCAGTGGCATACCTAGAGCACTTGGCACCGGGGGCGGATCCTATATCTGGCCCACCCCCCAAACTTTAAAACATGATACAAGAGATGGTCAGAGACTGCAGATATGATACAAGAGATGATCAGAGACTGCGCACGTGATACAAGAGATGGTCAGAGACTGCAGATACGATACAGGAGATGGTCAGAGACTGCAGATGTGATACAAGAGATGGTCAGAGACTGCCGACATCATACAGCGCATGGTCAGAGACTGCAGACATGATACAAGAGATGGTCAGAGACTGCAGACGATACAAGAGATGGTCAGAGACTGCAGACATGATACAAGAGATGGTCAGAGACTGCAGATGTGATACAAGAGATGGTCAGAGACTGCAGACATCATACAGCGCATGGTCAGAGACTGCAGACATGATACAAGAGATGGTCAGAGACTGCAGACATGATACAAGAGATGGTCAGAGACCGCAGACATGATACAGGGCATGGTTAGAGACTGCGCACATTATACAAGAGATGGTCAGAGACTGCAGATACAATACAGGAGATGGTCAGAGACTGCAGATGTGATACAAGAGATGGTCAGAGACTGCAGACATCATACAGCACATGGTCAGAGACTGCAGACATAATACAAGAGATGGTCAGAGACTGCAGACATGATACAAGAGATGGTCAGAGACTGCAGACATGATACAAGAGATGGTCAGAAACTGCAGACATGATATAAGAGATGGTCAGAGACCGTCACTGAGGATATGATCCAAGAGATGGTCAGAGACTGCAGACGTGATACAAGAGATGGTCAGAGACTGCAGACATGATACAAGAGATGGTCAGAGACTGCAGACATGATACAAGAGATGGTCAGAGACTGCAGACATGATAGAAGATAGAAGAGCACTAGGGGGGCCGGAGAGCACAGAGGAAGCAGAGAGTACTGGAGAGCATTAAGGGGGGGGGGGGGTTGGAAAGCATTGCAGGGGGGTTGGAAAGTGGACTGGAGAGCACTGGGGGGGAACTGGAGATCACTGAGGGGGAGAGCCAGTGTGCACAGGGGGGTAGAGAGCACTGGGAGAGCCAGAGAGCATGTGGGGGCTGAAAAGCGGTGTGGGGAGTTGAAGAGAACTGGGAGGAGGGGGGCTAAGGTGCACTGGAGGGGGCTGGAGAGCACTGGGGGTGCTGGACAGCACTGGAGGGGAGGGGGGGGGCTGGATAGCACTGACTGGGGGGCCAGCAAATGAAGTTGGATAGGAGGTGCGGTGGGGCAGCTGCTTAACGAGGAATTGATCTTGTCATATTCCTCCTGCAGCCGCTGAATGCCTGCAGGAGGGAGAGGAGGAGAATCAGGCATTCAGTGGGTGCAGGAGAAATATGGATCCATTTCTCTTTATGCAGCTGCCCCACCGCACCTCCTATCCAGCACACAGGGAGGTTGCACAGGCACTTACCTTCTTCCCGCCCCCTGTGAGCAGCTCAATCTGAAGGAGAAGGAGCTATTGCAGCTGCCTTCACAGGAAGATGCTTGCCGGCGGGCACCCCTGAGCGGCCTGATGACACCCTCCCCGTGTGTGGCACCCAGGGTGGGCTGTCCCCACCCCCCGCACCCCCCCGTTTGGTATGCCACTGGCCACAGTCTTGGTCCGTACCTATCCCTGATCCAGACTGTATTTCTTTGGTGACCACTGGCCTTTAAAAAGGGGCATCTATGGGGGACCCTGGCTGGCCTGCTCTAAAGAGGGATCTATGGGGGGACATTCTCTAGTAAAGGGGGATCTTTGGGGACCCTGGTCTGCTCTAATGGGGGACCTATGCCATAGATCCCTTTTAGAGCAGGGTCCCCAAAGATCCCCTTTTTAGAGCAGGGTCGCCATAGATCCCACTTTAGAGCAGGGTCCCCATAGATCCCACTTTAGAGCAGGGTCCCCATAGATTCCCCTTTAGAGCAGGGTCCCCATAGATCCCCTTTAGAGCAGTGTCCCCATAGATCCCCCTTTAGAGCAAGGTCCCCATCGATTCTATGAGGACCCTGCTCTAAAGGGGGATCTATAGGGACCCTTCTCTAAAGAGGGATTTATGGGGGACCCTGCTCTAAAGGAGGATCTATGTGGAACCTGTTCTAAAAGGGGATCTATGGGGACCCTGCTCTAAAGGGGGATCTATGCCACAGTGGTGCTTTGTGGGGATTCATAGCGGTGGATTTAAAACAAGAAGAGCTGCTGCAATTATGTTTCTTTTTTTCCTTTCTCGCAGAAGTTTTTTTCTTAGCTATACTCTGTATATGCTTTGAACATTAGTGACGTATAATAACACTTTTGATTATTTGTTTTGTCGCTAGGCAAATTCGCACTATTTGCACTTTAATAATAATTTTTAGGTAATAAAAACCTGTTAAGGGGAAATCTTGTAAAAAAAAAAACTGCTGTGGTAATGCTAGTGGTCAACTACATCATATATGCCAATTTTTATCCACTTTAAGATTTACTGCTATGGCTTCATTTTATCCAATGTAGATAACTGTGTAGGGTCACACCTTGGAAGGGTCACATTGTTTTGTCCCAGGTATTCGTACTCCATCTGTAAGTTACTCCGACACACGTTATCTGCTCCACACTCCTTCTGGAAGTCAACCTACAACAAGAATATATTATATTATATAATATATACAGTATAAGGTAAGTTTCTTGTATGCAATTATTTTAGGGGCAATTCACCAATATAAGATTTCCTACCAACAACAAACAGTAAGTTTGTGGACACCTGACCATCACCATTATGGACAGTAAGCTTAGTGGACAGTCTATCCCTAAACCATAGGCAAAAGGAAAGGCTATGCAATGACCAATCTTTCCAATGTTGCCTCCACACCACTCTTTAATCTCAATATAACTTCTAGTTTTTATTCTTTTATTATTTTTCCTAGTGGTCATGTGATCGCAAAGTTCCAGTGAGCTGATCTCTTTCTCTTTGTAAATCTTTCAGAGCGGACAACCCCGTAGAGCTATAGGTACCGGTGGGAAAACGTCACTGCTGGAAGGATTTAGCTGTGTTGTCGTCCCTGCCCAGGTGGACACACTCACCACAGCTTTGCTTTCACAAAAACTGCTTGGAAAAAGTTGAAGAAAAGGTATTTACATTGAGATTTATTACAATCTCTATGCAGTAAATGGGAACGTGACATCTAAAAGGTGGATTATTGCACAGACTTTCCTTCCACTTTTGGGAATTTTGCTCCATCGTTGTGGTTTTAACAGATTCCACTATTCCACTCCACTCTAGGGTAGGGTGACCAGACTGTTCCCATACCAGGTTTACTGCTACAGGGCGGTCGCGCTGCGCAGGATCATCTATATATACGTGATCCTGCATTTCTGGGTATTGGAGCTGATCAGCGGGTCCGGCGGACTCAATATCTGCCGGTACTCGCCGATCGTTCTGTACACAGGCAGAACAGTGGTCTGCCAATGTACACAAGGCAGATCGCCATTCTGTCAGTATGGAAGACATTGATCAAAGCAAGGACAGGGATCTATGCCTTCCCCTAGTAAAAGCACCTCCCCCACAGTGAGAAAACACTTGTTAGGCACACATTTAACCCTTTGATTACCGTGCATGTTAACCCCTTCCCAGCCAGTGTCATTATTACAGTGACAGTGCCTATTTTTAGCATTGATCACTCTATTGGTGTCACTGTTTCCCACAAAAGGTCAAAAGTGTTAATTAGTGTCCAATTTGACAGCCGCAATATCGCAGTCCCGCTATAAGTCACTGATTGCCGCCATTCCTAGTAAAAAAAAATATGTCCCCGGACTTCATTTTAATAATCTGGTAACCTTACTCTAGGAAGGCAATCAATATAATTATAGAGTGTGTTTAAGGGAATTTGTACCTGTTCAGCCAAAAGAGCATTCGTGAAGCCATATACTGATGTTGTCAGAGAAGACCTGGCTTGTAATTGTCATTTACAACCTAAAAGGTGATCAGTAAGAGTGAGGCCAGGTCTCTGCTTAGGCCACCTGAGTTCTTCCACAGCAGATTTATCATAGTAGTGTCTATGCAGCTCTGGTTTAGAGGTGTTGAAACAAAAAGGCCCTTCCCCAAGAGCACCCTTCATTATTAACACCTAAAATCAATAATTTGGAGGGGTGTACACATCCTTTTTACCAACTAGAATAAGAGTGATAGTCAAGTGTCCACATACTTTTACACATATAGAGTAGGGGTGATGGTCAAGTGTCCATATACTTTTACTTATACAGAGTAGGTATGATGGTCAGGTATCCACATACTTTTACCCATATACAATAGGTGTGATGGTCAGGTGTCCATATGTAGAGTAGGTGTGATGGTCAAGTATCCACATACTTTTACCCATATAGAGTAGGTGTAATGGTCAGGTGTCCACATACTTTTGCCCATATACAGTAGGTGTGATGGTCAAGTATCCACATATTTTTATCCATATACAGTAGGTGTGAGCGTCAGGTGGCCACATATTTTTACCCATATACAGTAGGTGTGATGGTCAGGTGTCCACTTACTTTTACCCATATACAGTTGATGTGATGGTCAGGTGTCCACATACTTTTACCCATATACAGTAGGTGTGATGTTCAGGTGTCAACATACACTACCCATATACAGTAGATGTGATGGTCAAGTATCCACATATTTTTACCCATACACAGTAGGTGTGAGCGTCAGGTGGCCACATATTTTTACCCATATACAGTAGGTGTGATGGTCAGGTGTCCACTTACTTTTACCCATATACAGTAGGTGTGATGGTCAAGTATCCACATATTTTTATCCATATACAGTAGGTGTGAGCGTCAGGTGGCCACATATTTTTACCCATATACAGTAGGTGTGATGGTCAGGTGTCCACTTACTTTTACCCATATACAGTAGGTGTGATGGTCAGGTGTCCACTTACTTTTACCCATATACAGTAGGTGTGATGGTCAAGTATCCACATATTTTTATCCATATACAGTAGTTGTGATGGTCAGGTGTCCACATACTTTTACCCATATACAGTAGGTGTGATGGTCAGGTGTTCACTTACTTTTACCCATATACAGTAGGTGTGATGGTCAGGTGTCCACTTACTTTTACCCATATACAGTAGGTGTGATGGTCAAGTATCCACATATTTTTATCCATATACAGTAGTTGTGATGGTCAGGTGTCCACATTCTTTTACCCATATACAGTAGGTGTGATGGTCAGGTGTCCACAAACGTTTCCCATATAGACTAGGTGTGATAGTCAAGTGTCCACATATTTTTACCCATATACAGTAGGTGTGATGGTCAGGTGGCCACATATTTTTACCCATACACAGTAGGTGTGATGGTCAGGTGGCCACATATTTTTACCCATATACAGTAGGTGTGATGGTCAGGTGTCCACTTACTTTTACCCATATACAGTAGGTGTGATGGTCAGGTGTCCACATACTTTTACCCATATAGAGTAGGTATGATGGTCAGGTGGCCACATACTTTTACCCATATAAAGTAGGTGTGATGGTCAGGTGTCCACATACTTTTACCCATATAGAGTAGGTATGATGGTCAGGTGGCCACATACTTTTACCCATATACAGTAGGTGTGATGGTCAGGTGTCCACATACTTTTACCCATATAGAGTAGGTATGATGGTCAGGTGGCCACATACTTTTACCCATATAAAGTAGGTGTGATGGTCAGGTGTCCACATACTTTTACCCATATAGAGTAGGTGTGATGGTCAGGTGTCCACATACTTTTACCCATATAGTGCATTAGAAAACACAGCTTGCACATTAACAAAAACAACCACTAGAGGTCACTATAGAGGCATCACGCTGCCATCTGCAGATAAAGCAAGCATAACCTTGCTTAGAAAAATAATACAGTTCTCCAAACCTGAAAATTATTTTAGGGGTTCCTCTGGGATAAAGAGGTTGATAAATGCTGCTCTAGTGACTAACAGCTCTCATGGGAAAAAGAATAAGAATAATCTATCAATACTATCTGCTACAGCTACCAACCAACAGAGTGGTCATAATTGGAAATTGGATCTGATCAAGGATGGGAACGCCTAGTGTCAAGGTTGAGAAGTCTACAAATGGTCCAGTAAAAACGTATCAGTAGCTACAGCCAACACATTTTATGACCAGCAACCATGCCAAGGGGAGTTCATCAACCAGAAGGCACAGGGACTATGCCTGAATTTAGTTGGCACACCCCTGTACACAAGTACACACTCCTGAAACCTATGGCTAACATAGAACAGGAAAGTTGTGCATAGAGCTCCTTACAAGTTCCCCACAGCTAGAACTAGTATGCTTACAGCTGCCATGCAGATGTCCAAAATTTGAGCTACAACACAGACTAACTTCTGGGAGCACTATGTTGGAAAATCCTTCATAATCATATCTGGCCATTATTAGAGCCTAACCCCAGGCAAAGCTTTAGGTTTCGAGTAGAATCTGTCTATGACCCCTCTGGCGATATTTTCAATCAGTCCCTGTGACACTCATAAAAGTCCTAACAGGAAGTGGTGTGAAATCTTCTAACTGTGCAGACACTTCAATAAAAATAAAAACTGTCAAAAGGCTCCAACCCTTCCTTGCTCTATCCAGGGCCGGATTAAGAGCATTATGGACTTGGTGCTGAGGATTTTGAAGAGCCTTAAGGGCCGTGCCTCAGCATGCACCCTGAGGAGGAAGGGTGCAGCCGTGCATGCCTAATTCAACATGGGATGCTCTCTCTGAAGCCCTTAAACACATCCATGCATCGGCAACTGCATACCTCCCAACCGTCCCGGAATCCGCGGGACTGTCCCGCAAATTGCCGTGAGTCCCGCAGTCCCGCGGAGCCGGCCTGAAGTCCCGGAAAATCTGCCTGGCCTGTCAGCCCTGCAAAAACACCCGCCCCAACCGCATCACTGTAACGGCTGAATAGTACTGTCCCTCTGTGTCTGGCCTTCGTGCCGTGTGGGGAGGTTCTGAGGGAGCTGCCTGGGGAAGCCTGCTTTCACTTGTAGCACAGAAGCCAGACTTCTGTATTTACAAGTGACAGAAGAGCGGTAACAGTGAATATGGCCAACCCGGGCCTATATTAAGGTAGGGGCGTGGAGCTGCAGCTCCAATAGCCCCTAAGGTAATCTGGCCCTGGCTCTATCCAAAACTAAATAAAAAGTCGTGTGCGGTTTACCTCCACAATTTGCTCCGTACTCTGATCTTGGTTGAGCACAGGGAAGTTGTCCAATGAGGCGACATTAGAGCGAGGCTTCAGCTCCCGGTCCAGAATGGAATATTTCAGGGAGACGCGGATAGGATGCAGCTTATCTCGGATACTGTCCTACAATGTAAAAAAAATAATAAAATGCTGATAAGCACAGACAGGAGCTAAAGAATTTCAGCTATAGATTGCATTTGGTGCAAGTAGAAACAGATGAATGCTTTTGCAGTATGGAATGTTCCTTTAATAATGTGGTTTTGTGTGTATGCCATGGATTCTAATGATCTGTGGTAGACTGTGCAAACTGTCTATTCTATGTCACACCCCTGTAAAAAATACTGTGTATTTAATGTGTTTAAACAAACTTTGGTGAGAAAAGAAGCAAACCACATGGAGATTTAAGTTGATATGTGTGCATATAAACCTTAAACCAAAAAATAATATAGAGTATAAAAGAGACTCCAAAAAAACAAACAGAAAAGGGCAGACTCAATGGACCATTTGGTCTTTGGTCATGCTATCGTTCCCCACCGGGAGAAGACAACCGCGGATTCCCCTGCCAGCACAGACTGTGTTTGATGGGAGAATCGTGCAAATTTCTTTCCTGCAACCAAATTCGCACAGTTTATGGCCTGCCTTAGTCCTGCGGCCAGGGCTGCTGATAGAAATCACAGGGCCCCATACAGCCTACCTGGCAGGGCCCCCCTTGTATATATCAAAACAACATTTTCAATAAAAATATACTAAAATCGTTCTTAGAGGACACAAAGATAACAAAGAAGCTGTGTGAATTAGCTCTTTTTTTTAATTGTTTTATACATTTTTGGAAAAACTTTTTATAATTAAAAAAAAATGTTTAAATATTTTATAAATTATTTTATTTTACATTTTTTTAAATAATCTTTTTACAATTTATTATTTTTTTTTAACCACTTGCCGATTGCTCACAGTATATTTACTGCGGCAGTCAGCCCCTCACAGGCAGAGCGACGTAGGTCTACGTCGCTAGCCTGTGAGGCTCTGGGGAGCGAGCGCGCGCCGCTGGAGGCACGGACCCCCCCCGCGCGTGTGACCGGCGGACCCGTTGTCCGCCGGTCACTCGGCGATCGTCGGGTGGAGAGGGAGAAAGGCAGGCGGCTAGTGTAAACAAGCCGCCTGTCATTCTCCCCTGTGTAGAAACAATGATCATACGGTTCTACTATGTAGGACTGTTGATCATTGTTCCTACAGCTCAAGCCACAGCCAATCACAGTTAGAATCACGCCCCTAGGGACACACACCACCCCTCCCTCTCAAATAAAGTTAACCCCTTCACTGCCAGTGTAATTTTACAGTAACAGTGCATATGTATAGCACTGATTACTGTAGAAATGTCACTGGTAACCCCAAAAGTGTCAAAAATGTCAGTCATGGGTCCGATCTGTCCGCCGCAATGTCGCAGTGCCGCAAAAAAAAAAACGCAGATCGCCGCCATTACGCGTTAAAAAAAAACAACAAAAATGACAAAAATCTTTCCCTTTGTTAGTAAACGCGATAACTTTTGCGCAAACCAATCAAAATACGCTTTTTGCGATTTTTTTTACCAAACATATGTAGCATAAAACAAATTGGCCGAAAATGTTAAAAAATGTTTGATTTTTACATTTTATTTGGGGAATTTCATATAAAAAAATGTGAAAAATATTGTTATTTTTGCAAAATTGACGCTCTTTTTTTTGTTTATAGCGCATGATCAAAAAGTCACACAGGTGATCAAATACCACTAAAAGAAAGCTCTGTTTGTGGGGAAAAAATGACGTCAAATTCGTTTAGGTACAGCGCCGAACGACCGCGCAATTGTCCGTTAAAGTCACGCAGTGCCGAATCGCAAAATACCCCCTGGTCAGGAAGGGGGTAAAATCTTCCGGGGCTTAAGTGGTTAAGGGACAGGGAAGCCAGCAGCTTCTGCAGGGGGCCCTGTGTCTGTGTCTCTCCCTGCAGCAACTGAAAGCCAGCGGGAGAGAAATCAGTTTTCAGCTGCTGCAGAGAGACACACAGGGCATCCTGCAATTGCCCCTCTGTCCGACCGAACTGATTCCCTCTGCTGTTCAGGGCCCCCCTGTGTGCCCCGGCCCCCTACAGGAGGGCTGGTGGCCCCCCCCATAAGCGGCCCTGCCTGCGGCACAGCCGGGTGTAGAAGCCCAGGAGCCCGTTCACACTTCACGTCAAATGCAACTTCAAAGAAAGTCGGGCTGCACACCGATAACATCCTAAGCTTACTGAGCTTGCCGAAATAGCATACCACACACACTGCATACTTCCCACCTGAAGTTACAGCTCTAAGGCTGTGATGGCAAACCTTAGTACTCCAGATGTTTTGGAACTACATTTCCCATGATGCTCAACTACACTGCAGAGTGCATGAGCATTATGGGAAATGTAGTTCCAAAACATCTGGGGTGCCAAGGTTCGCCATCACAGCCTGATTTCACCCCTGACATGTCCACTTTATGTTTACATCTAAGCAGAGGATACCTAATGATCAAACCTTATTAATAATTATACCCTAAGCATTGTGGGGACAAAGCCTCACTCACCACTAGGAGAAGCTTGAGGTTCTGACACGTAGTCTCTGGCATTGAGAAGAAGCCCTTGTATACGGCTCCAGATCCCCCTTGAAACTTCACCCGGGTAGGTCGCCTGTCAAAATCAGCATCCAAAGTGTATTGGAGGGCTGTGAGAATAAAAAAAAACAATTTTATTGTGGTTTTAGTAATTCTCATCCTAATAGAGCACATACAGAATAGAAAAATAGCCAATCTGTGAGCTACCAATGTATTCCAGCATTAAAAAGGGGTTACTCACCCTACTTACGTTTCTTTATACGACTTCCTTACTTTTATTTCTTTATGTTCTTCAACAGCTAAAACTGACTCTGTATCATACTTTCTCCATCAATGGGCATGGGTTACCAATGTGGCACTTTGGCCCACCACTCACTACACCTGGGGGGTATCTACCGTGAGGCAAACAAGGTCTTTTTCAGGGGGTTGCCACCCCAAGCAGAAGAAACATTATGAGGACTGCAGAGAAGCAGTAGTGTCACTACGGGGGGGTGACACCCACCAGAGTTGACACCAGAGGTGGCCACAGACTAACCGTTCCGTGAAAAGGGAGCGAAGGAGGAGGCAGAGCAGGTCAGAGTCCCGGGCTGTGATCGTGCCTCGGCAGGCCTGCTACACACAGTTGGTAAAAAAGGAGTTAGCGGGCTGCGGGAAGGTGAGAGTCTGGTGTCGTTTTTTTTGGGGGGGAGGGGGATGGGAGAGTCTCCTGGTATAGTATGGGGGGATAGGGTGGCCCCTCTCTCTCTAACGCCCCTGTCCTCTCTCTCACCCACCTACCTTCTCTCTCACCCCCCCTTCTCTTATCCCCCCTCTCTCACAACACCCCTCTCTCTCACCCCCCTCTCTCACAACACCCCTCTCTCACCCGCCTCTCTCTCACAACACCCCTCTCTCACCCGCCTCCCTCTCTTCCACTCCCACTTCTCTCTCTCTCTCTCAACCTGCCTCTTTCTCTCTTTCACCTCCACTTCTCTATCTCTCACCCCCCCCCCTTCACCCCGCCTCTCTCTCTTTCACTCCCACTTCTCTCTTTCTCACCCCCCATCTCTCTCTCAACCTGCCTCTTTCTCTCTCCCTCTCACCCCCTCTTTCACCCCCCACTTCTTTATCTCTCACCCTACCTCTCTCTCACCCCCCCCCCCACCTCTCTCCCTCACCTCTGCTTCTCTCTCACCCCGCTTCTGTCTCACACCCGCCTCTCTCACCCCCCGACCTCTCTCTCTCACCCCCCCCACCCACTTCTCTCTCCCTTACCCCTGCCTCTCTCTCTTTCACCCCGCTTCTCTCTCTTTCACCCCCGACTTCTCTCTCTCTCTCATCCGACTCTCACCCCCACCTCTATTTCACCCCCCACCTCTCGCTCTCATCCCGCTTCTCTCTCTCTCACCCACACTTCTCTCTCACCCCCACCTCTCTCTCTCTTTCACCCCCCACTTCTCTCTCTTTCACCCCCCACTTCTCTCTCTTTCACCCCCCACTTCTCTCTCTCTCTCTCTCGCACCCCTGCCTCTCTCTCTCTCACCCCTCTTTCTCTCTTTAACCCCTGCCTCACTCTCTCTCTCACCCCCACCTCTCAATCTCACCCCCTTTCTCTCATCCTCCCTCCCTCTCCCCCCCCCCCACCTATTCTCTCATTTTCCATCTCCCCCATCTCTCTCTCCTTCCTATATATTCTCTTAGCAAGGGGGTGGGAGCACTGTGGCAGGCTAGTGAGGGGGCACTGTGGCAGGCGCCAGGTGACACCAACACCACCAGAGACCCCAAATAGCCACCAGGGACCCTGCATAGCCACTTGAGAAGGAAGGGGTGGGACAAATTTAAACGGTGGAGGGGGGCCCAATTTTAGTCTTGCCTAAGGCAGCACAAAACCAAAATACACCACTGACTACACCTATAACAGACCTTCCATATACTATACTAGCCCAGGGGTATTGAAATCAAATTCATGGAGATCCATACAGCAAAATTTTATATTTGTAGATCAAACAATTGACTTCTGTTGAGTGAGGATGGTCACCCACTAATCATAATTTGGCCAGTCACTGCTGAACCGGCTAAATTTCAATCAGTGTATGGCCAGCTTAAAGTGATATTAAACCAAACGGAAACATTTATTATACTGCAGCCTACCAATTCCTAGATGTGATGGCTGAATTTGTTTTATATTTTTTAGACTTTCTTTCCTTTAATTTCAGCTGGTGATTTGGTCAAAAAGTCTGTTTTTCAACAGAACAAGCTGTCCTAAAGAATGTAGCAGAGGGTTGAGACAAACCATGTAACACTGACAGGGGTGCTTATTCATTTATGTAAAACCCTTAGGGAAAAATGCTTGCTGGAACTGCTTTTAAAGTGTTAGCTGGAGTTCAACGTCAATTTGTTAGTGTATCTGAATCTGCTAGTACATCTAACATTCCCATCCCCCAGATTAACAATGCTACTGTCCAAAAGTGTCTATATTTTCCTTCATCCAGAGTGGAGACATTCTAATACAGGAGGTGAGTTACTGGTCAGATCAATAAGTGGAAACAGAAAAAAAAACTAAACAAAGAAAAAAAAATGCAGCCGCCACACCTTACCAAGCTGTATTATATTAAATATTCAGTTATTGGTTTAAAACTGCTTTACCCTTTTAAAGTATACCTAAACCCTGCATTTTTTTTAGTTTTTCAATTGGGTCACCTGTTTGGGAAACAATGGACTAGAAAAGTGGTCTCCAAAATGCGGCTCGCGGGCCGGATGCAGCCCTTTGCTTCCCTTTACCTTTATCCGGCCCTTGGAAATTCCTCCCCACAGACATAAAGCGATATTACTCCCACTGATACGGATGATGCTGCACCATTCCTTCCACTGACACCAATGATGGGTCACTATTCCTTCCACTGACACAATAATGGGGCACTATTCCTTCCACTGACACAATAATGGGGCACTATTGATCTTTTATTGAAAAGAATCAAGCAACATATTTTATACAAAAGTAAAAAACAGAACTATAGTACAATATTCCAACAGAAAAAAACAAAGGAATTCACATCCATGTGCAGAATATATACAATATATACATAATCCACTTCCAACATTCTTAGAAAACTATTTACATAAAGCAGCAGAGAGGGCCTAAGAGGCACAACCCATCACCTATGTATGCAGCCATTTATCAAAAACTGAGCATTAAGAAAAAATCTAGGGTGATAAGAGACAGAAAGCCACACCCGGGAAAGAGACTCCTGGCAGTCAGGGAGGCTTGAAACCCCTCCACGCCTTCAGCCAAGCCCTCTGACCCCACTTGTCTCTCTCAAGCGCCCGAATCTTCCCCACCTCATGCAGAATGTCACACACCACCACCTGAACAGGAAGGATTTTACGCCGAAGGGTGACCTGACACCGTGCGTTCCATGTGTAATAACGGACTACTAAACTAACTAAAAAAAGTGTATCCAAACAAAAGCCCCCACCAGTATTGAATGCTCCGTACACCCACTCAGCATAACCCAGCCTGGAGAGGAAAGGAACACCGAGGGCCCGCCCAACCTGTTTGTATACCTCTATGTTAAAAGGGCAACGAAGCAGAAAATGGTCCATAGTCTCCTCCTCACCTGCACATTCCTCCCGAGGACAACCACGATCCATCCCACTGCGGAATTTCAAATTGCCCCGAACATAAAGCCTCCCGTGGAAGCACAACCAGGCCAGATCCCTGAATTTAAGGGGGACTCTAGCCAAATTAATCAATCTTAACCCTTCCCTCAAAATTGGGCCTGGGCAATCCCTTAAGGCCAGTGGGTCATGAAAGACTTCACTCAAGACTCGGCTCATAAGGACTTTCCTCGGAGCGGATCTGAGATCTTCAGCCGACAGTCGCCACTGCCGCAGCAACTTCAGACACGGAGCGACATAGGCTGGGAGCTGACCACGATGACCCCTGAGATTCTTCACTTGGCCACCTTCTTCCCAAAGTCGCAGAAAAGGCCTAAACCAAGATCTAAACATGCCTGCCCATCCAGGAGGTTTCACTGCAAGCATACTACCAATGTTAAACTTGAGAAATAGCAGAGAAAAGAAAAGAACGGGGTTGACCATACCTAAGCCACCCTCCCTCCTGGATAGATAGGTGACATTCCTCTTGATGGGGTTCAGTCTGTTCCCCCACAGCATCTGGAAGAACACACTATAGATCCTAGCATAGAGAGACACTGGCAAGATGCAGACAGGGCTGACATACAAGAAGATCGGTATCAGGTAAGTCTTAATCAGATCAACCCTTTCCCTCAGAGATAACTTCCATCTCTTCCAGCTGACCACCTTAGTATTGGCAACTTCCAGCCTGCCTTCCCAGTTTTTGAGGCCATAATCGCCAGGTCCAAATTCAATGCCTAATATCTTAATTTTTTCCTGGGGCACTGGAAAAGTGTCCGGGAGATCAAACCCCTCACCTTCCTTTCCCATCCAAAAAACTTCACTCTTTTCCCGATTGATCTTGGAGCCTGATGCTTCAGAGTACCGTGATGTCAGAGAGACCACCTCCTCCGCTTCATCTGTCCCAGTGACAATCACTGACACATCATCCGCATAGGCAACAACCCTCAAAGGCGGCTCACCCGGGATTCCCACTGGTACCCCACACAACATGCTGCTCTCTAGCCTCCTGATGAAGGGGTCGATTGCAAACACATAGAGCAGGGGACTCAGCGGACAACCCTGGCGCACCCCAGAACCAACCTCAAAGGACTGTCCAACCCAACCATTAACAAGAGGGAAGCTTTCTGCCCCCTTATACAAAACTTTTAACCAATCGACAAAACCACCCGGCAGACCGTACTTACTAAAGAGCAACCACAGGTACTCATGGTTGACACGATCGAAAGCCTTTGCCTGATCCAATGCCAGTAGATACTTTCCCCAGCCTGCAGCCCTGCACTGCTCCAAGGCCTCCCGGACAGCTAAAACCGCTGTGAAGGTGCTCCTACCCTGGATCGAACAGTGCTGATGGCGAGAAAGCAAAGACTCTGCTACTGCCGATAGGCGCCAGAAAAGTATCTTCGCCAGCACCTTTCTATCGACATTGAGAAGGCTGATGGGGCGCCAATTCTCAATCATCAAAGGATCTTTACCTTTTGAAAGAAGAATCACAGCTGAGTGTCTCATGGAAGTGGGAAGCACCCCCTCAGCAAGACAACTGTTAAAAATCTCTACCAAATGTGGGGCCAGAATAGACTTAAAGGCTTTGTAAAACTCAGCCGTCAGACCATCCGGTCCAGGTGACTTCTTGATGCCAAGCTGTTCAATTGCCCTCGTCACCTCTTCAACTGTGATCTCTTCTGTCAAATTCATCAAAGGGACATCTCCACCATTTAGACCTGGAATAGAGTCCAAAAAGCTTTCCATCTTGTCTCGGTCAAGCTCCTTCCTCCCAAGAAGTTCAGCATAAAAAGACCTCACGACCTCCAGGATCCCTGACCTGGACTTTGTCAAGGAACCTGTACTATCCTTAAGGCCAACGACCATCTTAACAGCTACACCCTGTTTGCAGTTCTGGTAAGGGTCAGGCGAGTGGTATTTCCCATAGTCCCGCTCCAGAACCAAAGAGGTATGCCGGTCATATTGACACTTCCTGAGGAGGATTTTCACTTCAGAGATTGCCCCAGGATCTCCTCCTCTCGAGACAAGAATATCCAGCTTCCTCCGCAAACGTTGGTAGGTCATGTATCTATTAAAATGTTTTCTATTGGCTAGGCCCCTGAAGAATCCAGCAATCCTCTTTTTGGTCAGCTCCCACCACTCAGCCTTGCTGCTACAAAAGTCCAGGATGGTCACCTGTGCCTGAAAGAATTCCTCAAAGGATTGTCTAACATGTTCTTCCTCAAGGAGAGTCGAATTTAATCTCCAGATGCCTTTGCCCCTCTGAGGGAAATCTGAAGCATTCAAGACCACAGATAGCATACAGTGATCAGAGAACTCCACCGCCTGCACCACTGGGGGTGAGAAAGCAGAGGCCTCCTTCAAAAAAAACCTATCTATCCTACTCTGACTATTACCTCGATGAAAGGTGAACCCTGTGTCATCCGGGAGGTGCTTAATGTGCACATCCACAAGACCAGCATCCCTAACCATACTATTTAAAAAAACGCTATCATATCCCAGCCGGTCATTGAAGTCCTTCCTGTCCTTGGGCCTAGTCACAGTATTAAAGTCACCTCCAAAAACCACTTGCCGGGATGTAAAAAGAAATGGCTTGATCCTTGTAAAAAGGCATTTCCTGTCCCACTTTGTGTGCGGCCCATAAATATTAATTAGGCGCAGGTCCTGCCCTCCCACAAGAACGTCTAAGACCATACATCTCCCAATCTCCACCTCAATAACCCGCCGGACAGTTACCATGCCGGTTTTAAACAACACCGCCACCCCGCCGTAAGGCTCGGCCGCAAGAGACCAGTAAGATGGACCATACCTCCACTCTCTCTTGGCCATATGAATATCTGCCAAGGAGGTGAGCCTAGTCTCCTGCAAAAATAAAATTTCAGCATCTAATTGGCTGAACAAAAATAAGGCCATAGAACGAGCTCTTACCGACTTAATGCTGGCGACATTTATTGTCACCACTTTTAACGGAGGGGGAACCGCCATTTGGGTTATTGGGTGGATTGCTTCTTAGCTCCCCTCTGCTGCTCATCACCAGAAGCCTCTCTCTTTCTTGAAGCCTCCTCCAACTCCATTTCAATATCTGAATTCTGCTCAGAAGAATCCCCAGATGAGGAGATATCCCAAGCAGAAGCCCTAGAACGGTTGGAGACAGTCACTGAGGCATCCTGTCCCTGTTCCGTCCTCACCGTCTGTCTCTTCCGCCTCACAACCTTCCTTCTCTCCTCCAGGTACTGAAGGTCAGATTCAGAGATGCTTTCATCTCTTGTTTTCTTCTTCTTCTTTGAAGTCTTCACAGAAGACTTCTTTACAGAGGAAGCCGCAGCAGCACCCTTTTTGGTACCCTCTACCACTCCTGGTGGGTGGGGGGCTTCTTTAAGGTCACACTTAGGAAGGGAAGACTGATCAGGAATAACTGACTCAGGGGGCACAGACTTGGCAGATTCTGACACAAGAGGAGCCGGTACAGTAGGCCGGGGGGACACAGGGACAGACACAGAAGGAAAACTTACAGATACAGGAGGGGTGGGTACAGGGACTAGGGAGGGATCCTGCACAAGACCAGGGGGGTCAGTCACCGCAGAGGAGGGTGGTACAACAGGGGCCTCATCCTCCATCCTGTCCAGCCTTAACAGATCATCTATCACCTCTCTATCCATATTATGCCAGGCTTCAGGACATCGGCTGTAGGGGTGGCCAAGGCGCAGGCACAGGTTGCACCTTATCGCCTGGGTGCAGTCCCTGGCCACATGACCCTGTCCCCGACACACTGAACAGATCAGTGCTGAACAAAAGGAGCTAAAATGCCCCTTTTCTCCACAGCGGTGACACAGTTTTGGCTGACCGGGATAAAAAATAGTCATCCTATCCCTCCCTATAAAAGCAGAGGAGGGCAGGTGACGGACAACATTCCCATCCCTAGCCAACCTGACCGTTACCGACCAACCCCCGGTCCAGATGCCACGCTCATCATGAATTTTATCCGGCCTGGTCAAAACATCCCCATAATTTCTCAACCAGACCTCTAAGTCCCGAGCAGGAACACTCTCATTTGTAAGGACAATAGTAATTTTCTTCACTGTTGACCTTTGGGAAACTGCCACTGGCACCAGACCTTCCCATTCGGGTCTTGACCTGCACCGAGCCATATATCGTTCCCAGAACAAGTCAAGACCCTCTGGTCTGGTGAAACTAACTGTGTATTCCCGGCTTCCAGCCACATGTATCAGGGCATATAGGTCATTAGCCCCAAAACCCATATCTAAGATCAGGTCCACCACCATACGCCTTGCTAGAGGGACTGCACCACCTTCCCATTTAAGGAGGACTACGTTCCGCCTTGGACCCCCAGCAGAAGCCATAGATCCAATACCAGATCCAATGGCGCTCATAGTGGCAGCCCGCGAGGGAAAACCCTGATTAGAAGCAGAGCTCCTCCTTGATTGTAACCCTGGCTTGGTGATATTGCCAGGAGCACAGCTTACCACCTGTGCAAATGTAGGTTTTTTAGGGCCAAGACCCCACACTGATGTCACATTATCAGGTACACTACAATTATTATTTTTACCAGCTTGGCCTAAACAAGCAGCATTATCAGTTCCACATATAATGGTGGGATCCACCATGCCTGCAATGTTATTAGGGATAACTGTTTCTGATGCAGTACCAGATGTTTCCTGCTGCTGCGCTGTAGAGTCCTGTACAACAGTGACTGAAATAGTTTTAAGCTCAGCAGAAGGGGGGTTAATCGGCTCTTCTGGGTTTTGTGGTTCTTCAGCAGAAATGTCATTTTTTAAACACAACTTTTCCTGTTTAGAGACATCAGCAGCAGGCACAACATTGCTGAGCATAGGGGAATCACCCTGAGTGTCATTAGGAAACCCATCACTAGGCAAGGTGCTAAAAGGCACAAAAACTGTTTTATCTGTAAGCTGGGGCTTTATATACTTTACTTTATCAGGCACACTCTCAGGTAAGTCCTCCACATCACCAAACACCAGCTGATCTTCCTGCATTGGAGACTCCATTACCTGTATAACTTTCAACATGCCTCCTGAGCCCTGAGATGGCAATGGGCTGCTTACCTCACCTTGAGGGGGAAGGGGGTCAGAACCGGGGGTCTCCTCCTCCACCTCCATCTTTGCAAACCTCCGTTCATTGCAAAACTTCTCCCTGAAGGGACCATCCCTGCCTTCCATCATGGCCACGATAGTTTCTTGATGATCCACACGGACTTTCGCTAATTGGACCTCTGAATCCATAGATCCACGGTTCTTGCTGAACAAGCCTTCACGCTGCTTTCTCAGGCGCTTTAAATCCGCTCTAAGCTTGTAGAGCTTGTCTCTCTCCTTATTGAGGACTTTGATCCCGGCCACCACTCGCTCCCGAATGGATCCAGCATCTTCATCCTCACCAGGTGCAGAGAGATCACCAACCACGGGCTGCACAGGAGCAGGGGTGCCATCCATCCGCCCAGGGGATGTCTGAGAGCCTCCAGCAGGAGAGGCCCTGCTGGCCTCCATGGCTTCCCCAGAAGGGGGCCAGGAGAGCTGGGAGGGATTTCACCTCACACCCTCTTACACAGATCACCTGGAGCAGCAACAGACACACAGCCAGAGAACCTTCCAGCAGCCACACCCGAAGCTGAATGATGGGACACTATTCCTCCCACTGACAGCAATGATGGGACTTCCTGCAACCAGCCAACTATGGGGCACTATTCCTCCCACTGACACCAACAATGGGGCACTATTCCTCCACTGACACCAACAATGGGGCACTATTCCTCCACTGACACCAATAATGGGGCACTATTCCTCTCACTGACACCAATAATGGGGCACTATTGCTCCACTGACACCAATAATGGGGCACTATTCCTCCCACTGACACCAACAATGGGTCACTATTCCTCCCACTGACACCAATGATGGGGCACGATTCCTCCCACTTACACCAAGGATGGGGCACGATTCCTCCCACTGGCACCAATGATGGGGCACTATTCCTCACACTGACACCCTCCCACTGACACAAACGATGGGGAACTATTCATTCCACTGACACCAATGATGGGACACTATTCCTCAAACTGACACCAACAATGGGGCACTGTTCCTCTCACTAACACCAACAATGGGGCACTATTCCTCCCACTGACACCAACAATGGGGCACTATTCCTCCACTGACACCAATAATGGGGCACTATTCCTCCCACTGACACCAATAATGGGGCACTATTGCTCCACTGACACCAATAATGGGGCACTATTCCTCCCACTGACACCAATAATGGGGCACTATTGCTCCACTGACACCAATAATGGGGCACTATTGCTCCCACTGACACCAACAATGGGGCACTATTCCTCCCACTGACACCAATGATGGGGCACGATTCCTCCCACTTACACCAAGGATGGGGCACGATTCCTCCCACCGGCACCAATGATGGGGCACTATTCCTCCCACTGACACCAATGATGGGGCACGATTCCTCCCACTTACACCAAGGATGGGGCACGATTCCTCCCACCGGCACCAATGATGGGGCACTATTCCTCCCACTGACACCCTCCCACTGACACAAACGATGGGGAACTATTCATTCCACTGACACCAATGATGGGACACTATTCCTCAAACTGACACCATCAATGGGGCACTGTTCCTCTCACTAACACCAACAATGGGGCACTATTCCTCCCACTGACACCAACAATGGGGCACTATTCCTCCACTGACACCAACAATGGGGCAGTATTCCTCCACTGACACCAACAATGGGGCACTATTCCTCCCACTGACACCAATAATGGGGCACTATTGCTCCACTGACACCAACAATGGGGCACTATTCCTCCCACTGACACCAATGATGAGGCACGATTCCTCCCACTGGCACCAACAACGGGCACTATTTCTCCCACTGACACCAACAATGGGGCACTTTTCCTCCGCTGGCACCAACAATGGGGCACTAATCTCCCACTTACACCAACAATGGGGCACTATTCCTCTCACTGACACCAATAATGGGGCACTTTTCCTCCACTGGCACCAACAATGGGGCACTATTTCTGCCACTGATACCAATGATGGTCTAGAACAACATTTTGCAGCCCTTTACCCTAGAGGTGCCCCTAAAAGTTTTTTTTTTTCACGTTTTAGGGAACACTTACTAAAATAAATTTATCAGGGGGTCAATTGTTTTGCCAAGTGGGGATAGACCTGGAACTATGGCGGCACCATCAGATGGGAGGTCAATCACCCACAGGTCAAGGAACCCCTAGCAACCTCTGTGGGAACCCTAGAGTTCCACAGAATCCTGGTCAAGAATGACTGGTCTAGAGAGATTTCTTCACAGGACAGGAAGTAAAGGAAAAAATGTCTCTTTGGGCGTTAGATACACTTTAAGGTCTCCATGCACACACTTAAGCTTGACATTCTATCATGTAAACCTGTCCAAACCTAAATTATTTCTTTTATTTTAATCCTTAAAGTGGCTGTAAACCCTGCAATATACCCAGTGAAATGACGGCCATCAGGTGATACACAGATGAAACAAATCCTCCTACATAAGTTGTACCGGATTACCTTCACTCTTCTCTCTACATCCGATCAAAGTGCTGAATTATAAAGCTTGTCTGAGAGTTCAGAAATAAGAGGGTGGAGACCTGGAATTACACTCTGAAGAGCTCAGTGAGGAGAGGTTTGAGAGCTGATTGGGGGGAAGGGACAACCCCCCCTTCATACAGCACACAGGAACAGAGCTGAGGCTGTCAGTCAGCTGGAGCTTCCTCCCCTGTCACCATTTTTCACTTGGTGTCAGGAAAACTTGTCAGAAGTGATTCATGCTGACAGCAGAGGAACGAGGCAGCAGACAGAAATGACACTTAGTGCTCTGGATTGAGACAATTACATCCTCTAGAGGGATATGCTTTGTTCATATTTCATGTCTGAGGTTTACAACCACTTTAAGCATGCAACCAGTCTCAAAAACAAAACTATGCATCAGGATGACACCTGCAAAACTCATACTTACTAATATTTCTCTTGTATCTGGTATTCCCGGTACTCAGTATGTATGAGAAGCATAGACGGACATCCATGCTGTATGGAGGAGAGGATTCATGTATGAAGTAAAATACAAATGACACTTGTGAGCATGCAAAATTACAAAGAGAAACGGCGGTCAAATGACATGGTGAATGTAACAGTTTTGTGGAATATCATTAATGTTTGATTTTTTTATGTGTAAAGCTGGGCTGAATGAGAGAAGCCCATAATTCTTCCTTCCATGCCAATCAGCGTGGATGGACAAATCTCCTGCTGATGGCTATTGTATTCTTACAGCCACCACTCATAGCTGTCAGAATACCTAAAGAGTGACTGCAGTTAATAAATAAATAATGGTTGTCAACCTACGAGATAGAAGGGGACTTAACTACGGCCTTGACTTCACCTAAGGGCCGCACATATAATTTATTTTATGTAATACTACAGAAGAGAGACTTCAGATTTAGAGGAAATGTTAAGAGATTGCACAAATGCTAAAAGTATGGTTGGAGACATGCTGTAGGATATGGGTGCTCAACCCTGTCCCTTCAGCTGTTGCCGAACTACAAGTCCCATCATGCCTCTGCCTTTGGGAGTCATGCTTGTAACGGTCAGTGGCTTGCAACGCCTCATGGGACTTGCAGTTCTGCAACATCTGTAGGGCCACAGGTTGAGCACCCATGCTTGTAGGAGATACCCAGAGACTGGCAATATGTTACAGGGGCCTGTTAAAGATTACTGCCATTACAACCCATTGACAAAATCAGCACTAGTACCGCTGCTTGCTGGGGTCCAAGGAGTGCAAGATAAGCAGTACCGGGACAAGGTCATCTGGAGCCCAAGGTAAACATGCCAAACTGATCCCCCCCCCACCCCCAATGTATTTCCATTATTAATGTCAGCAAACCCTCCCCCACCTCCCCCCCCCCAAAAAAAAAAACATTAATTTGCATGCTTACCCGCTAAGCAGAAATCTCTCCAAGGGCAAATCCACCCCCTGCTGAAATCTCCCATCTCAGCACAAATATTTGCTCCCCATCCCCCCTCCCAGCTCAAATCCTCTCCACAAATCAACCCCCCCCCCCCCCCCAAAAAAAAAAAAAAAAAAAAATGACTCCTCCTAGCACAAATCCTGTGCCCCTCAAATTCCCCCCTTCCAGTACACATCATCTCCCTTCATTCCAAATCCCTTTATCTAGCATACCCTAGATTTCCCCTCCTAGCACAAATCCCCCTCCCCAGATTTCCCCTCCTAGCACAAATCCCCCTCCCCCGATTTACCTTCCTAGCAAAATCCCCTTCTCCAATTCCCCCCCCCCCCCACCCCAGCACAAACACCCCCCAATCATCCCTACTAGCACAAATCCCCCCCCTTCCAAGAACAATCTATAACCCCTGCTGCCCCCCCACATTTACCCTCCTAACACAAATCCCCTCCCTGCCCCCAATCTTCTGGGAGCCCCCCAACCTCTCATGATACCACAGTGCCCAGGGCAGCCGACCCTCCTGCCCATCCCTTGTCCCTGGCCCTTAAGGTAAGCACCAAGGATTGCCGAGTGGGCACTAGGGATATGGACAATATGGACACTTACCAGGAAGTAGAGGAACATTTATTGGGATCTACAAGAGTTGGTGTCACAGAAAACTCCTTAGAGATATTGATAACGGGACGAGATCTGTAAGAAAAATACACTGAATTAAATTAGTAGATCTCTAAAATAAGAAAGTAAATTCTACAAGTAAAATCTAAAATGTATCTAAACCCGAAAAGAAAAAAGTCATCTATTGCAGCTTGCCAGTTTTTAGATATTTTAACAGCATTTATCTTTTTTGTGGGATTTTATTTCACTTTATATTTTCATTTTGTAATTGTGCGAATAACACACTTCCGATCCTCAGGTTGCTACGCTCACTTCCCCACTGTATCTATGGAAGGAGCAATGGTTGTCGCCCAGACTGGACTTCAAACAAATCTGCTTTTCTTTATCTCCATTTTATGGGGTTGGGGAGATATTTACACACAGCATCCACCTTATTATGTACAGTATATTGAGGGTAGACATGGTTGCTCATTACATATGCAGGATCTGCTTCCAGCTTTGTAGTAACAAATAGTGGTTGTTCTTTATTGCTTCTTCTAACATTGCAGCTCTTTAAATTGACTAATTTACAAATTCCTATATTTAACACATAAAATAGGGAAGATCAAGCTGGCAAAATTTAAAGTGATTAATTCATTGTAATTGCAATATAGTACACTTTTAGCAGAGACCAATCTATACATTGGCATATCTGCCCTGAATGACTGTCTCCCGCAGCCACGTGTTTGTAGCGTTCACCCACTAAAAGTCCCACTGATTCGGTCCTAGTAGGTGCTCTAGTAGCCAGACACAGTCTAAGTCATTCCTCTGGCTCAAGGATCAGTCTATCAATATTCTTTTTCTTGCTTTACTAACCGTGGGGTGCTCCTGCAGTACACCTGAGGACACCTATCTTCCTCTAAGCGATTCTGAGCAGTCCTTGCAGCAGAAAATGATGGGCTGAGCTACACAGAGACTCCATGAACAATGTCTCCATGACTCTGATGCAAGAGGGACAGCAGCAGCATACAGTCACTGGGACCTCACACACCGGTCTGTACTCATTGAGGTCCTTGAATAGTTGCATGCCTCCCTACAATATCTTTCAGACTGGTCTCCCATGAACTCTACACCAGATCCCAAAAGAAGTCTCTCAGTAAGCTCCAGCAAAGTTCAGTAGAATAGGCCCCTCGGCTAGCATAGCTGGACCCTCAGCCAGAAGTATAAAAGCACAGCTCAAAGGACTCCTCTCCCATGATCTCTCCACACCAGATCCCTAAAGAAGTCCCTCAGTAAGCTCCAGCAAAGTTCAGTAGAATAGGCCCCTCAGCTAGCATAGCTGGACCCTCAGCCAGAAGTATAAAAGCACAGCTCAAAGGATAGTAGCCCTTCATGCTGGTATCTCATGGACAAGAACCCATCTGTTCCAGGTTCCAAACTATTTATGCTCCCTCCCAGCTACCATCTGGGCACCCACCTCCAGGGATATGCTAAGATTGTATACATATTCAGCTGCTGATTTATCTCTCCCAGCCCACTACTTTCCAGAACCCTCCAGAAAGGAGGAGGAAGCAGTCAATCCTGCAGAATAGTCCAAACCAACCGCAAGCAGCTCAACTGAATAAAGGGGAGCTTATGACTAAATTTACCTAACCTAGCTAGGAAGGTGCTACATGTGGATGGATGGGGCTTGCTTCCCTTGTGCCATGGCAGGGACCTAGTGGCCCCACTCATTCCTGTATTTGGTGCATTGCAGATGAGCCCTACTAGTCGTTTCCCCCTCAGTAACATGTGTGGAGAGATGGTCAAGGTTAACATTGTAGTGCTAAGCTTTAAGTTAGATAACCTAGATCAGTGATGGCGAACCTTGGCACCCCAGATGTTTTGGAACTACATTTCCCATGATGCCCAAGCATTCTGCAGTGTAGTTGAGCATTATAGTAAATGTAGTTCCAAAACATCTGGAGTGCCAAGGTTCGCCATCACTGACCTAGATCAATTAGGTTTACTCTAATCCAACCAGTTTGCCATTGAGATACCATCGAATTACCTTAGTAGAGTAATTTGGTCCGCCAAACTTCCCACAAGCAGGTCTGGGTAGGAGTTGTCATCAACATCAAGACCACCACTGATTGAGTATCCAAATGTTGGTATCCCACCAATCTGAGATCCTTCAATAATCTACAGGCAGTGAAAATCAAAAAATGAATGGTGTTCGTCCTATAGAACATGGTGGTAGATCAGTGGTAAGAAAGTATAAACAAAAAAAAGAAAAAAGAAGTGGCCATAGACAGGTAAATCATGATTCAACAGTTCTATGCTGAAAAGCAGTCATTGTATGGGATAGTCAAAGCTTTTAAGGCCAAGAGCTATACTCAGATATCCAGAAGATACGACCAGGAAGTCTCCATCTTTACGTTGTTCAGCTCTTATATGACCACTTCTACATGGGCATTTACCACCCACATTAATCATATTTGACAAATTTGTTGCAGATTCTACCACTGCAGCTAAAGCAGAGGAAGGATCAAGTCGGACTTTGTATGGTAAGCTTCAGAGGTGAATAGAGAGAAACGGAGGGGAGGTCTTTACCTGACTTGGTTTGGACTGAAGCCCACTGGACTTGCTGTGGTAGATGTACACTTTGCCCATTTCTTCAAAAGGAGCGCCCACTGCCAGATCTGCCATAAAACAATGGATGGTTAGACTCCTATTTCGGATAATGCCCCTTTTATATTATTTTTGAGATGGACCAACACCCAACATATCAGTCAATCATGTCAAGAAGCTCCATAGAAACGTTTGGGCAATCAAACCTGAAATACATGCTATTAACTTTATTCCCTTCTACATTGTGGACTTGGTGTTGCCAATTCTATGATTTCTGTATAACCTCTTTAAGGAAATAGGGGTTTTTGTGCTCACTGTGCCTCAGGTGGAGAGATTCACTCCTTTGTTTGCTCTGGTGACCAAATCAGAAAATAAGGAGAAATTCAAATTTTAGAGTTGTCACCAGAGCAAGATGAGAAGCAGATTCTTTCAATGGGGACACCTGTTAGTATGACAACTCTCTAAGATGGGAAATACGTTTGTAGGTGGGGTGCAGCATGGTGTGGCGGCAATCACGCAGTCCAAGTGCGGTGAAAGAACTTGTATTGAAAGAATGCAACGGCAGTTCACATGAAACACGTTGGGAAGGCAACCCAACCGGGAACACTCACAGGTCCAACACCCTGTAGAGAGCAGGTTTCAGCTAAACTGAAAGAGCCTGTTAGGAGGGGCAAAGTGCAGCCTGGCTGTCTTGTGCACAAGCAGGAAGATGTGCAAAGGAGTTGCGAGCCTCATGCTTCCCCCCCCCCCCTCATCAGGAACCTTTCCCTACTGCTAGCTCTGTCCCTAAGTGGCAGTGTATTTGTCCCTACTTTACCCACTCCCATGCCTGGAAGCCAGGGCCTTAAATAGCCTCTTCCTGATCCAAGATGGCTGCCAGAGAATCCAATTGGATAGCTTCCCAAGTGACCCAGGAAACCATAGAGGAACCATGTTCCTGTAGACTTCCCCTTCAACTGCAGTGCCGTTGCAGAAAACCACCACTTGCAGTAGAGAAAGTAGACTGCACCTGCCTACATATTCTTGGTAGCATTTTCCTCTCATTTCCTGTTGAGTCTCCAAGACAGGAAATAACTAGGAAATCTCCCAATGGGACACAGAAATTAAAAAAAAGTACACTGATGGTGTTTACTACTCTATCCAAGCAAAAAAGCTTTCCTTTATATTTACTTTAATTGAACCATCCTGGTGGTTATCATTTTGCAATCTAAAGTTAAACACCAGGCAAAGAACTGGATACACAGTTGAAATACATATATGAGGGCTGTTTTAGCTACCAAAGGATTTGTAATTCTCTTAAGCCACTTTTTTAAATCCAGGCTCCCCTGCATATCTGGCACAACCAGATCCTTCACCTCCACTTCAGCAACTGCACACCTTGAACAAAAACACATTCCCCAAGCCAGTTAATGGAACAATGAAGAAGCAGGACACTGCTAAAGTTGGTCAAAAATGGATCGAAAATCATCCGGGTTCAGCCAGTGATATCAGTACAAAAATGTACTCACATATAATTAAATAACAACAATACTGTAATTTAGAAGTCAGTCCCGGATTTACGCAAACCGCTTCCGGACTACCAATGTGTGGTGTAGTCACAAGCGTCAGCTCCGCCCTACACGTTTCGTCATAAGTGATGTCTTTTAAAACACCGCTGTTGTTTTTTAAATATATGTGTGTTCCTTTTTTGTATTTTAATCAAATATCATTGAATGGCTTTATGCAATGTAATGCCATGGTTTTGTATCTTCCCATGAGAGTTGGGGGGGGGGGGGGGGCTCATACCTGAGGGAAGTGATGATTGTATTCAAAGACATAACCTTGCTGGTTTGGATTTGCATCAAGCCATATTTGACTTATACTCTGATATAGACAGTCACATTTTTTGATGTGGCATGTGGTGGAGGAAGACATAGGTCATCCGTATGTTCACTCAGCTTATTCACTGCTAGCTTCTGTGCATGCAGTATTCCCGACTATCCTCTAGTGCTGACATTTCTGCTCCCATTCCAGTCTCCGTTTCACGTCACCATCATTATATCCCTGTATGATTCATTACAGTGAGGACTCATCCCATATCAGATGTCTGGTTGGAGGTTTCAATTAGACAAGCAGAGCCTCAAAACAAACAGCATCTGTGTTGTTGTCTTGTGCAAATAGGTGAAACTGATTGCTACGGCATGCTTCTTGTCTAGCTAACTCCATAGGAAGCCATTTGCTCCATCTATTTGGTGATCCTCTGATATTCCTAGGGATTAATCACCAGACTTGTATAAAGTACTCGAAATTTCTACTTGAGTAAAAGTACAAGTGCTCGATCAAAAAATTACTTGAGTAGAAGTGGAAGTGCTTGCAGAAAAAGTTACTTAAGTAGAAGTACTAAAGTATTCAACATTTTTTTTACTTAAGTATTGCAAGTAGTTTTTTCAAAAAATTTGCTACTTAAGTACTAAAAGTAAAAAGTACCAGTAGTTTTGAAAAAAAATTTCTACTCAAGTACTGAAAGTAGAAGTACAAGTACTGTGTTAAAGAAAGAAGTCAAAAGTATGAACATCATATTGTTTTTATTATTTCAAATGATTTATTCAAATGATTAACCTGTGTTTGTTAGTAGTTTCTTGATGCACTTTAAGCGCTGTAGCACCATTTATTTGTTTGTTTCATATTTTCTTTTTATTGGAAAGATTTGGTATAGCAGCTTTTATTATACACAGCCTTTATTTTCGTATGCGCTGATTTACAAATGACATTATACACATTTTTTTGAGCTTTATGCAACCTGCCATCTACTGTTCTGGCAGTGGTAATTTTTTTAAAAGTAACGAGTAACTATGCAGCACAAAAAAAAAATACTTGAGTAGAAGTATCGAAATCATCGAAAAAATGTAGTGAAGTAAAAGTAGAAGTAGGAGAAAAAAATTCTACTCTAGGAAAGTACAGATACCGCATTTCGGTACTTAAGTACAGTACTTAAGTAGTTCTACTTAGTTACTATACATCTCTGTTAATCACTAGTGATTTTAGTGACAGTACCAAGCTACTAAAAATGTCCTGTATAGCTGTAGCCTTTAAGTGGAACTCCAGGATGAAACTACTTTTTAAATGTAAATTGGTCCAAAGCAGTAAAGTGTAATGCTTTGATAACTACATCCAGATGATGGCTAGGAAATGCTAAAAATGTTTGTTTTATTTTGACAGATACTAGCGTTGGCCATAAGTTTAAGCCACTCAGACTTGCAGTGACAATAACGGGTCGCTTGTTCTCCACCTCGTTTACTCACAAAACAAGGGGTTCTGTGACTGGATAAGAGATCCTATGGTTTACTTGCCCCTACTCTTCTCATATCTATTCGCAGAACTCCTTATATTCAGTGGAAAGGTTACAAGACCTTTTGTGAATAGACAAGCTGGAGACCAAGTGACCCAATATCATCACTGTACCAGAGCTGGAACTGTAAGTCAGAGCAGTTGAAATTCACTCTATTATCTGGAAGTATAAAACTAAAATTCTTAGCATCCCCAGCTGCCATATAGGTGTGATCTATGAGCAGCATTACATGAATGGATGGATTTAAGCTTGGTATACATTATTAGAATTTTGTTCAGAATTTATCATTTCAATTTTCTAATCGTTAGTCTAATCTAATCTTTATCTGATCGATAATATAATATTCCAACTGCTGTCTATTATGGGAGTCCTGTGTATCTACCCTTCTATACCCCATTATGATTCCATATCACTCTGTATTTTAAGTGTCTCATTACCAGTGAATCCATCCTGGTTAATGTCTCCAATGTTTGCCACCGCAAAGCCAAAGCCGGAAGCCCCTGGCCCATACAACACCAAAGAGGGCTTGTCGGTGAAACTGCCAACCTCGTTGTTATAAATGTACACGGCTCCGCCCACATCCTCCTTCCGGTCAAAATAATATGGAGCGCCGACCACTATCTCTTGCCAGCTGTGAATAAAGAGGATATCGTGAGCTATCATTATAATTGTGATGGTATATCAGAGCCAGCAGAAATAAAAGGAAGCCGCATATCAGGCTTCAGTGACAAAAATTGGCTTTTGCAACACTTTATATTAATTATTTATTATTAAAGTTATATACAGTGCCTTGCGAAAGTATTCGGCCCCCTTGAACTTTGCGACCCTTTGCCACATTTCAGGCTTCAAAAATAAAGATATAAAACTGTAATATTTTGTGAAGAATCAACAACAAGTGGGACACAATCATGAAGTGGAACGAAATTTATTGGATATTTCAAACTTTTTTAACAAATAAAAAACTGAAAAATTGGGCGTGCAAAATTATTCAGCCCCTTTACTTTCAGTGCAGCAAACTCTCTCCAGAAGTCCAGTGAGGATCTGTATCTACAGTGGGTATAGAAAAGAATCACCCCCCCCCCCTTTAAAATAATCACCCTTTGTTGCTTTGCAGCCTGAAATGAAGACAGACACAGGTTTTGCTTTATCCAGCTGTATTTACTAGTGCAACTTATAACATCCAAATGGCAGATATAACACCAACATGTCAGAAAAATAAAAATAAAAAACAGAATCACTGAGTTGTAAAAAGGATCACCCCCTTATGTCAGTTTTTTGTTAAACCACTTTGCTTTAATTACAGCCTTTAGTCTGTTGGGATTTGTCTCTACTAACTTTTTACATCAAGACTTTGCAATATTTGCCCACTCTTCCTTGCAGAACTGCTCACATTCAGTTAAATTTGATGGTGACCATTTGCGGACTGCAGTGTTCAAGCCACAGATTTTCAATGGGGTTTAAGTCTGGGCTCTGACTAGGCCATGCAAGGACATTCACCGTTTTCTCTTTCAGCCACTGTGTGGTCATTTTTGTTGTGTCTGTCTTCATTTCAGGCTGCAAAGCAACATAATGTGATTCTTCTCTCTCTCTCTCTCTCCATATATATATATATATAAATTTACACACATATACACACACAGACGGATGGATGGATATAAATTTACACACATATACACACACAGATGGATGGATGGATATATATATAGTCGTAATAGACCTGGTCAGGGACATTACGTTAAAGATTTTATTAAGATAATAATGAATAGCCTATTAACCCTTTTAGAGCCAGAGACATTTAAAAAATCATTTTAGATTTGAAGATTACGAAAAACTCCTGAAACAATACACATTTTCTGAAAGCAGGCATCATAGAGAATAATAAAGTGGTAGTTCCATTTTTTTATGTCACACGATTTTAGAACAAACGCAAAAAAAAAAAAAAAAAAAAAAATACACTTAAAGCGGAGTTCCAGCCTAAAAATAAATTTGCAGCATCAGTTAGAGTACAAAAACCTGAAAAAGAATTGGATAATTAATATTTTTTTTTTTGTTTCACTTACCTTGTTTTTAATGAAAATAAACTTACCTTCCTTCCTCTTTGTGCAGCCACGGCCCCCGACGTCACTTCCTCCTTTGCATTGCGTCCTGGGAGATGAGCTTTATCAATCCCAGGATGCAATGGGAACGGCCGGCCGCTACTCTGAGTGTCGATCGCAATCTACAGCGCATGCGCAAGATTACGATCGGCATTCTGGGTAGCCCAGAACCAGAAAGAGGAACATACGGGACACCACGGCTTCAGATGCCCACACTGGAGATGTCCGCGCTCTGCAATCAATTTTAAAGGTAAGTATTTATCTTTATTCAGTAAAGGTAATGTACTGTAATGTGGGGGTTAGTGTTAGGGTAATTGGGGGTAGCTTAGGATTAGGGGGGTATTTTTAGCTCAAAAAAGTGTATGTGGCCGGAACTCCGCTTTAAGGTCATTTTAGGGCGCATAAACGCAATAGGCTACCCAATTTTGTTTTAATAAAATATAAAAGATGAGTAAATAGATACCCAACATGTCAAACGTTAAAATCCTATATGCACACGTGAAATGGTGAAAAAAAATTTGTTCCCCTCTATTTTCCCTAGGCGTTGCTTACAAAGTCCTTACAGGTCATCAGTTTACAGTTAACCCTGATTAATGGGCTTATAATTATTGCTCCCACTCCAGCATGCATGTTGATATATAACATGTGTAACACAATGGATGTTTTCATGCCTAGGCACTCCTGACGTGTGCATTTACAGTCATACGTGAGTGTATGTGGGGGTAGAGCGCTCAAAAATGTAAACCCCCCCCAAAGCCACCAACGTGTGGCATATGTCGGTGACAGTATAAGGGTTAAAGCAGAACTCCAGCCAAAAATAACACGATGATAATAATGAATAGCCAATTAAATGAAACCAGCAAAACCAGCTTTTACTGCAGTACAAGGTCCTGGAATGGATCCTTCATCCATTGGGGATCATTAATATTCATAATGAACGCGTGCTTGAGACATGCAAATCCATTATGATGACTGAGTGCCAGTTCACACTATAGTGATGTCAGACATCGCATGCGATTAGCACGCACTGCTATGCAAATCACATGCAATGTCTGTGTGATGCGGATTCAGCCATACCGATTGCATGGCTGTATTCGCATCACATTCGGACCAAAGTCACACAAGACCCTTTTTTTCACACCTATGCGATCCGATTCCTGTCCAAACTGACAGTTCGCACTGCGATATGCGAACTAATCTGGGGGTGTCATTAACTTTGTATTGACACCCCCAGCAGTTTGCATATGGCCGTGTGAATTGCCTGCGAGTCGGGTGCAATGTGGGCACCCGCAGTGGATTCGCAGGGTTCCCACATCGCATCAATGTGAACCGGCACTAATACTGCTTCTTCTCTCATTTAGAACCCTTTCCAGGACCTATTATACATAGAGTCCTATACAAAGTGAACACAGACCTGGTTAATGATGTTAATATTATTTCACAGTCCCCTCCTAAACATTACAAAAACAGGGAGGGCATAAAAAGGACTTTTAAAGTGGTTCTAAAGGCAGAAGGTTTTTTACTTTAATGCATTCTATGCAGGGGGGGGGGGGGGGGGGGGAGGCCAGGATCGCCGACGGGGGGGACCAAAAAAGAAGAGGATCAGGGCAATGCAAAACCATTACACAGAGCAGGTAAATATAACAGGTTTAGCATTTAAAAAAATGAAATAAAACATGAGCCTTTAGTACTAGTTTAACCATTTTACTTCAGGAAGATTTACCCCCCTTCATGACCAGAGCATTTTTTTTGTGATACGGCACTGCGTTACTTTAACCACTTTCAGACCGGAGGATTTGGCTGCTAAATGACCAGGCCCTATTTTGCAATTTGGCACTGTGTGACTTTAACAGACAATTGCGTGGTCGTGTGACGCTGTACCCAAACAAAATTGATGTCCTTTTTTCCCACAAATAGAGCTTTCTTTTGGTGGTATTTGATCACCTGTGCGATTTTTACTTTTTGCGTTATAAACAAAAAAAGAGCAACAATTTTGGAAAAAAAAAACAATATTTTTCACATTCTTTTATATGAAATTCTCCAAAAAAAATGTAAAAATCAAATTTTTTAACACTGTAGGCCAATTAGCTTTTTGCTACATATTTTTGGTAAAAAAAAAAAAGAAAATTGCAATAAGCGTATTTTGATTGGTTTGCGCAAAAGTTATTGTGTTTACTAACTACGGGAAAGATTTATGTCATTTTTAGTGTTTTTTTTTTACTAGTAATGGCGGCGATCTGCATTTTTTTTGGGACTGCGACATTGTGGCGGACAGATCGGACCCCTAACTGACATTTTTTACACTTTTGGGGGGGACCAGTGACATTACTACAGTAATCAGTGCTAAAAATATGCACTGTTACTGTAAAAATGACACTGGCAGGGAAGGGGTTAACAGTACTGGTGATCAAGGGGTTAAATGTGACCATGAGGGCGTGATTCTAACTGTGGGGGGGGGGGGGGGGGGGCTTGTGAAGTAATCACAGAGACATGTGATCCTATATAGCAGGATCACATGGTCTGTGATCATGTCAGGGAGAAGGACAGACAGCTGTGTTTACATCAGCCGTCCGTCCTTCTCTGTCAGTGGCGGAAGATCGCGGGTGGCCGGCGGCCCTCGGAGCCACCTGACACCCGCACTGGCACTGACACTCCAGCGGCGCGCAATCGCACCCTAGCTCCTCCCAGGCGAGCGCTGTACATGTACGGCGCTTTGCCTGTATGAGCCAGCCTGCCGCAGCACATCTGCGGCCGCTGGTCGTAAAGTGGTTAACTGACAATTGCGCGGTCAGGCAATGCTGTACCCTAATGAAATTTATGTAATTATTTCCCCCCACAAATAGTGTTTTCTTTTGGTGGAATTTGGTCACCACTGGGTTTTTTATCTTTTGCACTATAAACAAAAAAACACCGACAATTTTACTTTCTGCTATAAAACAGATCTAATTAAAAAAAAAAGTAAAAAAATCGAATTTCTTCATAAATTTAGGCCAATATGTATTTGGCTATATATTTATAGTAAACAAAATCCCAATAACCGTAATTACGTAAATGCTATAGCATCTACAAACTATGGTATATACTGTATACTGGAATACTTTTTTTTTTTACTAGTAATGGTGGTGATCAGCGACTTATAGCGGGACTGCGATATTGCAGCGAACATTCTGACACTAACTGACACTTCTGACACTTTGTGGGAATCGGTGACCCTAATACAGTGATCAGTACTAAAAATATAGACTATCACTGTACTAATGACACTGGCTGTGAAGGGGTTAAACACCAGGAGCAATCAACTGTGTGCCTAACAGTGCTGTTGTTTACTATTTGTGTGCTGCTTTTACTAAGGGATGTGATGGATTTTCTTCCCTGCTTTGCCGAAACGCATAGGCAGAGCTCTGTTCTCTGCCCAACAATCAGCGGGTGGTGGTGAACATACAGTGCCCAGCACCCGCAGATCGGCTTCTGCTGTGAAAAATTATGCGCGTGCCCCCAGCCAGCAGAAGGGCGGGGTCACATACAGTATCTCATAAAAGTGAGTACACCCCTCACATTTCTGTAAATAAGTTATTATATCTTTTCATGTGACAACACTGAAGAAATGACACTTTGCCACAATGTAAAGTAGTGAGTGTACAGCTTGTATAACAGTGTAAATTTGCTGTCCCCTCAAAATAACTTCACACAGCCATTAATATCTAAACTGCTGGCAACAAAAGTGAGTACACCCCTAAGTGAAAATGTCCAAATTGGGCCCAATTAGCACAGAGACCCAGTGATGATGTCACTGGGTCTATAACGAAGCATGCAATAAAAATAGAAAGGTTTTGTTTAACCACTTAAAGATCGCCCGCCGCAGTTTTACTGTGGCAGGTCGGCTCTGTCCCGTGAAACAACGTACCTGTACAAGCACATTCGCCAGGGGGATCAGCGGGTCTGGTGGCTGCGATTGCCGCCGTTCACCCGCGATAGCTCTTCATGGAGAAAGAACATTATGAACAATGTCAATTATGAACACAGGGATCCTGTGTTCCTCCTATTTAGGAACACAGGTCTCTTTGTTCATGCAGAAAGTCCTTGCACCACACAGTTAGAAAACACCCCCTAGGGACACACTTAACCCTTTGATCGCCCGTGGTGTTAACCCCTTTCCTGCCAGTGTCATCAGTACAGTAACAGTGCATATTTTTAGCACTGAATACTGTAGTAATGTCACTGGTCCCCCCAAAAACGTCAGTTAGGTGTCCGACCTGTCCGCCGCAATGTTGCAGTCCCGCTGAAAATTGTAGATCGCCGCCATTACTAGTAATAAAAGGACATCAATTTTATTTGGGTACAGCGCCGCACGACTGCGCAATTATCAGTTAAAGTAACACAGTGCTGAATCACAAAATACGGCCTGGTCATTAGGGGGGAAAATCTTTCCGGTCCAGAAGTGGTAATGTTGTTTGGGGGGGGGGGGGGGTAGAACCAGGGAACGCAAAATAGAAGTCTATTTCTTTAAGGGGTTTGCCTCTTTGGTGGATTGAGGATCGACTATTGCATCTGCACCGGGCATCTTAAAGTCACATCAGGGCCCCTACCGTCTGCCAGCCATATACTTGGGATTTGATTTTCAGATAATCTCATTCACTATTAACCAGCTTTGGTAAAAGCACAGCCAGGCATACAGTACCAACCTACCAGGGCAGGTTCTTCTAGTGCCCAGGACAAGGATGCAATACTGCACCCCCTCCCTCACTGTTAAACATGTTACTAAACCCAGGAGCCTGCACTTACTATATCTGATCTCCCACAGTACACAGAACATGGAAATCCAATTATTTTAGTAAATATAAACTGCTAAATACCTTTTCTCATCAGCAGTATATAGCAGTGTATGGCCAAGCACTGGTTAAAGCTTGTAGGAGGAGTTTTCATTCTCCTCTGACTGTCCTATGAGGCTGCAGGACCCCTGACCCTCTGTCTGGACAGTGCTGATTGGCCCTGTGCTGATTACATGCACCATCCCAAGAAAAAAAAAGAAAGAAATCTCTAGCAATACACACCAAACTGAGTGCCTCCAAGATGGATTGGGAACAGTGGAAGAAGGGGGGGATCAGATAAGACAAGATCAAACAGCCTTTCTACACAATTTAGAGGATTAACCCCTTAGGTTCCACAGTGAGTATCTCAAGCATGCTTTACTGCATATACAGACTGATTTTACTTTTGTGGGTTTAGTAACATTTTAATGCATGACGAAAAATGGCATTACTGCCCTGTGTCCATTCTCTCCCCCCTTGCTCCGCTGTGCCCAGGGCAGTCTCCCCTCCTGCCCACCCCTTGCCAGTGCTGTATCTTGGCCTAGGCCGACAAGGCCCAGGCCTAGGGTGGCACTTTGCAGGGGGGCAGCAAAAAGCTGCACCCCGTACTGAAAAAAAAAAAAACCTCCTCCCGGCTCCCGCAGGAAAAGGGTCCCCGCCGGCTTGCGCTGCACTTTTAGTATAGTGCAAGTCTTATGGGGCGAATTGGGCCGGAGGGCAGGGTCCAGGAGGCAAATCAATCTGGCACCCCCCACAAAGGGGTCATACCTGCCTGTATGTTATTTAAATTAAGGGGGTGCACAAGTTTAGTCAGGCCTAGGGCAGCACAAAACCTAAATACACCACTGCCCCTTGCCCTGGCCCTAGTTATATACATACATAAACCATACACTTTCCGCACTTACCCATCATTGTTGAAGTCAGCCAGGGCAATGACACTGCCGAAGTAGGAGCCCACCTGATCCCCATTCAGGGTCTGTTTGAGTCTCAGCGCTGGCGCCTCGATTTCAGAAATGTACACGGCGCCTTTATGTTGCCAGCGAGGGGCCCCGGAGAGCACCGTGGCCTGATCCTGAGACAGGACTCCAGTACCAAGCTTAACTGTGTATCCTGTAGGAGGAATTGAAAGAACAATTAAAGAGGGCATGAAGAATTTTTATCTTAAAGCAGAACTCTGGGATAAGCAAAAATTGTCTAAATATAAGAGCCATGTGTATTCTTCCTTAAATCTTGGTATGCTTTGTGTGTTTCTTCCAGATCTGTGCAGTAATCCAGTGAGACTTTACCTTCCTGTAATAAAGACCGCCCACTGCTGCTCTCTCTCCTTGTGCAGGGTGACTGGTCTTGTCTCTGCCCCTTCCTGTAGTTTTCTGCAGGCAGCCTGTAGTGGGTGGAGCCTTCTAGATCCCTCACACAGCTCTGCTCTCTGCTCAGGCTATGTACAGCACAGTGATGATGTCACTGCTACTTTTACAAGATAATATCTGGGTTTTCAAAGGCGTTAAGTGCACGCAAAACCGATTTATACCTTTGTGGCTATAGATACATAGATTTAAATACAATTATTTGTGCCTGGGGTTCAGCTTTAAATATTTTTTTGGGGGACTTGACCACAGGAGGGGCGGAGACAAGACCAGTCACCCTGCACAAGGAGAGAGAGCAGCAGTGAGCGGTCTTTATTACAGGAAGGTGAAGTCTCACACTGGATTACTGCACAGATCTGGATCTCCCAAGTCCCAGGATCCCCTCCCCCCCCCAATGCAAAATGTGCGACTTTCACGAGCAGCCCATTAAATCCAGTAGGCTGCCATTTGCGTTGCGTTCAGTAGGCTGCCATCCCACTTTGAAATGGTGGGCAGAATCGCGACAAATCTGATTGCGATTCAAAATGCTGAGGTGTAAATGCAGCCTTTAGGGGGGAGCGGGTATCTAGTTTTGACAGGTACCCACTCCCACTTCTGGCTCAGTGATCTGAGCCGGAAGTTCGCCCCTCCCCCTCCTTCCCCCGCAGTCTTCTGGGACACATCACAGGTCCCAGAAAGGCGCAGCGCAGTTCGTGCATGCGTAGTATGAAACCCACAAGGCTTCGCTTCCTGTTTCCCTTCCAGGCTATGCCGGTGCCTGCAGACGAAGCCGACTAAAGAATCGGTTTGGGATCCCTGGACACTTGAGTGTCCTTATATTAAAAGTCAGCAGCTACAACACTTGTAGCTGCTGACTTCATTTTTTTTTTGGGGGGGGGGGAGCCTTGAGCTCATCCCATCCATTCATTTGAATTGCACCTGAAATCGCAGCGTGGTTCTGTCGCGATTTCCGTGTGCGATAAATCGACTGCAATCGCGGCAACCCACATTGCGTGAAACATATTGCCCAAAAGTATCTCTTGAATTTTTTTTAGGTGACAAGCTTCATGCAATGCGGTTTGCTGCACAATTTATCGCACGACAATCGCGCCAGAACCTCACCGCGATTTTAGGTGCCCCTCAAATAAATGGCATCTCAAATGTGACCGCGATTCAAAACGCTGAGGTGTAAATGCAGCCTCGGGGGGAGCGGGTGTCTGGTTTTGACAGGTACTCACTCCCGGCTCAGATCACCGCGGCGATGTGAGCTGGAAGTTCGCCCCCCCCTCCTTCCCCCGCAGTCACCTGGGACACATCACAGGTTCCAGAAAGGCGCAGCACAGCTCGCACATGCGTAGTATGAATCCCGCAGGGCTTCACTTCCTGTTTCCCTTACAGGCTATGCTGGCGCCTGCACCTGCAGCCAACTGAAGAATCGTTTTGGGTGCCGACATCGCTGGATCCCTGGACAGGTGAGTGTCCTTATATTTAAAGTCAGCAGCTATAGTATTTGTAGGTGCTGATCTAATTTTTTTTTTTTTGGGGGGGGGGGGGCCTGGAGCTCCTCTTAATGTACTGAAAAAACCTGACCTGCCAGAAATCCAGGGAGCTCCTAACTTCTCACAGTGAGCTGACAACTCTGCCTCTGAAATCCCAAGCCGTGTTGTCAGCCCTGCCTATTTCTCACCCTTCTGGACTACAGAACACCTTCCTCTTTCACTATTCTCGTGGGGGGTATGCTTTGTAGCTGTAGTGCAGCAAAGATAGCGTTGTCAGCTCACTACAGGAAGTGCGGAGCTCACTGAATTTCTGGCGTGTGTTTTTGGGTACTTTCAGCCACTTTAACCACTTCCTTTCCAAGCCTATTTTGACACTTCGCTCCTACATGTACAAATCTACTTTTTTTTTGCTAGAAAATTAATTACCCTCAAACATTATATTTTTTTTTAAGCAGAGACCCTATAGAATAAAATGGGGTGTGTTGCAATTTTTTATGTCACACGGTATTTGCGCAACGGTTTTTCAAACGTAATTTTTTTAGAAAAAAAAAAGACACATTTATGGCTAAAAAACAAAACAGCAGTTAGCCCATTTTACTGTATTTTGTAAAATGTGAAAGATAATGTTACGTCGAGTAAATAGATACCTAACATGTCACGCTTTAAAATGGAGTCTGCCTGTGGAATGGCGGCAAACTGCTTAAAATTCTCCATAGTAGACGCTTTAAACGCCTTTACAGGTTACCAGTTTAGAGTGGCACAGGAGGTCCGGTGCTAGAATTATTGCTCTCACTCTGATGTTCGCGACAATACCTCACCTGTGTGGTGCGATCACCGTATACATATGAGTGTGGGAGTAATGTATGTGTTCGCATGGTGACCCGGTGGCGCTTTAAATTGTTTTTTTTTTTTTTTTTATTTATTTTATAAAAAACATTTTTTTTTTACATTTTTTTGGACAAACTTTATTGCTATCACAAGGGATGAACAACATCCCTTGTGATAGCATGGGTCATGACAGGTCCTCTTTTTGAGAGATCTGGGATATATTAGACCCCAAATCTCTCCTCTGGCCCCCATGCAGCCGATCAGACCAAGATTGGTCCGATTGGCTGCTTCTATGGCTCCTGGTGGCCAGGTAAACAAAGAGGCGGAAACGGAAGTGACGAATACTCGTCGCTCCCGGTTTCCAGAGAGAGTCTGCCTGTTGAATGGCGGCAAACTGCTTAAAATTCTCCATAGGCGACGCTTTAAACGCCTTTACAGGTTACCAGTTTAGAGTGGCACAGGAGGTCTGGTGCTAGAATTATTGCTCTCACACTCACAGAGAGAGGGGAATGACGTCAGTTCCTCTCTCTCTGTCCCAGGCAGCCATCGCCACATCGCTCCTGGCTTCTGCAATGGGACCAGAGAGCCTGGGAGAGGCGGCGTCGGGAGGGGGGGTGGCACCCCCTTCCTCCACCCGCAGAAGTGATCAAGTGGCTAATTAGCCAATCGGGTCACTTCTGCCTTCTACAGGATCGCCGGCTGAAAATAATGGTACAGGAATGATGCCATAGCTAAGAGGACGTGACAGGTCCTCTTTATGTAGAGATCTGGGGTCTTTTAGACCCCAAATCTCTCCTCTGGCCCCTTCATGCAGCCGATTGGACCAAGATCGGTCCGATCGGCTGCTTCTCTGGCCGCTGGTGGCCATATTAAAAAAGGGGCGGAACCCGAAGTGATGAAAACTCGTCGCTCCCAGTTTCCAGGGTTACAGAGAGCGGGCAACAACATCAGTTCCCAGGCAGCCATCGCCGCCGGCTGCATTGCTCCCGGCCTCTGCGATTGGACCAGAGAGCCGGGGAGAGGTGGTGGCTGTGGAAGGGGGGGGGGGGGTGGGACCCCCTTCCACCATCTGCATCTAATTAGCCACTCAGATGGCTTCTGCCTTCTACAGATTTTCCGGCTGAAAATAATGGTACTGAGATGATGCCTGTAGGTGCCTGCATCATCCCGGTATGACCAGTGAAACCCCAAGGACGTACTGGTACGTCCTTGGGTGGGAAGTGGTGTTAAAGGGATAAAACGTGGAGAAATGTATTGCGGAGATGTGCTGAATGTGTTTTTTTCTCTACTTTGCCCGGAGTTACTCTTCAAACACGGCGATGCCCTGGCTATGATCAAACCGCTTTTTCTTGCTTTCCCCTGACAGAAGAAGTCACCAGCTTCTAATAAAAGCCTGAGTAGTCAGCACATGGGACAGTCGTGCAGTGGGTAGATAAGCTGCGGTTTCCGTTCCCTGGTCATGTGACCACACACCGCCCATACACAATGTCTGCTATTGTCACTCTCCATTGTAACCCCATGTGTCTGTCTGCTCTTCCTGTCTGGCTGCCTTCACCTCCACGTGCTCCGGAGTTTATTCTGCGATTAGTAGCTGCTTTTTGTGGTTTTTATGCTCCATTTGCTCTCCAAAGTAGCCCTGTAATCCCGCATATAACGGGGATGTTTAAAGCGGACTGATCCTTGAAATTCACATTTCCCATGAAGCAACTGAACGCGCATCACTATGACCGCATCACAGTATAATAAAATAATACAGTATAAGGTCAGCAATTAAAAAACAAAAGCCCGGGTGATACGTGCCTGTGGGTTCCAGGAGCATAAGGTGTGTATCAGGTCATTAGAGACTGCAGAGCCTACTGTAATCAGCTAGGCCCGTTAGTAGGAAGAAGGCCCGGGGGCTATTTGTTTTGTCTTTCCATTTAACTTTAATCGCACATCATTGATACTTTGTGCTTTATTGCTCACTTTTAGGCTCCGTTCACATATAGACGTTTCGGATTGCGGGCAGAATTGTGCCCACGATCCTGAACCATTGCAAGTCAGGGGACGCCCATTCGATTCCTGTGACTTGCAATGGCACCCCAAACGTGGCGCAATTGTTGCCCGAAGAATTGCGGTAAAATCGCACAAACAAATTGCGGGACGCCTGTCGCCCAAAAGACGTTTTTGTACTTCTCACCGCGCTTCGTCGGGTGACAATCACGGTAAAATCGCGCTGTGTTTGGGGTGCCATTACAAGTCAAGGGAATCGCACAGGCGTCCCACGACTGGCGATGGTTTGGGATAGTGGGCGGAATCGCGGCAATTCTGCCCGCAATCCAAAATGCCTATATGTGAATGGAGCCTTAGGCTCCATTCACATCTGAGCGCATCGTTTTCAGGTGTTTTTTTGGTAATTTTCCAGGCATTTTTTGCAGGTGTTTGGAGGCAGGCATTGACATCTAACAAAAACGCTTGTAATCTCCTAAAAAAGAAGCTCATGTACTTTTTTGAGTTTCAGGCGTTTTGCTTTAGGCGACAAAACGCTCAGATGTGAACAGGAGCCATTGAAATGAATGGGATTTTACTTGTTGGGCGTTTTGAACTTTCAGAGATGAGCGTTTTACAAGATGAAAAACGCTCAGGTGTGAACTGGGCCTAAGCATTTAATCTAAGCATCAGATACATATTTTTTGAACTCAGGCTCACTCTTAGGCCCCTTTCACACTATCCGTTCGTCGGACGGGTTCCGTTTTTCTCAGCAGGGGATCGAGCCGCCGATCCCCCGCTGAGCAGGAGGAGGACAGCTGTGTCTCCGCGCTGTGTGCAGAGACACAGCTGTCAGTTCCCCATGCATCTCTATGGGGGAAATCGGATGGGAACGGACCGTCGGTCCGTTCTCATCCGATCCCATCCGATTCGCTGGACGGATGGAAAATAGGGTTTCCATCTGTCCAGATTTGACGGATCGGATCGGGTCAGATGTCAGCGGACATGTCTCCGCTGCCATCCGACGCCCCATAGGAATGCATGGGGGGACCGTTCAGATCCTCCAAAAAAACGAACAGGCGGATCTGAACGGTCCGCCTGTGTGAAAGGGGCCTTAGTGTTACTAGTTGGTACCCCTACTTACTGCACAGTATTATACTCCTTGTACGGATTGCTGATATTACTATTCATATAGACTTTAGAAATGAATCCGATACATAGATATGTCTCCTATAGCCATCACCGTGGATGCCACACAATGTTGGTTTGCGTTTGGCCCTGTTTGTCCTGCCGGGCCCCCGTGGATCCCAGGCCCACAGCTCCCAGGATAGACATTCCCAGCAGCAGCCAATGAAACATGAGCATGCCATTTCTTTTTAACAGATTTGTAAGTATGGGCCCCTTGGTGGCCCCTTAGCGTTTTGCATTAGTATAACATTATCTACCATCTTTATTACATGCCACAAACTGTTTTATTTCTTAGAACTTATGTATCGCATCAGCCCCTGAGGAAGTTAATGGCTATTGACGAAATGCGTCGGATTACCTGAATGCATTTTTTATACCTACCATGGATTGTTCTATGGAATAATGAACTTGACCATGAATATATAATATACTATGTATAACATCACAAATCTGTTTCATAATACGGTACTTGTCTGTGTTTACTTGCTGACATTGTATGTTTCAATAAACTTGCATTTTATATAGAAATTGAGTGGAGAGTTGGTGTTTGTCTATACAATTCTGGCACGATCCCCTAAAACTTAATATAAATATGCCAAGTCTGACAGGGAAGGGGAGATGGTGGGAAAAGAGGAAACCCCCCAAAAAAGGTGGGGGATAGGGACAAATCCCAACAGATGAGGAAAAATTTTTATTGAAAAAAAAATATTAAAGCCAGACATTAAAGTGCAACATATCAATGATGTTTCCACATACCGTAACACATCCTGCTGTGCGGTGGATCGACACGTTTCGTCCACATGAGCTGTTGCACTATAATATCTGGTTTTAATATTTTTTTTGTTTCAATAAAACATATACTTTTTCTTTTATAGACCGGTTTCTCTTTAGTATCTTGGGCACATTAAAATCCTCATGTTCCTCATCTGCTGGGATTTGTCCCATCCCCTCCCCCTCCACTTTCCCCCTCCCTCCCCTTTTTTTGGGTGGTTTCCCCTTTTCCTACCATCTCCCCTTCCCTGTCAGACTTGGCATATTGTTAGATTTATTGCATTTTATATTTCATCATTGGGCTTGTCGCACCTCATTTAAAGTCCCAAGGGCAAATCTTTGCAACTTTCTTAGTAGAAAGAAGAGTCGCCACACACCGGATAGATCACAGGCATTCATGTTTATCATAAGCATGGCAGTGACAGTTCTCTAGGAACCTCCTCTTCTAATGCATTTCACCCAATTAGTCGTATGTCTCTATAACTCCTAATTGGGTGAAGCGCGTTGGAGCCTGGTTCTAGGGCAGGGACAGCACATTACCTGAGAGGCTGGGAACCAGTGCTCTGGCCCAAGTGTCTTTGGAATGTAGCAATAATCCTCTAATACACGTGACAAACACACGGCCCATGGGCCGAATCCAGCCCGCCAGGCCATTTCATGTGGCCCTCGCACCTCTCCTGCATCTGCGGCACCCCCTCCCTCATCTCTACCCCCCGCATGTCTCAGCAATCAGCAGCAGAGAGGAGGATAGAATTCTTCCACCAGATCCTGCGCATCTACCTGCAGTCGCAGCACCCCTTTGGATCAGACTCTGGAGCATTCCTCTTGTCCTCCTCCAGACCCTGCACTTTCTGCTACCCAGCTACTTCCTGGCAGCAGCACAAGATAAGGTGCATTGTGATGTAAGGGAGGGTAGGGGACTCTTGACTTTTGATGGTGTGGGGGGGGGGCTCTTGACATCGGATCTAAGGGGGAGTCAGATGCTCTGGACATCTATTCTTACAGATTCAACTGGTCCTTAGAGAGCAACCATAATGCTGATGCGGCCCGCAATGAATTGGAGTTTGACACTGCTCTGATATAACCACTTGCTGACCGCAATATGTATATATACATTATGGTTTGCAAGTGGTTTACCAGGGTTCTGGCTTTTTTTTTTCCGCCGGCGGCTGCCTTTCTCATGAAAGCGGTCTGGGCGGCTCATTAGCAGCTGGATCGCTATCAGAAGCAGCGGGAGGGGACATATGCATGTGTGTGTGTGTGTGTGTGTGTGTGTGAGAAGGCGGGGAAGGGGGTGGTAAAAGTGTGGCTCAGACACAGGGTTTTACTACCCCCCAAACGCTAGTGTAAACGCTCCCTGTTTGGCAGACTTGCTGTAGGAGCCCATCAAAAATCGCTCTGCGGCAATACTAAGCAGGAAGCAGAGACTGTATATGTAATGAATTAACATGGCCAACCCTGTTAAAAAGTTTGTAGTGTCAGACTCAGCAGCATCACCTGGGCTTTCCGGTCATGTGATCACTGTCATTGGCTGTGGCAGCGATCACATGATTGGGAGCCAGTCCCATCTGTTTCAGATTGTTAACAGGGACCGGGAGCTGTCTGTGACAGCGCGATCACCGCGCTTCCACTTTAAGCATGTCTAAGAAGTGAGCATGTGTTTTCTGGCCCTTTAACCACTTGCCGGCCAGTCGCCTTACATATACTGCGGCAGGTCGGCTCGTTCTTGCGAAATGACGTACCTGTACGTCACTGTGCAGGACCGCGAGTAGTGGCACGCACGCGCCCATTTGCCACGGGAGAAGCTGATCTGCGGGTCCGTCAGCTGCCATTGCTACTGGCCACCTGCGATCGCTCCCCGTGGAGACAGAACAGCGGTCTGCCGATGTAAACACTGCAGGCCGCTGTTCTGTCAGCAATCAACACAGGGATTCTGTGTTCCTATTTAGGAACACAGGTCCCTGTGTTCATTCCATAAGCCTATCCCCCACACTGTTAGAAAACACCCCCTAGGGACACATTTAACCCTTTGATCCCCCCTGGTGTTAACCCCTTCCCTGTGAGTTTAATTATGACAGTAACAGTGCATATTATTTAGCACTGATTACTGTAGTAATGTCACTGGTCCCCCCAAAAGTGTCAAAAATGTCAGTTAGGTGTATGATCTGTCCGCCGCAATGTAGCAGTCCTGCTAAATATCGCTGATAGCCGCCATTACTAGTAAAAAAATTAAAATAAATAAAAATGACATAAATCTTTCCCCAGTTTGTAGAAGTGGTAACTTTTGCGCAAACCAATCAATATACAGTTATTGGGATTTTCTTTTTACCAAAAATATGTGGCAGAATACATAGTGGGCTAAAATGCTGAAAACATTCAATTTTTACATTTTTTTTTACTGGGAATATTAATTACGCAGAAAGTAAAAAATACAGTTTTTTCTTTTTTGTTCAAAATTGTCGCTCCTTTTTGTTTATAGCGCAAAAAAAATAAAAAATAGCACAGGTGATCAAATACCACCAAAAGAAAGATCTATTTGTGGGGAAAAAAATAACTTTTTTTGGGGTACAGCGTCGCACGACCGCGCAATTGTCCGTTAAAGTAACGCAGTGGCGAATTGCAAAATATGGCCTGGTTAATCCCTTCCCTGCCAGTGTCATTTTTACAGTAACAGTGCTTATGTATAGCACTGATTACTGCAGTAATGTCACTGGTAACCCCAAAAGTGTCAAAAATGTCAGTCAAGGGTCCGATCTGTCCGCCGCAATGTCGCAGTCCTGCAAAAAAAAAAAAAATCGCAGATCGCCGCCATTACTCGTTAAAAAAAAAAAACACCAAAAATGACAAAAATCTTTCCCTTTGTTAGTAAACGCGATAACTTTTGCACAAACCAATCAAAATACGCTTTTTGTGATTTTTTTTACCAAACATATGTAGCATAAAACAAATTGGCCGAAAATGTAAAAAAATTTAGATTTTTACATTTTTTTGGGGGAATTTCATATAAAAAAATTTGAAAAATATTGTTATTTTTGCAAAATTGACGCTCTTTTTTTGTTTATAGCGCATGATCAAAAAATCGCACAGGTGATCAAATACCACCAAAAGAAAGCTCTGTTTGTGGGAAAAAAAGGATGTAAAATTAGTTTAGGTACAGCATCGCACGACCACGCAATTGTCCGTTAAAGTCACGCAGTAAAAATTCACAAAAAAAACCCTGGTCAGGAAGGGGGTAAAATCTTCCGGGGCTTAAGTGGTTAAGGGTGCAAATCCTTCCGGTCCAGAAGTGGTTAAGGAAACACACCTAGAAGGAGAGAGGGAACGGCACACAAGGCAAACAGCTCTGCACACACAGTGACTCGGCACAACAAGTCCTGACCGCGGTTCTGACATTCCACACAGCTTAGCCTGATCCCTCCTAAGAAATGATAGCGACTGTAACCACAAGTGCAAGTGAGATGACTTCATAGGAGGATGCCGGGTGTGCGATGGATGACGCACAGCTAGGGAAGAGTGTCTGAGGACTTACATTGTAATAAAGGTGAGAACAGGAAATTCTCTGGATGCACGTAATGCACTATCATGCGTTGCAGCACTGCTATTCATTGCATTGGGGTGACATTCAAATTGAACCCATGTTATGTGCGTTACTGCACATTGCGGTAACAAAGTAGGGCAAACGGGCCCTCACTGTTTATTTTCTTTAGCAAACAGCCTTACCAGTACAGAGAAGTGTGGAAACAGTGGTCTCTCCGCAAGGGTCCAACATGTCCCCTGCTGAGTCAGCATCAGATCTCTCCAATCAGCAGGAAGCACAAGCTTTGCTGATTGACGAGCTGTAGACCTGGCTCAGCAGGGAGAGTAGGGGGGTGTTGGCCCTCTGCAGAGAGACCACTGCTTCCACATACAGAGAGCAAGGATCTGACTCTGCAGCAGGCTGGCAAGGGACAGGCTTTCTTTTGTTTGTTTTAATGCTCCTAGGATATATTTAGCTGATTTAAACTAGTCCAATTGGGCTTTAACCACCTGCCGACCAGCCACTGTATAACTGTTATACAGTGGCAGGTATCGGTATCAGCAATGAAAAAACGATGTGTATATTAAATTAAAACCTGCGCCTATAGTAATAATAACAATGTTGGTGCTAAAATTAAATGGCAATGTAAAAACCTAGAATAAATTATGTGCAGCTGCTGAATCTCTAAGTAAGGGCTCTTTCACACGGGCGTTCCTTTTTTTTTTTTTTGTAAGGCTCCTTTCACACGGCCGCTCCGCTGCTTAAGTCCGCTGCGGGACTTTTTTTTTTTTTTTTCCACGGAGCGGATGACATTTCTGTTATCCGCTCCGTATGCCCGCATATCATCCCATCCGTTTGCGGATGATATGCGGACATAATGTAAGTATATGGCATTGCGGATGTCAGCGGATGACACCGCTGACATCCGATTTTCCTTCCTTTCCGTTTTTTACACGGATGGAAAAATGGGGTTCTGTTCCGTTCGTAAAAATGGAACAGAACTGAAAGGAGGAAAATCGGATGTCAGCGGATGGTATTCCGCTGACATCCGCAGTGCCATTCACTTACATTATGTCCGCAAATCATCCGCAAAAAAATAGGATGATTTGCGGACACACGGAAAGCAGCGGAGCGGCCGTGTGAAAGGACCCTAACGGACACGGATGACACTTGTGTCATCCGGTCCGTATGTCCGTTTTTCATCCCATCCGTTTGCGGATGAAAAACTGACATAATGCATGTCTATGTAAATACGGATGTCTGCGGATGACACCACTGACATCCGTTTTTGCTTCCGTTCCATTTTTTGAAAGGAAAAAAAAATAGGGTTCTCCTCCGTTCAAAAAAACTGAACTGAACTGAACTGACAAAAAACGGATGTCAGAGGATGATCATCCGATGACATCCGTATTTACATAGAGATACATTATGTCCGTTTTTCATCCGCAAACGGATGGGATGAAAAATGGACATACGGAACGCCCGTGTGAAAGAGCCCTTAGTCTTAGATAAGAGTATAGTAAAACAAATTTAAAACAGCGCTAGCAATCCATTTAAAGAATTAATAAAAGTGATGTAAAACGAATTGATAAATATTTGACAAATAAATAATAAAATGTGATAAATCAGTCCTTTAGGCCCCTTTCACACATACGGTCCGTTCAGTTCATCAGTTCAGTCACGTCAAAATGTATCAGTTTTCCATCCATTTTTCATCCGTTTTTCGTCAGTTTTTCATCCGTTTTTCGTCAGTTGTCTGTTTTTCATCCGTTGTCGTCCGTTTTTCATCCGTTGTCATCCGTTTTTCATCCGATCCGTTTTTTTGACGGATGAAAAATAGGGCATTCATCCGTTCAAAAAAACGGACGTTGACAGAAGTGGATGAAAACGGATGTTAACTGATGATCATCCATTGTCATCTGTTTTTACATAGAGATACATTGATGTCCTTTTTTCATCCGTCAACGGTTGGATGAAAAACGGAAAAACGGACAGCATGTGTGAAAGGGACCTAACAGTGATATGTCCAATAAAGTGCTCAGGTGCAGAAATGGTAATCCAAACGGTGCTCAGGTGATTGGCAAACCCTCTGGTTCCCTACTCACCACAATAATGAGTCTCAAACGCTTGTAAAATCCATTGGACTATTGCACTCAGGCTCCTGCTGGGGGTAATCCAAGATCGGAATATCTTGCAGGCTCCTGAAGGCAGGCACCGGAAGTGCGTCAACGCGTTTCGCCCACCCAAGACGGTCTTTGAAAACGCCCAATAGGCGGGCGAAACGCGTTGACGCACTTCCGGTACGGCTGGAACGCATCGTCACATCCTGTTTACTTCCTGGATTGTCTGTGGAGCGCACGCTACCAGCGGCATCCACCATTACGTGTTCCATTACTCTGTGGTTTTTTTACTACTGTCTTGCAAGTATGTTTTTATTGTTTTGGGGCCAATAAATTACCTAAACATACTACACCATCTGTGGTCCTTTTGTTTTATAATTGGAGCGTACGGAGGTCTTCCTTGGAGCGATCCCTTGCAAGATATCCCGATCTTGGATTACCCCCAGCAGGAGCCTGAGTGCATTAGTCCAATGGATTTTACAAGTGTTTGAGACTTATTATTGTGGTGAGTAGGGAACCAAGAGGGTTTGCCAATCACCTGAGCACCGTTTGGATAACCATTTCTGCACCTGAGCACTTTATTGGACATATCACTGTTAAGGACTGATTTATCACATTTTATTATTTATTTGTCAAATATTTATCAATTCGTTTTACATCACTTTTATTAATTCTTTAAATGGATTGCTAGCGCTGTTTTAAATGAAAAAACGATTTTGGTCGATCACTACTTCTAATATCTGATACCATAATACTCCCATCATCGAGTAACAGGGTCACTTTTGTGTGCCTGAAATAAAAACTGTCCAAAATGCGTCATGGCAACCAATACAATTGCAGCTGTCATTTTTAGATAAAGTGAATGGGGTAATCTGATTGGTCGTAACCATAAATAATGAGTGTCCTTATAATGGAGAAGGCGCAGCAGACAAATTCAGGCAAGAAAACTGGCACAGAAAACACGGAGCACTTAGCGAGATAAGCTGCACTGAAGGAGATGAAGGACAATGGAACGTAGAAAGGGCGAGCAGACGCGGTGTGATAATGACGTACCCATGTAGATGTTGTACAAGTCTCCCCTTGGCGAGGAGATATCCACCGTGTCATCAATCCCGAAATCTGATTTCACTCTCTGCAGAATGAAGTCTGCGCCTAAAACACAGCCAAGGAAAAAACAGTTAGTGTACGCAGAGGTCCGAATTAGATACATTAGATGGATTTATTGTACAGGGAGATAATAAAATGAGTGCGCAGGATGCCAGCTACTGTTCAGTTTTAGCTTTTGTATCTGGGGAAATGAAACATGCGTTATCCCACCACTGAGGACGTAGACTCTGCCCTTCCTCCATATTGGTGTGCTCCCACCACTGAGGACATAGGCTCTGCCCTTCCTCCATATTGGTGTGCTTCCACCACTGAGGACATATAAAAAGAAAAGAACAGGCGCCACTGTAATTAGCCAAACAATTTATTGCACAAAATACATAGTGACTTACACATGGGTAAGCTGCAGTCCGTATCGCAGCGTCTCCAGCGCACGATCCAGCCGTCCACCGGTCCGGAGGTGACGTCACAGGAAGCTGGTCAAAGACTTGGTTACACCGGAAGCCGCAAATGGAACGCAGGCTCCCGGAAATGACGCAACGCGTTTCGGAGCATGCGCACTCGGCTCCTTCCTCAAGCGTAAGTGACTGCCACCTGGTGCCAGGTTTAAATACGGCAGTCTACGATCAATTAGCATTAAAATCAACACAAGGGGCGGCGCAATACTCTACAGGACCAGCTACACAGCCAGCACTTCTGGAGAGTCCGCACAATACATTTAGGTAATACAATGAATTTCATACTGGGGCTTATTAATGTACAAATACTCACAAAAAAAGGTTCATTTTCCATGATCCATGATCCGTAATACATTATAAAAATATATAAGCACAAAAAAAGTGCCAGAAAAGTTCCCTTCCCCTTCCCCCCCCCCTGCCCTTCCCCTCCCCTCCTCTCCTTCCCCCCCCTTTTTTCTTTCCCCCCCCCCCTTCCCTCTCCCCTTGTTTCTTACTTTTTTCCCCTCATCCCTTCCCTCCCCCCATTCTCTCCCTCCCCCTTTTTTTTTCTTTTATCCCCATTTTGCTAGTATTTGAGGGTACATACGTATACATGTGTCTGCACGTGTTTTACGCCTGCATGCATATGTGTACGTATTTTAAAACATTTTACAGCTTTTTAATAAAATCTTGCTTTTTATCCAGTGTATTTTTCCTTTAGCTATCTGGCACTTTTTTTGTGCTTATATATTTTTATAATGTATTACGGATCATGGAAAATGAACCTTTTTTTGTGAGTACATGATTTTTGGATTTATTCAGGAGCTTGTGCCTTTCCCTTATTTATTAGGCAGCCCCTCTTTTCCCTTGTACTCCAATACAGAGTGATATATGTATATACATAATTAATTTTTAGCTTTATGGTGTGCTAGTCATGTTTCAGTACATCTATCGTAGAGGACGTAAAAATACTTGTAATAATACTTGTAATGTATACTGTTTGTTTTAAACTATTTGTACATTAATAAGCCCCAGTATGAAATTCATTGTATTACCTAAATGTATTGTGCGGACTCTCCAGAAGTGCTGGCTGTGTAGCTGGTCCTGTAGAGTATTGCGCCGCCCCTTGTGTTGATTTTAATGCTAATTGATCGTAGACTGCCGTATTTAAACCTGGCACCAGGTGGCAGTCACTTACGCTTGAGGAAGGAGCCGAGTGCGCATGCTCCGAAACGCGTTGCGTCATTTCCGGGAGCCTGCGTTCCATTTGCGGCTTCCGGTGTAACCAAGTCTTTGACCAGCTTCCTGTGACGTCACCTCCGGACCGGTGGACGGCCGGATCGTGCGCTGGAGACGCTGCGATACGGACTGCAGCTTACCCATGTGTAAGTCACTATGTATTTTGTGCTATAAATTGTTTGGCTAATTACAGTGGCGCCTGTTCTTTTCTTTTTACCTGTGCCAGCGGATTCCTCAGAGTTTTCCTGCCAGTGCTGCCTTGTACCCTGTCATTCAGGACAGTCTCCTAACAAGAATTTGGAGCATCCCCTGCGCCCCCCCCTACAGCGGTGGACTCCCTTCCCTCTTGCCTGGTCAGAAGCGCCCAACAACCACTTTTCCTGACCACTGAGGACATAGACTCTGCCCTTCTTCCATATTGGTGTGCTCCCACCACTGAGGACATAGGCTCTGCCCTTTCTCCATATTGGTGTGCTCCCACCACTGAGGACATAGGCACTGCCCTTCCTCCATATTGGTGTGCTCCCACCACTGAGGACGTAGGCCCTGCCCTTCCTCCATATTGGTGTGCTCACACCACTGAGGACGTAGGCTCTGCCCTTCCTCCCTATTGGTGTGCTCCCACCACTGAGGACATAGGCTCTACCCTTCCTCCATATTGGTGTGCTCCCACCACTGAGGACATAGACTCTGCCCTTCCTCCATATTGGTGTGCTCCCACCACTGAGGACATAGGCTCTGCCCTTCCTCCCTATTGGTGTGCTCCCACCACTGAGGACATAGGCTCTACCCTTCCTCCATATTGGTGTGCTCCCACCACGGAAGACATAGGCCCTGCCCTTCCTCCATATTGGTGTGCTTCATTTTTCATGGATGCCCCACTTTAATTCTTCTGCTGCACCTAAAGCTTATGGGAAGCCTGCTATTACCAAGCAGGCTACTAGGCCAAATGCACTTCAGTATATTAAAAAAAGTCCCTTTACAATATAAAACTAAACTAAATAAATATAACAAAAATAATAACAAAAAATAAAATAAAACAATGATAATAAAAAAACAAAAATAACATAACAAAAACAAAAAATAAACAAAAAACAAAAAATAAAAGAAAATAACAAAAAATAAAATAATAACAAAAAAATTTAACAAAAACAAAAAATAACATAACATAAAAATAAACAAAATACTAATAAAAAATAAAATGACATATTCATAAAAAAACAACGAAAAATAAAATAAAATAATAAAAAATAAAAGAACTAAAAATACAATAACATAAAAATAACAAAATAAATAAATAAAATAACATTAAAATAACATAATAATTAACAAAAAACAAAACAAAAAAAAATAAATAAAATGTAATAAAAACAAGCTAAAAAATCTATTAAAAAATACAATTAATAAAAAATAAATTAAAAAACTCAAAATATACTATATAAATAAAAAAATGATAATAAATACAACATAATATATAAATACAATATAACTAAAATCATAAAAAGCAAATATATTAAAATAAATACAACAAATAAATATAATAAATAAAAAATGAATATAATACATTCAAATAAACTATAATATATAAATAAATAAATATATATATATAATATGTAAAAAAATAAAATAATAGGACAGGTTGAGTTTGCAATTTAGAGGTACGCTGTGCATCAGCATGGGGCCCTATAGGTCTAAATAGATGCTTAGACATGAACTGACTATGCCAGCACAGATCTGCTTCTGTGCTTAGCGTGGCAAGAAACCTTTAGGAAGGCAGAGAGACTGGCGGGATCACCAGAAAACTGATGTGGATTCAATAAAAACAAAATTAACCGATCATATGGGGGGCAAATCAATGTACAGTAGTCCAAAAATTTTACTGAAGGATAAAATACAATTTTAAGAGACCCTGTCGCCAAACCATTCATTCAAACAAGAATCCTTCTATAAGATCATAGATGAGTTTATTATAATAATATAGGCATGTGATTTACTTGTAAAATCCTCCTTTGTGTAAACATCTAAAAGCCCTGAAACTATTGCTGGGTGCGGCCAATGCCTCTCTCTAGTATTCCCCTTTGCTGTTGACAGGAAAGGCAACACACTATGGACATCAATCCTTAATATCCGGTTTCTAAAACCTGCACCAAGCCACACCCCCTTACGGGTTTCACCCACATAGAGCTTCATCATGCTCCCTGTACAAGCTCTGGGCAGGTTTTCATACACATCCTTACCTTGCCAGGTATAAGCTCCAGGTGCCCCAAAGTATAGCATGTTGTCGATGAATCCTCCGCTGATGCCCATCTGGCACATGCCCGTTTTGTCCAGATCGGTGTTCACATTGCACATCTCATTGTGGTAAGTCTGCCATTCATCCTGATTGTTGTATAACAGGTCGTTTCCCCGCACGTAGCACTTGCCAATCATCCTGTAATGTTCTTCTCTAGTGCCCAGGATCACCTGTACTGATGTATATCGATGGGCACACACCTAGCAAGAGAGAAATATATTCACTAATATTTAAAAATTACTTTCATTAAAATGTACTAAAAAAAACAAACCCTTGTCATTTCCAATCAGAATGGGGGAGAGAGGGGCAGCACTAGGAGCCAATCAGGTAGGCTGTATGCAAATGGACTTGGACAAGGAACATGCTGACAGGGGGAGAGAGCAGAGTGAAAAACTAGCTTATCAATCTACTGCTGCTTGTCATCCAATCACAAACTCAGGGTAAGGGGATGACCAAACTGTTTAGCTTGAAGCTGAAATCCGGGAAGATATAAAAGACACAAATTAATACAACTTTGTTTTTAATTAATACATCTTCACATTTTTAAAAAAAATGCAAAGTACTTGAAATCGACCTGGTATCATCCCCTGAACAGCAAGGCTCGGAATGTGAGAGGAAGAAGCAGCACAAGCAGCCAATCAATTCACATGCTGAGTGACACAGAGATAACCTCATCACTGTGTAGACTGTGGGCGGGTCCATGACAGCCTGGGCTAATAGGGTTGAATGTTTCTGGAAGACTGAGGACATCTAGTGGCGGGAAGGGAGTTCTGCTGGTGATAGATTTGGATATAAAGTGAGTATTGTAGTATTGCAGCAAAAGTCGCATTTTTTAAAAATGATTTTGGATGGAGCTGTAGCAGTGAACAGTCATTTTACCTACCTGACTGCACTGTAATCTCAGGACTGGCTGGACAGAACTACAAACCCTCTGACAAGTAAAACAGCTCCAATATTAAAGAATTGAATTTTTATTTGGTTGTGTGCCCGGAGTTCAGCAGACTGCAGTATTATTTGCTATATAGTACATTTTGAATTATTTTAGTACTGTTCCTTTCCAAAATCCCAGAATGCTTCACTCCTGCCCTGCATACCAATGTTTTAGCACTCTGTAAGTGTATCTCCATTAATCAAAAACCTATTTTACAAATTAGAAGCAAAGACAGATCCCTGAATTCACACTTTGTTAATTGCAGAGTATGTTACCCACGCCAGCTATTTCCATGACTGTGCAGAAAAGCAATGAGACGGAATGCAGAAATACCAATTATCCACAAAAACAATATCTACAAAATCTTCTCTATAGACATTTTATTTGTCTGTTGCTGATCAAAGCTTTTTACTCTTCATTCACCCCTATTATTAGACATGCTTACCGCTTTGGGAAACTAAAGGATGACCCCCCCAGACAGAGGAAGGTCTAACATCCATATTAAGAAAGCTTTGACTTCAGCCAATCAGAATCCCCCTTTCAAGCTTCTAATGCACTGTAGGAGAATTGATGGGAGCATCTCATTGGCAGCTCTGGGGGATCATCGTCAGGTAGTTTGATCATAAGGCTCCATGGGCTGACTGGCAACTTCCGGCCCAGGGGGCAAGTAAAAACCAGAGGCGCATGGTTCAGCGACTCGGCCCCCCCCCCACCTCCCACTCTCCCTCTTACCAGCCTCCTCCTGACCCCCATTCTAGGATGAAGCTCCGCTCCAGGTCCTTTCTACTCACCGGCCGAATCCGTGTTCCCAACCTGGCCAGCAGGGGGCAGTTGGGTGGAGCTGGGACAGATTGGTCGGGGGTTTACACCATCCATGCTGGGGGGGGGGGGGAGAGAGACCTGCGCTCTGTCCTTGTCTTTATCCCGCACTCAGTAGGTCGGCAGTGGGGACTTTTTACTTCTCTTCACTAAGAATCCTTTAGGCATGTCTGTGGCAAAGGCGGTGCAGCCTTTTTGTAGGGCATCAGAGCAGCCCAGGGGGCAATTACCCCCCTGCCCCCTGGCCCAGTCCTCCCCTGTAAGGCTTCATGTCTTTTTAAGAACTGGGCTGCTTTCAGACATTACCCTCTACCAGTGATGGCAAATCTTGGCACCCCAGATGTTTTGGAATTACATTTCCCATGATGCTCCACTACACTGCAGAGTGCATGAGTATCATGGGAAATGTAGTTCCCAAACATCTGGGGTGCCAAGGTTTGCCATCACTGCCCTATACTGTGTGCACATTTTTATACAGATTACGCTATTTTTTGGGTCATCAGCTATGTTATATGGTTATTTTAAAATCTGGACAATTCTGCATAACTGTTACTCTTAAGCTGGCCATACATTATACAATTTTCCTATTCCATTTTCTTTTAGATTTACCTTCAGCTACGTAGCGCAAGGGCCTGCCTGATTGCATACAAACTGAAAGGGTTTAGCCACTTGACCTCCAGAAGATTTACCCCCCTTCCTGACCAGGCCATTTTTGTGATATGGCCCAGCATTACTTTAACTGACAATTGTGTGGTCCTGTGATGCTGTACCCTAATTGTCCTTTTTTTCCTACAAATAGAGCTTTCTTTTGGTGGCATTTGATCACCTCTGCGATGTTTATTTTTTGCGCTAGAAACAAAAAAAAAAAAAAAGCGACAATTTAAAAAAAACAATATATTTTAAATTCTGCTATAAAATATATCCAATAAAAAAAAATGTAAAAAAAGCGTATATTGGTTGATTTTCGCAAACGTCACAGTGTCTAACAACTATAGGATATTTTTTTACATTTTTTTAATTTTTTTTTTTACTAGTAATGGCAGCGATCAGCGACTTAAAGCGGGGTTGCGATATTGCGGAGGACAAATCCGTTGACACTTTTGACACTTTTTTGGGGACCAGTGACATTATAACATCATCAGTACTAAAAATATGCACTGTGCGTGTACTAATGACACTGGCTGGAAAGGAGTTAACATCAGGGGCGATGAAAGGGTTAAATGTGTGCCTAGGGAGTGTTTACTAACTGTGGGGGAGGTGCTTTTACTGCTTGAAGACATGGATTGGTGTTCCTGCTTCACAGGATCCATGTCTTCTGTACTCGCTTGTTTACTGTCATTCTGCCAGAGTACCGAACGGTGGGCGGGTCCCGGCGGACCGGCTGATCGACTCCAGCTGTGTAAAATCACAACAGGACTGAGCTGCTGGCGGCGTGCGCTCGACCCCTAAAACCTGGAAGTGCAGAATCATGTACAGTATATATACGTATGATTCTGCGCAGAGCGGCCGCCCTTTAGCACTTAATCTCGGGGATCAGTTAGGTTTAAGCTCAAATGATATGGTTTTGGTAAATCTAATGAAAAATTTTACAAGGAAAACTGTATAATTATTATCCAAGCAGCTAAAGTCATACTCAAATCTAATTCTTTTTTTTTTTAAACTGTAGCTTGGTCCCATCCACTCACACCTCCCCAAACTTTCTATAGTCCAGAGAGGTGGCCACAATACTAAAATTCCAACTGGTATGCTTGGAAAGTGGGAAGGGCAAGGCAAAGCCTAAATATGATAGCAAATTTGCACACAACTTAAGCTGCTGATATATCTGAATATCTTTGAATTGGCTAGGTTTCCAAAGGAGTTCAGCTTTGTAAAACTAAAGCAAAAGCTTTTTACATTTAGTAAGGGAGGGTTATAACCCCCAGTTTTGGAGAATTGGGGAAAATCACCCACAGCCACAATAGGAAGGGAGAAGAAACCCATCTAAATTGAGGGAATGCCTGATTGTCAAGCAGAACTAGTGTCTCCATTAGAAGATTTCCCCTTTCTTCCTGTTCCAAATCATTTTTCACTGTTCTAAAAACAAATGTTCTAAATTTTCGAAGATAATGGTAAAGGAAACTAAAAGAAAGGAGAAATCTCCCTAATAGGGGCAGAGACAGCAAGAAAAACCTAAAGAGAACAATCTCCTGCGCTCAAAAGAGATGCTCCGGCAATGGTTGACCACAGCTCTTCAGTTACTCAAATCTTGGCAAAACTATGCAGCCCCCACATATGGATAGACTTTAAAAGAGCAGTGCGTGACAGACAGCCCAGAAATCTCAACGAACTGGAAGACTTTTGTAAGGAAGAATGGGCAAAGATACCTCAAACAAGGATTGAAAGACTCTTGGCTGGCTACAAAAAGCGTTCACAAGCCGTGATACTTGCCAAAGGGGGCAGTACAAGATATTAACTCTGCAGGGTGCCCAAACTTTGGCAGACGCCATTTTTTTATTTTCTGTAATTTTGAAAGTGTCAATGATGGAAATAAAATCTAACTTTTGTTGACATATTATAAGAATGTCTAATCTGTAACTTGATGCCTTTTAGAGATTTTTCCATCTTTCCTTGGCTTCTTTATGCACATTAATACAAATTTTAAGCTGGGGTGCCCAAACTTTCGATCCCCACTGTATATATATATATATATATATATATATATATATATATATATATATATATATATATATATATATATTCTACTATATAGTATATATCTAGTAGAGAAGGCAGAATAATAAAAATATATTATTATTATTATTAATTGTATCTACCGTATCTACATACTACCACCCATTCCTAGCCTACTGTGTTTGGTAGATGCTCATAAGTGCCCAAGTGTGCATTTTTACTGTTGCGTTTTAATGCACGCGCTCCAACATGCCAAAGCACATGCCTCCAACTTCTACATAATAAAAACTGCTCCTGTTCCCATCCCAGTGCTGCAGTGTAGTGTAGTGCAGTGCGTTCTGAAAAATACGGCATGCCCTTTTTTCTGTGTTTTAGTACTTTGGGAGGCCCATAGAACTCAATGGCAGTGCATATAATGTGCGCTTTGGTGCATTGGTATTACCAAGCCTTGGTTAATACCTGGTAACCCAATCTACTCCAAATTCTACATTCAAAAACACAATGCATATCAACACACAAAGGAATGCACGCTGACGTATGACGGGTTACCTGCCTAAACAACACACCTCTATGCGCAAGCACAGATCTGAATGGGCCCTTATGGTAAGCGGAGCCCTGTGTTACATCCCGGCATGCTCTGCACACCCATCACACTCATCCTATTCCCCGCACACATTTACTCTGACACTGAGCTCTACTAATCTCATCAGGGGCCCTTTTAGTATTAACCGGCAATGACAATTATGATGCATTGCAGATGTCAGGCGTTTTCCAATATCCTGATGCGGCAGACAGAGGAAGAAGATGACAGCGGGGCAGCTGTGAATGCAGAGCAGGAGCACTTCAGGATACAGGAAGCTTCACCGTACTTGGCATCAGTGAAGGAAAATGACACATACATCTAAAAAGGACAATACTACTCTCTGTAATTATCTGAAACACAATTACTGCAAGATACAGAAGAGTCTCTTAGAAAAGTGTTTCTTCTTGTGCTAAGCAGCAATATAACAATTGTGTAATATAGCGATAAAAATCTTTAGTGTTTTTTTTTTCTGATGAGGTTGTTCTTGAAATTAGGAATTCTAAAAATAACCAGAGACAGCTACGTTTTATGTCTATTACAACACATCCGTTTTAAAATTCTAAAGAATATCTAAACCTAAAACCCCAAAAAAAAAAAAATTAATATACACATTTATTATTTTTTTGGGGTTTTAGGTTAAGATATTCTTTAGAATTTTAAGACCGGGGTGTTATAATATATATAACATATACAGTGCCTTGCGAAAGTATTCGGCCCCCTTGAACTTTTCGACCTTTTGCCACATTTCAGGCTTCAAACATAAAGATATAAAACTGTAATTTTTTGTGAAGAATCAACAACAAGTGGGACACAATCATGAAGTGGAACGAAATTTATTGGATATTTCAAACTTTTTTAACAAATAAAAAACTGAAAAATTGGGCGTGCAAAATCATTCAGCCCCCTTAAGTTAATACTTTGTAGCGCCACCTTTTGCTGCGATTACAGCTGTAAGTCGCTTGGGGTATGTCTCTATCAGTTTTGCACATCGAGAGACTGAAATTTTTGCCGATTCCTCCTTGCAAAACCGCTCGAGCTCAGTGAGGTTGGATGGAGAGCGTTTGTGAACAGCAGTTTTCAGTTCTTTCCACAGATTCTCGATTGGATTCAGGTCTGGACTTTGACTTGGCCATTTTAACACCTGGATATGTTTATTTGTGAACCATTCCATTGTAGATTTTGCTTTATGTTTTGGATCATTGTCTTGTTGGAAGACAAATCTCCGTCACAGTCTCAGGTCTTTTGCAGACTCCATCAGGTTTTCTTCCAGAATGGTCCTGCATTTGGCTCCATCCATCTTCCCATCAATTTTAACCATCTTCCCTGTCCCTGCTGAAGAAAAGCAGGCCCAAACCATGATGCTGCCACCACCATGTTTGACAGTGGGGATGGTGTGTTCAGGGTGATGAGCTGTGTTGCTTTTACGCCAAACATAACGCTTTGCATTGTTGCCAAAAAGTTTGATTTTGGTTTCATCTGACCAGAGCACCTTCTTCCACATGTTTGGTGTGTCTCCCAGGTGGCTTGTGGCAAACTTTAAACAACACTTTTTATGGATATCTTTAAGAAATGGCTTTCTTCTTGCCACTCTTCCATAAAGGCCAGATTTGTGCAGTATACAACTGATTGTTGTCCTATGGACAGAGTCTCCCACCTTAGCTGTAGATCTCTGCAGTTCATCCAGAGTGATCATGGGCCTCTTTCCTGCATCTCTGATCAGTCTTCTCCTTGTATGAGCTGAAAGTTTAGAGGGACGGCCAGGTCTTCTTAGATTTGCAGTGGTCTGATACTCCTTCCATTTCAATATTATCGCTTGCACAGTGCTCCTTGGTATGTTTAAAGCTTGGGAAATCTTTTTGTATCCAAATCCGGCTTTAAACTTCTCCACAACAGTATCTCGGACCTGCCTTGTGTGTTCCTTGTTCTTCTTGATGCTCTCTGCGCTTTAAACTGAACTCTGAGACTATCACAGTGCAGGTGCATTTATACGGAGACTTGATTTCACACAGGTGGATTCTATTTATCATCATTAGTCATTTAGGTCAACATTGGATCATTCAGAGATCCTCACTGAACTTCTGGAGAGAGTTTGCTGCACTGAAAGTAAAGGGGCTGAATAATTTTGCACGCCCAATTTTTCAGTTTTTTATTTGTTAACAAGGTTTGAAATATCCAATAAATTTCGTTCCACTTCATGATTGTGTCCCACTTGTTGATTTTTCACAAAAAATTACAGTTTTATATCTTTATGTTTGAAGCCTGAAATGTGGCAAAAGGTCGCAAAGTTCAAGGGGGCCGAATACTTTCGCAAGGCACTGTATATATATAGGGTGTCGGACTAAGAATCCCAGCATTCACACACATATACAATTATTTCTGTAAAATTTGATTGTTTTGCCATTTATTGATATTGAGTGTAGTAATAGTGGATAAGAACACTGTTTCATCAGGAAAAACATTTGCCCGTAGTTCCCTATGCGCAAGGGAGACTCAGTGCAAAAGTTCTGAGAAACGGCTACTTGCCAAGGGGGGGGGGGGGGGGTTCAAATGTAAATATCTTTATTCCTATGACAGTTATAGAATACATTTTTGGACATTAAGGGTTACAGCAAGTAACGTGACCAAAGCACTGAGCCAAAAGTTTTAAAGTAGATTAACTTTTTATCTGATTATAGCATTTAAATTGTATTTTAGGGGCACCCTCCATAACCGAAGGGGAACCTCTGGTAAGGTTTTTGTAAAATTGGCATGAAGCCAAAAGTTTCAAATTAACCACATAGGCTCGGAGGATTTGGCTGCTGAAAGACCAGGGCCCTTTTTTCAACTTGGCACTGCGTAAATCTAACTGACAATTGCGCAGTCATGCAATGCTGTACCCAAACGAAATTTACGTCCTTTTTTTCCCACAAACAAAGCTTTCTTTTGGTGGTATTTTATCACCTCTGCACTTTTTATTTTTTGCGATCTTAATAAAAAAAGAGCGAAAATTTTGAGAAAAAAATTACATTTTCAAATTTGTCTTTTAAAAAATATCCAATATACTCAATTTATGTCATATATTGTGGCCAAAATGTATTTAGCTACATGTCTTTGGCAAAACAAATCTCAATAAAAGTATTTTTATTGTTTGCGCAAAAGTTATAGCTTCTACAAACTATGGCGTAAATACTGGAATTTACGCAGCTTTAATTTCTGACTGCCTATCTCATTTCATGAAGTGCTAAAATGGCAGGGCAGAACAACCCCCCCCCCCCCCAAATTGTCACTTTTTGAAAAGTAGACATCCTAAGGAATGTCCTGAGAGGCATGTTGAGCTCATTGAATATTTCATTTTTTTGTCACAGGTGTTTGAAAAATGACAAAAAAAAAATGTATTTTTTACACAAAGTTGTCATTGAAATTATATATTGCTCACACATGCCATGGGTATATGTGTAAATACACCCCAAAATATATTCTGCTGCTTCTCCTGAGTACAGGGATACCACATGTTAGACTTTTTGGGAGCCTAGCTGTGTACGGGACCCCGAAATCCAATCCCCACCATCAGAATTTCAAAGGGCGTACATTTTTCATTGCATTTTCTCACTACCTATAACGGTTTAGGAGGCCCTGAAATGTCAAGATAGCACAAACCCCCCCCCAAATGACCCCATTTTGGAAAGTAGACACCCCAATCTGTTTGCTGAGAGGCATGGTGAGTCCATGGAATATTTTATATTTTGCCACAAGTTTTGGGAAAATTCTTTTTTTTTTTTAACACAAAGTTGTCACTAAAGATACATTTCTCACACATGACATGGGTATATGTGAAATGACAGCCCAAAATACATTCTGCTGCTTCTCCTGAGTATGGGGATAGCACATGTGTGAGACTTTTTGGGAGCCTAACTGTGTACGGGACCCCGAAAATCAATCACCATCTTCAGGTTTTCTAATGGCGTAAATTTTTGATTTTACTCCTCACTACCCATCACATTTTCGGAGGCTCTGAAATTTCAAGGTAGCACAAACCCCCCCCAAATTACCCCATTTTGCAAAGTAGACACCCCAAGCTATTTTCTGAGAGGCATGATGAGTCCATGGAATATTTTATATTTTGCCACAAGTTCCGGGAAATATATTATTTTTATTTTTTTTACACAAAGTTGTCACTAAATGATATATTGCTCACACATGCCATGGGTATATGTGAAATGACACCCCAAAATACATTCTGCTGCTTCTCCTGAGTACAGGGATTCCCCATGTGTAAGACTTATATGCAGTCTAGCCGAGTACAGGACCCCCGAAAATTAATCACCACTTTCAGACTTTCCAAGGGCGTAAATTGTTGATTTCACTCCTGACTACCTATCACAGTTTCGGAGGCCATGAAATGCCAAGACAGCACAAACCCCCCCCCCCCCCCCCCCATGACCCCTTTTCGGAAAGTAGACACCCTAAGCAATTTGCAGAGAGGCATGTTGAGTGTTTTGCAGATCTCACTTTTTGCCACAGTTTGCCAAGTTTTTGAAATTGAAAAAAGAGGGGAAAACAAGCATTTTCCTGTTTTTTCTTCATTTTCCAAAAAAGAATGAGAGCTGCAAAATACTCACCATGCCTCTCAGCAAATAGCTTGGAGTGTCTACTTTGCAAAATGGGGTAATTGGGGGGGGGGGGGGGTTGTGCCATCTTGGCATTTCATGGCCTTCAAAAGTGTGATAGGTAGTAAGGAGTGAAATCAACAATTTACGCCCTTAGAAAGCCTGAAGGTGGGGATTGGTTTTCGGGGTCCTGTACGCGGCTAGACTGCCAAAAAGTCTCACACATGGGGTATCCCTGTACTAAGGAGAAGAAGCAGAATGTATTTTGGGGTGTCATTCCACATATACCCATGGCATGTGTGAGCAATATATCATTGAGTGACAACTTTGTGTAAAAAAAAAAACAAAAAAAAAACAAAAACAAATTGTCACCTTCCTGAAACTTAGGGCAAAATATAAAATACTCCATGGACTCAATATGCCTCTCAGCAAATAGCTTTGGGTGTCTACTTTTCAAAAAGGGGTCATTTGGGGGGTGTTTGAACTGTCCCGGCATTTTATGCTCAATCTTAGCCACACATCACCCACTCTTCTAACCACTTAAAAACTAAGCCTTTTCTGTGACTTTCTGTTTACATTAAAAAATATTTTTTTTTTTACCAGAAAATTACTTTGAACCCCCAAACATTATATATTTCTTTAAAGCAGAGGCTCTACAGAACAAGATGGTGGATGTTGCAAATTTTTTTGTCACACGGTATTTGCGCATAGATTTTCCAAATGCAATTTCTGCGAAAAAAATACATTTTTTTTTTAATTTAATGCACAAATACACTATACAATTCCAAATTGTTTGGTAAAATTTAAAAGATGATCTTATGCAGAGTACATAGACACCAAATATGACATGCTTTACAGATTGCGCACGCCTGTGCAGCGGCAACAAACTATGTACATTTTTAAAAGCCTTTAAAAGTCTTTACAGGTTACCACTTTAGACTTACAGAGGAGGTCTACTGCAAGAATTACTGCACTCGACCTGGAGTTCGCGGCGATACCTCACATGCATTCTGCAATTGGGTTTACATATGACACTATAAAAACACTTGCGTGTGCCCGCAAGTATGTGGGGACAGGGGGGGCTTGATTTTTTTTTTTTTTTTTTTGCTTTTTTATGTTATTTTGACACCTTTCATTTTTTTTTTAAATCATTTTTATTGTTATCACAGTGAATTTAAATATCCCCTATGATAGCAATCTGTAGTGACAGGTATTCTTTTTTTAAAAAATTGGGGTTTTTAGACTGTAGATCTCTCCTCTGACCGTCACCTTAACGCATCTGACCACACCAAAATTGGTGTGATAAGATTATTTTTCCAATTTCCCAATGGCGCTGTTTTTTTCTGGCGAAACAGAAGTCATGAAATGCTCATAGCTTCTGGTATCTTAGGCCATAGAGATGATTGGAGCCATTCTCATCTCCAATCAGCTCTATGGTTAGATAATTGAACCACCGGCTGCACTCTTGGGTTAACCGGTGGGACAGGAGAGCCCGAGAACAACCACAGAAGGTGGCGGAAGGCAGCGTGGGGGGGGGGGGGGGAGTCCCCTCCCACTGCATGTAAAAGCATTCTAGCGGCCAATTATCCGCTAGGATTGCTTTTACATGTAAGCCGACCGCTGGCTGTAAAAAAATATACCAAGGTGGTGCCTAAATCTGCAGGCATCATCCTGGTATAACCACTCAAAGTCCAGCAACGTACCAGTACATTGCTGGTCCTTGTTTGGCATATAGTGTAGGTTTTTTTTTTCATGCAGCTTGTGGGCTGAACGAAGAAAAAGAGAACCTAACAGAAATCACCACAGGAATATTCTGTAGTATTAGTGTGCAATGTGACAGGGGGGAAGGGGTTAACTGGATGTTATCAGGGGGGATCAGGGGGTTAAATATTTATTGGGGGGGTGGCAGGTATCCTAAGTGTAAAAGGAAGGGCTGCAAACGCTAAACCTGGTCACAAGTCACACTTATACGGGTATATAGAAAATGCTATATACTGTATACTGTATACAGTGTGTGTTGTGACAGGGGGTGTAGGGGTGATCAGGGGGGGATCAGGGGGTTAAATCTTTATTGGGGGGGTGGCGGGGACCCTAAACCTCCTTGGGACAGAAACTAACTCGCAAGCGCTAACTCAAGTCACAATTAAACTAATAGAAAATACAATAAAACACTATATTACTTGTTTATTAGTGTGCAATGTGATATGGGGGAAGGGGTTAACTGGGGGTGATCAGGGGGGGATCAGGAGGGATCAGGGGTTTAAATCTTTATTTGGGGGTTGCGGGTATCCTAAGGATAAAAGGAACGACCGCAAGCGCTAAACCTGGTCTCAAGTCACACTTATACGGGTATATAGGAAAATGCTATATACTGTATACAGTGTGTGTTGTGACAGGGGGTGTAGGGGTGATCAGGGGGGGATCAGGGGGTTAAATCTTTATTGGGGAGGTGGCGGGGACCCTAAAACTACTTGGGACAGAAACTAAGTTGCTAGCGCTAACTCAAGTCACAATCGCACTAATATAAAAAAACAGAAAAACAGTATATTACGTGTGTTTTAGCATGCAATGTGACAGGGGGAAGGGGTTAACTGGGGGTGATCAGGGGGGGATCAGGGGGTTAAATAGGGGGGGTATTTTAAGTGTAAAAGGAAGGTGTAAAAGGATTTTACTTTTTTTTTTTGTATATAGGAAAATGCTATGTACAGTATACAGTGTGTGTTGTGACAGGGGGTGTAGGGGTTAACTGGGGGGGGGGGGGGGCGATCAGGGGTGAAATTAGCCTATCTAAGTGTGTGGGTGTGCTTGGTGCAGTACTTACAGTTAGATGTGCTCTCTCCTCTCGATGAATCCAAAAAGGATCATGGGAGGGGAGAGCACGTCTTTTCTGAGCCTGTGTTTACATTTCACAGGCTCAGAATAGAATCTGATTGGGCAAGACCGATCAACAGGTCCAGGCCAAAAATCATTGGCCAGGACCTGATGACTGATCAGTTCTGAACCCAATAATGTCATCAGCAGCGGCGGGGGCGCGCGGGAGCACGCCTAAGAGCGGCAGGAGCTAGTGACGTATGGATACGTCACTTTGCCTGCACGGGGTTGACCGCCGCAGTATATGTACTTGCGGCGGTCCGCAAGTGGTTAAGAGTTCCCTTCACTGGAACTAAGGGCCAGCCCAACCCCTGAAAAACAACCCCACACCATAATCCCCCCTCCACCAAATGATTTGGACCAGCTGTCACCCCAAATCTATTGACATTATAGTGTATATATATATACACACACAGACATACTGTATATACTTTATATACCTGTGTATATATACTGTATATTTATGTTTTTGTGCAGTTGACTAGGACGCTGCCAAGAACACACTTCCTGTCCTAGGGTGACAACGCTCACTCACTGTACTGTATCTATGGAGTGTTGTCACCCTAGAACAGAAGGTGCGTCAGGACTACAGAGCACCTCTCCCTCTCATAATCTCATTAACAAAGGGGAGGGGGTGTTTTGTAGTTCAGATAGAGAGCTGATAATCATGCTAACTGATAGGCTGAGAGCATAGCATATTATCAGCTCACATGATTTATGGCAGGATCAACAGGTTGCACTTATTAAACAGATATAATTAAACACTTCAAATGGTATATTTACTAGATAAAAAAAAAAAGGAGCAAAAAACACTTACAGAGTACTTGTCACCAACCTGGGTGGTTCAGATGGAGCGTATATTAAAAGCGCATAAGCAGAAGTTACATATATGAAAAGTAACACCAAAATGAAAAGTAGATCCGGAATTTTAGGCGGTTATTATATGCAAATTGGGACATTGACCTTCAAACTTGATGTCCCTCTCAAAACTTTAGAAGATATTTCCCAGCATGCTTTGATTCTATATGTGAAGATGTTACTTACCAAGACACGCCCCCCAGGTCCCTGTGACTCGACCGTGACTCCCAACCACATATTCTCAATGAGGTTACGACCGGGCTGACCTGTGGACACAAGAACATCATACAGAATCCTTAGATTACAATGAAAAAAAGTCTAAAGAGCAGCCCCACTGCACGAGAGGAATTCTAGTTTTCCAGATTTAAATCCTAAAGAGGGATTTTTATTTTATTTTATTTCTATTTTTATTTTTCATTTTTAATTATTATTAATATTTATTTATTTTATTTTTATTCTATTAATATTTTTGTTTCATTTTATTTTTGTGGCTAGCCCAGAGATGGGTTCAGATCTGTTCACCTCCTTTTAAAGCCCATACAAAGTCAAGAGTTTTACACAGCATTTCTGAGCTCTGGCAGGCAGGGGGCAGGGATCTGATCTCACACACTGCACAGCATAGAGCAGGGTGCTGAGTGTAATCTGACACCTGAGTGGTGGAAATTCTCATAATTAAACATGGACAGCTGAGGCTGTCAATCACCTGCTGTGTGCTAAAGGGGGGGGGCGGCATCTCTCGAGACCCCTTGGTGTCGGCATAAACGGTCAGAAGTGACTTATGCAGATAGCCGAGGAATGAGAGAGAAGACAGAAATCACACTTTGTGCTTTGGATTGAGGCAAGTATACACTATAGAAGATTGTGCTTTGTTAATTTTTCATGCCAGGGGTTCACAAGCACTTACAATTTTAAAAAAGCCAATCAAGAACACTGATATATTGCTTTTATGTGAGAGATAACAATGAAATCAGCTGTTTTGCGACTCCCTGTAAAAAAAATGAAGCCCACATACAGTTGGATCCATTAATCCTATGGACTGTTGTCTTTAGCCAATTGCAGACCACCCGCCGCATATATACTGCAGCAGGCTGGCTCGGCTGCACGAATCGCCGTAACTGTACGGCGGTTCGCGGGAGCAATCCTGGGCGTGCGCGCCCCCACTGGGCAGTAGGGATGCCGATCCACGGGACCGGGGCACTGATTGCCACTGGGCACCTGCGATCGTTCCCCGCTGAGAGAGAAGGACGGTCAGCTGTTGTAAACACAGCAGACTGTTGTTCTCTCCAAAATGATCACAGATCCCTGGTGATCCTTCTATTTCTATTTCACAAGTCTCTCCCCGTCTCCCCACAGTTAGAAAACACTCCCCTAGGCTCACACCTAACCCTTTGATCACCCCTGGGTTAACCCCTTCCCTGCCAATGTCATTATTACAGTAACAGTGCATATTTTTAGTACTGATTACTGTAGTAATGTCACTGGTTCCCCCCAAAAGTGTCAAAAATGTAAGTTAGGGGTCCGATCTGTCCGTCCCAATGTTGCAGTCCCGCTAAAAATCGCAGATTGCCACCATTACTAGTTAAAAAAAAGAAAAAAAAGACATAAATCTTTCCCCTAGTTTGTAGACGCAATAACTTTTGCGCAAACCAATCAAAATATGCTTATTGGGATTTTTTTGTTTACCACAAATATGTGGCAGAATACAAATTGGCCTAAAAGGATGAAAAAAATGATATTTAAATTTTATTTTTGGGAATGTTATATAGCAGGAAGTGAAAAATATATATATTTATTTCAGAATTGTCGCTATTTTTTTGTTTATAGAGCAAAAAATAAAAATCGCAGAGGTGATCAAATACCACCAAAAGAAAGCTCTATTTATGGGAAAAAAAGGACATCAATTTTTATTTGGGTACAAAGTCGCAAGACCGCGCAATTTACTCTTAAAGAAACGCAGTAGCAAAAAATAGCCTGGTCGTTAAGGGGGCAAATCCTTCTGGTCCAGACGTGGTTAAGGGGACAGGTTAAATCTAAAAATAGCTTTAAAGGGGGTGTGGCTTATTCAGGATGGGTGTTGCTCTGGTGGATGTGGTTGACTAGCCCAGAGCAGGGTTTGCTGAGACTGAGGGCGGGGCTAGGAGGTGACTTAAAGGAGCACACCACCCTAGCACAACTCATCCTCCTATTAAAGACAAGGAACACCTCTAAGCTTCAATCCCTTTAAATGGTGTTCTGTGAACAAACCCATTTTTGTAGTATAAATATAATTATTAGCCCAGATCTGTCAGATTACAGCTCCTGCTGCTGTGTCAGCCTGGACATATGTGGGAGAAATAGAGGAAGTCAGGATTTGAAGGACGGCTAATTTATAGGGAGCATTAAAATCTTAACTAACACAGGCCAGGGCTATAGAATAAACATTTATCTGTCATTTCTCTATATCATCATTACTACATATTGATTGGATTAAACCAGAGACTCATTTTGTAAACCAGAGATTCCAGTAGAGATACCTCCCCCTCGGAGCTCCCACTACGCGTGTCTAACCTTAACCCCTTCATGACAGTAATACGCATACATGCAGCGGGGGGGGGGGGGGGGGGCAAGAGGCTCTTAGTGGCCAGTCTGCATACATGCATTGTAATGTGCCCCAGAACAACACCACAGAATTGTGACCAAGGTGTCACCGACAGCTCACAATCAATTACTGATTATCTGGAGCCACCCGGGATGGGCTTCTGATGACCTCGGCACTGTATAGCCAATCAGGATCCAAACTCGCCCACTGAGATCATTGGAGCCACACCGCAACTGTGGGCCAGCTAGCTTGGGTGGGCAGGAGGTGTGGCTGCCCTAGGCATTGTGGTATCATGTGAAGTGGGGGGGGGGGCACCACAAAGAGATGGGGGGGAGAGAATTTGTGTTGGGAGGGGGAATTTGGGGAGGGGGGTAAAATTGTTCCAAGAGGTGAAATCTGGTGAGGTGTGCTAGGAGTGGTGATTCAGGGGTAATTGTGGGGGGGGTTTGTGCTAGAAGAGGTAATATGGTGGGGGGGGGGGGGAGAGAGATAAAAGCATAATTTTTTGGGGGGGGGTATTTATGCTAGTAGGGATGATTGGGGGGGGGGGGGTATTTGTGCTATTTGGAGTGGGGGGAGACGATCTGTGCTCGGAAGGGAAATTTGAGGGTGGGGCAGGGGGGAAGAATTGTTCTAGGAGGGGATATCTGAGAAGGTGTGCTAGAAGTGGTAATCTGGGGGGGGGGGGGGGATGGGTGAAGAGGACTTGTTCAAGAAGGGAGGATTTGTGGGATGTGCTAAAATTGCAATTCTTTTTTTTTTTGGGGGGGGAGGGTATTTGTTCTAGGAGGGGGGATTTGGAGTGGGGGGAAGGATTTGTGCTTGGAGGGGGAATTTGAGGGGGAGGGGTGTGTCAGGGGGTAAGAGTTGTTCTAGGAGGGGAAATCTGGGGAGGTGTGCTAGGAGTGGTGATTTGGGGGGGATGTAGTTGTGTTGGGGTGGACGGGTGAAGGGGATTTATGCTACAAGGGGGGGATTTCGGTGTTTGTGCTAGAAAAGCTAACATGGTAGGGGGATTTGTGCTAAAATCAGAACAGAATTTTTTTTTTGGGGAGGGGGGGATTTATGCTAGTAGGGATGATTTAGGGGGTATTTGTGCTAGGAGGGGAGATTGGGAATGGGGGGAGAGGATTTGTGCTTGAAGGAGAAATTTGAGAGGTAGAGGGTTTGTGCTAGGAGGAGGACGCTTTTTTTTCTCTTTTTGGGTGGGGGTGGGGGATTAGTGCTCGGGGGGCATATGGGGAGAGAGAGGATTTGAGCTGGGGGGGGGGGATATTTGTGGCAGGAGGGGGGATTTCAGCAGGGGGGTGGATTTGTACTGGGAGGAAGGGGGATGCTTGGGGGAGCAGGCAGATTAGTACTTGACTTTTGGGGGGGGATTTTTGCTGACAGATAATCATTCATCTACGGAGGGGTAATTTGGCATGTCCCCCCTGGGTTGTAGATGGCCTTGTCCCGTCACTGACTGCCAGCGTGAAAGGGCTCTTTTATCGTGAAAACAAAAACTTTCTTTGGCACTTGTACCTTGCAGAATTGGGGTCCGTGGTTCAAATCCTGGCTAAGACACCAGATGGAGCTTCCATGTCCTCCCTGTGCTTGTGTAAACTTCCCCTGGGTACTAAAATTTCCCAAAAACTCCATAGACATGCTGGTAGGCTAATTAGCTCCTGTCTAAACTGGCTCTAGTATACAGATTGTCCATTCCCCAATGTTGTCACATGCCGGTCCCGGGCCCATGGAAATAGAAGGGTTAGAGGAAGGCCAGGCGTCTACCTCGCCAAAAACTTGCCAAAGGATTCTAAGGAAAAAGGCTTTCAAGGGCATTAGACATGGCGCCCAAGGAGCTGGATATGATCACACAGATATCACATACTCACTTATTATTTCACCCTATTGATATACACTGCCTGGCCAAAAAATAGGCACCACCTGGAATTAACTAAGCCACTAACTAAACTAAGCATGCAGTAACTATCCTATTGGATATCCTATTGGATAGTTACTGCATGTGCCCAATGAATGGGGTCAGCTGACTACCTGAATATACTGAATGACCAGGTTATTCAATCAATAGTTTTTTTCTTCCCTGATGGCACGGGTATATTCCAAGATAACAATGCCAGGATTCATCAGGCTCAGATTGTGAAAGAGGGGTTCAGGGAGCACGAGACATCATTGTCACACATGGATTGGCCACCACAGAGTCCAGATCTTAACCCCATTGAGAATCTTTGGGATGTGATGGAGAAGGCTTTGCGCAGTGGTCCGACTCTCCCATCAGCAATACAAGATCTTAGTAAAGAATGAATACAACACTGGACGGATAATAAATCTTGTGACATTGCAGAAGCTTATCGAAACAATGCCACAGCGAATGCGTGCCATAATCAAAGCCAACGAGTGTGTGACCTTTTTTTTTTTTGGCCAGGCAGTGTATCTACATACATTCTCATCAGCTGTCAGTCCCTCTTCTGTTCCCTACATAGGGCATTGCCCAGAGCAGTGATGCCAAACCTTGGCACCCCAGATGTTTTGGAACGGTTTTCCATGATGCTCACGCTACTGCTACTGCTCATGCAGTATAGTGGAGCATCATGGGAAATGTAGTTCCAAAACATCTGGGGTGCCAAGGTTTGCCATCACTGGCCCAGAGCATACAACCCACACAGGGCAGCTGATAGGGGTCCTCTTGTAGGGGGCCTGAGCACACAGAGGGGCCCACACTGGGAGGAGGATTAGTGATGGACAACAAATACAGAACTCCAGCAGCTGAAAGCTGATCTCTCCCTGCTGCCAGCTTTTATCTGCTGAGAAAGGTACAGTTGTCCCTCACTAATCCCCCTCCCTGTGTGCCCCCCCCCCCCCCCCTTCTCAGCCCTGGCTCTAATGTTAGCTCTGCTCCTGATCTCTAACTTTGTTTCTCTCCTTCTGTCTCTCTGATCCCAGAGCTCCAACTGCCCAGCCTGTATATATTTTTTTTTAATCTCCTCTTCAATTTTATTTATTAACTCAGTTTTTCCTTTTAGATTTAGCGGGAATTCTGTGAGTTATGTTGAATTTGTATCAGCTAATAAGGATTTTTTTGTAATTTTGGCTAAATATATCTTTAGGCTCCATTCACATATAGGTGTCTCAGATCGCAGGCAGAATTTCCGCGATTCTGTCCCCAATCCCAAACCATTACAAGTCGCAGGACGCCCGAGCGATTCTCGTGACTTACAATGGCACCCCCAAACTCGGTGCGATTTTGCCGCGATTGTCACCCAACAAATCACGGTAAAATTGCGCAAACAGAATCGTGAGATGCCTGTCTCCTAAAAGAAGCTCTTGCACTTTTTTGGGGTGACAGGTGTCCCACAATTCTGTTTGTGGGATTTTACTGCGATTATTTGGGCGACAATTGCGGCAAAAATCGCAATGCATTTGGGGTGCCATTGCAAGTCACAGGAATCGCACGGGCGTCCCGCGACTTGCAGTGGTTCGGGATCGCGGGCAGAATTGCAGCATCCGGGATGCCTATATGTGAATGAAGCCTTAATATTTTCTGTGGGGGTCCTGCCAGATAGTCTGTACGGGGCCATGAGATTTCTTTCAGCAGCCCTGAACCCACATTACCCTATCTGCCCAAGGGGAATATCTAACAAAGGTTCTGCTGATAATCACATCAAAGTCACATGATTGCCAAAACGTACTTTCCTGGTCGATAGAGACGCGGAAACAGTCGTCCTTTGACATGGTAATAGGGCACGCATAGAGGGCTCCGGTCCGATTCACTTTGACACCAGAGGGCGCTGCGTCCTGAGGAGCTCCCGCCAGAAGCCTGCAGAAGACATTTAATTGGGATGATTAGTACATTTTAATTTAGGATGATATGAAATATACTGTATAGGTCAGAGGAAGAAAACAGGCTAAAACAAAAACCATAGCATGACAATGCAACATGATTCACAATCGGTGGTTTACATTATAACATACATTACTGCAACATTACTGATTTTTTCTAAATACAATGTCATTATGAGACTAGAATTATTGCTTTTGCTGACGTTTGCAGCGATACCTCACATGCGTGGCGCTATTGCTGTGTGGGATCAGCTAGATAAATTTTGCCCTATCATTGGTGTCATTCGGAGAAATAGTGCCCCATTTTTGGTATCAGTGGGAGGAATTTTGCCCCATCATTGGGAGGAATTGTGTCCCATCATTAGTGTCATTGGATCCTGTTGTTGGTGTCATTGGAAGGAATTGTGTCCCATCATTGGTGTCATTGGGTCCTGTTGTTGGTGTCATTGGGAAGAATTGTGCCCCGTGGTTCGGGTCATTAGGAGGAATTGTGCCCCATCATTGGTGTCATTCGGAGAAATAGTGCCCCATTTTTGGTATCAGTGGGAGGAATTTTGCCCCATCATTGGGAGGAATTGTATCCCATCATTAGGGTCATTGGATCCTGTTGTTGGTGTCATTGGAAGGAATTGTGTCCCATCATTGGTGTCATTGGGTCCTGTTGTTGGTGTCATTGGGAAGAATTGTGCCCCGTGGTTCGGGTCATTAGGAGGAATTGTGCCCCATCATTGGTGTCATTCGGAGAAATAGTGCCCAATTGTTGGTATCAGTGTGAGGAATTGTGCCCCATCATTGTGAGGAAGTGTGACCCATCATTAGTGTCATTGGGTCCCGTTGTTGGCTTCATTGGGAGGAATTGTGTCCCATCGTTAGTGTCATTGTGTCATTGGGCCCCGTTGTTGGTGTCTTTGGAAGGTATTGTGTCCCATCACTGGTGTCGAGCCCTGTTGTTGGTGTCATTGGGAGGAATTGTGCACCATGGTTGGCGTCATTAGGAGAAATTGTGCCCCATTATTGGAAGGAATTGTGCCCCATCATTGTTGTCATTGGGCCCCATTGTTGGTGTCATTGGAAGGAATTGTGCCCCATCACTGGTGTCATTGGGTCCTGTTGTTGGTGTCATTGGAAGGAATTGTGCCCCCTCGATGGGGTCATTGGGAGAAATTGTGCCCCATCATTGGGATCATTAGGAGAAAGTGTGCCCCATCATTTGGAGGAATTGTGCCCCATTACTGGTGTCATTGAGTCCTGTTGTTGGTGTCATTGGGAGGAATTGTGCCCTGTGGTTGGGGTCATTAGGAGAAATTGTGCCCCATTATTGGAAGGAATTGTGCCCCATCATTTTTGTCATTCTGCCCCATTGTTGGTGTCATTGGAAGGAATTGTGCCCCATCACTGGTATCATTGGGTCCTGTTCTTGGTGTCATTGGAAGAAATTGTGCACCACTGATGGGGTCATTGGGAGAAATTGTGCCCTATCATTGGTGTCACTGTGCCCGTTGTTGGTATCACTGGGAGGAACTTTGCCCCATCATTGGGGTCACTGGGCTTCCTGGCCACAGTTTGGAGACCATTGTTATACAGGTTTTTTATAGCACCAATAGTTTGCACAGTGCTTTACAATATAAAGGGGACAGCGCAATTACAATACAGTTCAATACAGAAGGAAAAGGAGGGCCGTGCTCATGAAGCTTAAAATCTAAAGGGAGGAGAAGGTGGTACAAAAGACAATAGCTGCGGGGGATGATCTGATGGAGGTGACTCAAGTACAGTTTTTCAGTGGAAGTGGTGTAGGCTTCCCTGAATAAATTAGTTTTCAAGGATTGCATTTTAAACTTGTTATATTGTGTAAGTGCAAATATGTAGGGGGGTAAGTACAGCCTTCTTCTCCTTCACTCGCCGTCGCACCATTCAGAATGTGCAGCTGGCTTCACGCATGCGCAGTAGGGAACCGGCCATGAAGCCGCAAGACTTCGCTGCTGGGTTCCCTTACCGGCAATGGCGGCGGCAGCATACGTCAGCTGATGAAAACATCGGCTGGAGTGCCAACATCGCTGGATTCATGGACAGGCAAGTGTCCTAATATTAAAAGTCAACAGCTACAGTATGTGTAGCTGCTGACTTTAATTTTTTTTTCTGGGGGCAGAACTAAGCTTTAATCATAGGCGTGCGCATGGGGTGTGCGAAGTGTGCCTGGGCACACCCTAATCACCCCCGTGAGCCAGGGCCTCTCATAAGACAGTACAGCCGGCCTGCCTATACCAGGCCCGAGTCCTATCAATTCAAAGGGCGTCACTTGCTGAGCAGGAGCCTTATTGCAGACACCGATCCTTCTTGTTCCTCTCCCTGCAGTGCTGCCAGCTTGCCATCTTCCTCCCTCCAGCTGCACTGCAGGGGGATCGGAGGGAAAGGGCTGGTAAATATAATTTACTGGCCCCCTTCCTTTTTTTGAATGAACACAGTGAGCGATCGGTACTGATCGCTTCTGTGTCTATTCATTAATGAAGTATAGTAAACTGTGTTTGTGAATGAATAGGAAACCTGTGCTTCCTATTCATTCATCTGTGCAGCTGAGACTCAGTCTTAAATGTGAAACATTAGAGGGGCTGTTGTTTTGGCCCCTGATATTTCACCAACCCCCCCCCCCCCCCCCCCACAACAGTAATCTTAAACAATTTATAATAAATCAATTAAAAGAATTAAACAAAAAAAGTAAAAAATAAATAAATAAAATCACAATTCTAAAAAATATTGCTTTGCTCTCTATAATTTCTGCCACGGCATAGCACCACAGCCGAGGCATGTGTATGCCCCTAACCCCCGCCTCTGCTGCTCTGCGTCTGAGCTTTGGGGTGCGCACCCTAATGCAATAGGCTGAGCACACCTATGCGTTTAATATAACATTTTGTGATGTAAAAGAGGAAATCTTTGAGGAAATGAACTCAGTTTCGCTCAGACAACCAGGTCCAGGTGTAATATCCTGCTGATCCTGTGGAAATCCATCCACTCCAAGTGCAGTTTATTATCGGAATAGCGGAGGGAGGAATGCCAGGGCTGCATTCTTGCTGAATAATCTTGGTGTCTTTCTGCAGCATTTCATTTAGTCGCTCCCACTCCTGTCTTCCTCCTCCTCATTCTTCTCTCCCTTGTATCCTCTGCAGTGTATACACTGAGGTGGTCTGCTTTCCATCATCAGAGGGGGAGTGAGGAAGGTGTCTGCACACATACCTGTACATTACACACCATCTCATTTATCACTACAGATGGCTGAGCTCCGCCATTCATCTGTATTGGCTTAGCCTTGGGCAACCTCTGGCTCTCCAGCTGTTGTAAAGCTATGAGTCCATGCATCCGTCGTTAGCGAACGTCTGGCGGGCCACACTGGATTGCTAGAGGCTTGACGCATCAAATGGGTACAGCTCTGTTTATATCAGATAAATACATTCCAGGTGCATCAAAGGCACGTAAAGTTGGTTTTCTTTAGAAAGCAGCCACAGCTGCTGAGTAGAAAAGCCTGTCCCCTGCCAGCATGCTGCAGAGAAGGGCCCTTGCTCTCTGCGTGGAAGCAGCGGTCTCTCTGCTAAGATTCAACATGCCCCTTGAGCACCCTGCAGCTATCAGCTCCATCCTGGCCTGCGGAGATGCAATGCACATGGCGGAACAGGTTGCTCAGAATTCGACTTTTTTAGCCAGGCTTTTTATACGATATGATCCTTTAAAGCAGGGATCCTCAAACTACGGCCCTCCAGCTGTTGCAGAACTACACATCCCATGAGTCATTGCAAAACTCTGACATTTGCAGACATGACTAGGCATGATGGGAATTGTAGTTCCTGAACAACTGGAGGGCTATAGTTTGAAGACCCCTGCTTTAAAGTGTTAGTCCACCCTAGAACTAAACTCCCTGCATCTATAGACCTCCACGATCTAACACAAACCTATCTAGCCCTGTAAAGAAGAAATCAGTATACTTCCCTTATTTTAAGCCGATCCGACCCAATCCCACTCTGAGCTGTTAGCCGCGGCTTCACTGTAATTTCATTAAAATTGTAAAAATGTTATTTTTCCCCTAATATTTAGTTTGAAAAAAGGCTGTGCAAATACCATGTGACATAAAAAATTGCAATGACTGCCATTTTATTCTCTAGGGTCTCTGCTGTATATATATTTTTTTTTAACAGAGACCCTAGAGAATAAAATGGCAGTCATTGCAATTTTTTATGTCACATGGTATTTGCACAGCCTTTTTTCAAACTAAATATTAGGGGAAAAATAACATTTTTACAATTTTAATGAGAAAAAAAAAAACACATAATCCATTTTTTTTTTTTTAAATATAAGATGATGGAACGCTGATTAAATAGATACCATGTCACGCTTCTAAATTGCGCACGCCCACCCAGCGGCGACAATGTAAAATCCATAGGCGATGATATAAAAGCCTTTACAGGTTACCACTTTATATCTACAGAGGAGGTCTAGTGCTAGAATTACTGCCCATGATCTGACCTTTGCGGCGATACCTCATATGTGTGGGATGATCGCTGTTGGCATGCGTGAGGGATAGACACGCGTGTTCGTGCGCTAGCATGGGGGGGGGGGTGGCACTTAATTTTAATTATTATTATAATTTTTATTTTATTATTATTTTTTTCTTTTATTATTATAATTTTTTTAAATTATCATAATTTTTTAATTATTATACTTTTTTTAAAATTATTATTCTATTTTTTTTTTAATCACTTTTATATCTGTCGCAAGGAATGTAAACATCCCTTGTGACAGCAATAGGCACATGATAGGTGCTCTTTATGGAGGGGTCTGGGGTCTATAAGACTCCAAATCCCTCCTTTGCACTTGAAAGCATTCAAAAATGCCAAGATCAGAGTTTTGAATACTTTTGATTTTCAAAAAATGGCGGAGGAAGTGATCCAGGTCTTTATTACGAACATCCGATTCTGGCTTTGTCTGGCTGTCTGGTCCGCTGGCAGGATGTGCTGTCTGGTTGCTCGGGTCTCCCGGTGGAAGGCGGTGGGGTGGGGGGCTGGTGAGTCACTCCGATTGCTATTATAGGGGAGGCGACCGCCAACTCTAAAAAAACAATACCAGGGTATTGTGCAGGAATCATCCCAGTATAACCACCGAAAGTCCAGCAACGTACAGGTATGTCGCTGGTCGGGAAGTGGTTAAAGTGGTTGTAACCCTTCCATATACGCAGTGAAGTGACTGGCCTCAGGTGATACACAGAGATGAAATCAATCATCCTGCATAAGTTGTACCTGTTTATCTACATTCTTCTCTTCTCTACATCCATTCAAAGTGCACAATTTATAAAGCTTGCCTGAGCTGTAAAAAAAAAAAAAAGGGGCGGAGAGAGGAAATCACACTCTGATGAGCTCAGTGAGGAGATCTCAGAGAGCTGATTGGAGGGAAGGGACACACCCCCCTCCACACAGCACACAGCAACAGAGCTGAAGCTGTCAATCAGCTGGAGGTCCCTTCCTGTCACCATTTTTCTCTTGGTGTCAGGAAAACTTGTCAGAAGTGACTCATGCTGATAGCAGAGGAAGGAGGCAGCAGAGAGAAATGGCACCTAGCCATCATCCACACCAGTGCAATTTTTAATGCAATTTGACCGTTCCAAATTGCAGGACAAGCCCCATCCCATTGTCTGCAATAGAACCGTTCAAATTGCCATGACTTGCCAAGCTTCCTGCACTACTTTTTGCCGATTTCACTGCGACACTTCTGTTAAACAAAGTCGCTAGCAGCGATGAATTTAGAGGTGCCAATCGCACTGATCTGCGGCCTTGAAATTACGCTGAAGTCGTGCGATTTCAACACTGCACCATTGTGAACCAGGGCTTAGTGCTCTGGATTGGAACAAGTACACACTATAGAGGGATATGCTTTGTTCACATTTCATGGCTGCGGTTTACAACCACTTTAAGGTTCTTTTCACACGGGCAGCTAGGGGGTGGTAAAAACAGGTGGTTAATTGGCAGCTGGTGCCCTTCATAGGAGAACATATTGCAGCAGCAAATTTAACAGGACATGCAGTTTGACAGAAGGAGCCACCCGCGACAATCTCCCATGTAAGTGAAGGTCGCTCACATGCTTGACTTGCAGTCCCGCAATGTAAAAATGACCCTAATAAAAAAAAATAATTAAAAAAAAAACACGTCAGGAGGAGGCAGTATACAACATGCAAACCTCCTGAAAAGCGACCCACTATTGATTATTTTTTAGGGGAATGGAACACTGTTGCTAGCATTAAAGGAGCCATACACGTTACAATCGGACAATACAATCTCCAATCTTTAGTTCTCCCAAAACGACATAATATGAGCAGCTACCTAAACTATCCAATCAGGCAGTCTCACAGATCTAAAGGAAATTGTACAATTAGATTGCAACCTGTGTGGTGCGCTTAAAGCCCAACCCCCGACAAACCATTCTCTCATTCTGGAAAGAGTGGGGAAGAGATAAAACCTCGCTCAGTGTTTGATTTCTGTCCTTGACCCCACTGGGAGGGGTCTTCCCTCACTTCCTGTCCCTGTGACACCCATACAAACAATTGGGAGAGCGGTTGTCACCCATACAGAAACATGATCACAAGTTTAACCCTTTCCTTATTATAGTACAAATATAATTTTATTACTGTTTTGAGCCCAGTGGAGAGAATTCTCTTTGTTTAAAGTGTAGTCAATAGGGGCACAGATGGCAAAAGAGGAGGGGCAGACGTTCTTTCGATGGAACGTTCGATGGCCCAATTGCATTGGAAGTTTTCCAGCGAAGGTCAACATTTTTCTGATCGTTTTCAATATTGTATTTTGTGATATTGTTTTTATTGTAACGCACTGTAACGCGTTGGTGTTCTTTTTACATGCATTGCATTTGTCCTTTTTTTTTTTTTTTTCTTTTAATGTGTTGCGTTATGCACATTTGCATGCATTTGAACGCATTGCATTGAAAAAAAAAAAAAAGTAGTGCATGCCGTACTTTTTTTCAGTGCTGGGAAATGCAACACGACGCAATGCGCTGCTGTGACCTGCAGTCATAGGGAACCATTATTTTTTGACTGCCATGCGTTTGGAATGCGCTCACAAACGCACCCCAGCGCATGTATGATATGAAGGGATGAGTGATTTTTGTTGTGCCATGACATGATGCACCCATGGCCCTACGAAGGGTTAAGGATCCCAATAATGTCAGCGGCGGTGGGTAACGGTGAAAGCTGTTGCTGTGACTAATAGCAGGAGGCTGACTACCTGCATGTATGGAATGCCTGGATGGGGAAGGAGGTGAGTCAGAGGAAATGGCAGAGAACGCTCAGCACGCCACACCCAGCATGACACACACAGCGGGCAATGCCAAGCTCCATTCAGGCTCCAGCACAATGACGAGCTCCGGCAGGTCACATGGCTGCGGTGCCAAGCTTCAATGACACACAATACTACACTGAGGAAAGCTTTCAGTGCCAGAACACTCAGACCTTCTTCTACTCAATGACAAGTGGGAACACACAGCCAACCGCACCACCGTACGGCCCTGCCAGGCTTCTGAGTGAATTGTATACACCACCTGTGCCAAATCACACCCTCCATACCACAACATGACACAGATTGAGAACAGCAGGCTGCAAATCATTAGTAGGAAAACCACAGGCAGCACAGAAAGTGTAGTTGATTGGGGGGGGGGGCAGGCAGTACAGAAGTGGCAGTTGATGGGGGGGAGGGTACAGGCAGTATAGAAGGGACAACTGATTGTGGGGACAGGCAGTACAGAAATGTCAGCTGATAGTAAGGGAAGGCAGTACAGAAGTGGTAGTTGATGGCTGAGGGTACAGGCAGTAAAGAAGGGACAGCTGGTGGTGGTAACAGGTGGTACAAAAGGGGCAGCTGACTGTGGGGTCAGGCAGCACAGAAGTGGCAGTTGATGGTGGGGACAGGTAGTACAGAAGGGGCAGCTGACTGTGGGATCAGGCAGTACAGAAGAGCAGTGGCGTAGCGTGGGTTGTCAGCACCCGGGGCAAGGCAAGTAATTTGCGCCCCCTAACCCACGGGATTTTAGCACTCGAGTCTCTTTCACTAGATTAGTTAAAGAAACCCTTACCCCATGTATTGTTTGTTATGAAAATACTGATGTAATTAAAGTAAAATGCATCTAAATACAAGTTTGAATGTCCATCGTGCCCCCTTTCAATGCAGAGAGTCCAGTGTGCCCACTTTCAATGCAGAGAGTCCAGTGTGCCCACTTTCAATGCAGAATGACCAGCGTGCCCCTTTCCAATGCAGTGAGACCAACGTGCCCCCTTTCAATGCAGTGAGACCAGCGTGCCCCTTTTCAATGCAGAATGACCAGCGTGCCCCCATTCAATGCAGAAAGACCAGCGTGCCCCCATTCAATGCAGAAAGACCAGCGTGCCCCCATTCAATGCACCATGAGACCAGCGTGCATTCTGCATTGAAAGGGGCACGCTGGTCACACAATGGCCGGGTCCACCCTTTTTTGAAGCCTATTAGAGCCTCTGGCTCTAATCAGGTGATCAAAAAAAAAACCCAGTGAGGAGAGGCGGCATAGGCGGGGCTTGGCTTGCAATGCCACCCCACCCTACACCAATGGACAGGTGAGGCACAGTCCAGCCCGCCCCGACCCACCATTTTCAGCCATAGGGCGGCCGCGCTGGACATCTCCCAGCCTAAAGATAGAGGCAGCCGCAGACAGTGTGTGAACTGTGTATTTTAGAGTCAGACAGACAGAGTGACACTGCGGATGCGCCCCCGCAGATGTTGCGCCCGGTCCGGCCGGCCCCCCCTGCACCCCCCATGCTACGCCACTGCAGAAGGGGCAGTTGATGGTGCGGTCAGGCAATACAGGGGGACAGTTAATGTTGGTAAAAGTCAGTACAAAAGGAGTAGTTGATTGGGGGGGGGTAGTACAGAAGATTCAGCTGATAGTGGGGACCAGAGATGGGCTTGAGCGTGTTTGAGTTTGCACGTGCCCGATCCCACTAGGAAGTCAACACTGCATTTCACTGATCACAGGCAGTGAGACATTTCCCGATCTGTTTAGCTGCGGATCAGGAAATGTCTGTAAGAAAAGTGCCTGTGATTAGCGGAGTGAAGTGTCGGCTTCCTGGTGGGATCGGGCACGTGCGAACTCGAACATGCCCTAGCCCATCTCTAGTGGGGACAGGCAGTACAGAAGTGGCAGTTGATTGTTGGGATGGGTAGTACAGAAGTGTAAGCTGATGGTGGGGACAGGCAGTACAGAAGTGGCAGTTGATGGATGGGATAGGCAGTACAGAAGTGAAAGCTGATGGTGGGGACAGGCAGTACAGAAGTGGCAGTTGATGGTTGGGATTGGCAGTACAGAAGTGGAAGCTGATGGTAGAGACAGGCAGTACAGAAGTGGCAGTTGATGGTTGGGATAGGCAGTACAGAAGTGGCAGTTGATAGTGGGGCCAGGCAGTACAGAAGGGGTGCTAGGGGTTGGCTCTGCCCCCCTATATTTTAGTTGTGTCCCCCCCTTCCCCCAAGGGGCACCCTGATCGGGACACCTGATATAAGGGGGCACAGGTGCTATTTATTTATCCTAACCTAATGACAGCCCAATACATACTAATGTTCCCTGTACACTTCTGCATTGCCCCTGTACAACCAATCAGACATTACTTCTGGATTGTGACTAGAAGTACAGAAGCGCTTGAGATGAAAAAGAAAATACTGGATCTCTACATCTGTGACAGACTGTCAGTGACTCGCACACAGTGCTGACTTTATTCCCCTGACTCTTTTTACTGCACCCCCAGATAAGATAGGTTAGATACAGCCCTAGGTGACCAAAAGAGTGCCAACAAGATAAGCACGGTACTGATGGTACTGATTCGGGGGGTCTTTATTATCTTGTCAGCAGGAGAGGGGATGACGTACTTTCTTATTGCACATTATCAACAGTATTGCTTTAAGGTAGCACAAAAAAACTGTTTATGATTGGAGATTGGAACATAGCCAGCATGAAGAAATAGGTACACGCGCTACCAACTAAACCTGGTTGACTATGCGCCAGTACAAACTCGGTTAGGGCCCCTCCCTTTGAAGATTCCCTCTCTGTAGAGTTTAGTCATAGACTACAATGCCATTCAAACACAGTAAGTGCAAGAGGGAAGAGTTTCCCCTATGAAACAATCAGCTGTATGTGTAAATTTAGGCTTGAGCTATTGAGCTCTGTAAGTAACAATGTATTTGTAAGTACAGAAAAGAGGGAAGAGTTTCCCCTATGAAACAATCGGTTGTATGTGTAAATTTAGGCTTGAGATTTTGAGCTCTGTAAGCAACAATATATTTGTAAGTACAGGAAAGCTCAGAAAAAGAGAAAAAGACCCTCAAGATCCAACTATGCAACATTCAAATGTAAAACCATCCGTATTTACCAAGAAGTTCTCTTTTATTTTATTTTTTTAGTCCTGTATATACAGAACCCCTACCAATTTTATCTAAAAGCTGCAGCCAAGCAAGAAAAGAGAAAAAGGCTTCACCACATCTCCATTAGCTAATTTTCATAAACAAAGACAGCACAATAGGTCAGATAAGTTGACGTGAGCTACTCATTCTCGGTAATGGAAACATGAAGTGACCACCAAACTTAAAACAGACTTACATAAAAGCCGCTAATAAAAACCAAATATATATATTTAGAAGTTCTCACATTATCGCAGATCTCGTTCTCTTTGTAATGAGCTCTGCTGTGCGTTTCGTGATTAAAAGCAGATAGAGACTATAATGGAGAATTAAAGTGTATGTCAGGTCAAAAAAAAAAAAAAAATACATTTAGTATATCCTTGAAATAGACGAACGTTCCTCGTGTTTAATCCCTTTATTAATGCTGCAAGTACAGAAATAATATGCGATCTGCCAGAAATCCAGTGTGCTCCAATTTCTGGCAATGCATCACACCACAATACAAGCTACTACATAACCGTGGGTTGCATTGCGCTTCAATACACGTGCATTGGAGTCGCATCGCATCATTGCTAAGTGTGGCATTGAAAATCAATTGCACTGCATTATGCTAATGCACGTAACGTATGTAAGCATGCGTTGCGGTCATGCGCATTAACGCAACGCGTCACAAAGGTGTAAATGTGCTGTAAGCTATGACTCCAGTAGCTTGTAGATTACATATTACTATCCTTTTGCGCCTGGTGGCTGGACAAAGCAGTGGAGGATGTAAAATAAGCTGCAATACGCTAAAGCATGAAACGTATGTGTGACGGTGGTCACCGTCACTAGGAAAGACAGACAGTATATGTGGGGTTTGTTATTGTTATGCGCCTGTATCCCATTGTTCTATTGTTTCTGTCTGCCTTGGGATCAACCTATTATGGGGTGTATATGTATATGTGGATTAGCTGCTAGAGGGGAGGAGGATTTCTCCAGCAGCCCTTCCTAAAGACTGTCTACTGTTGGAAAGTTGAATATACCTGCGTGTCATGTGAATGTAGTTTACCCCGCCCTGTGTCCTTATGCAAAGGGTGGGGGGGGGGGGGGATTGTCCCCTGAGTGTATATCTCTTTGTGCTTGTGTTTGAATAAACAGTCTTATGCTTCTTACCACCCTACACTCTCTACAAATGAAGGGATCTTGGATCATGCTGGTACCAGGCAAGGGAAGCTTATATGGCGGACATACTCTTCAGGAGTACGGGGTCCGTTACAGTATGTTAGCGCATGTTGCAGTAATGCACAATACCGCAACTTGCCGCAAAAGTATGAATGGGCTGTAAACTATGGCTCTGCCAGCTTGTAGATTACTCATGACTTTCTTTTGCTCCTGACAGCTGGACAAAGCAACGGGGGGAAAAAAAATAAGCTGCTTGGGGAGGGCTAAATTAAAGTCATCCTGTTGCTCGTTCTGCGTGGGCGGGGCATGGATTCATTTGAAAGCACACCTATGCAGGGCAAAGCAAAAGGTTCTCTATTTCGGTCTTCTTCAGCAGCACATACACTCACTTTATTAGGTACACCAGTTCAATTGCTTGGTAACAGAAATTGCTAATTAGCCAATTACAAGGCAGCAACTCAATGCATTTAGGTATCTAGACGTGGTGAAGATGACTTGCTAACGTTCAAACTGAGCATCAGAATGGGAAAGAAAGGGGATTTAAGTGACTTTGAACGTGACAAGCCTGTTGGTGCCGGATGGGCTGGTCTGAGTATTTCTGGGATTTTCCCACACAACCATCTCTCGGGTTTACAGAGAATGGGCTGAAAAAGAGAAAATATCCAGTGAGCGGCAGTTGTGTGGAAGAAAATGCCTTGTTGATGTCAGAGGTCAGAGGATAATGGGCAGACTGGTTTGAGATGATAGAAAGGCCACAGTAACGCAAATAACGACTTGCACTGAAGATTCACGTAGTATATGGTGACACAAAAGATCCACTAATTTATCACCTGAAGATTATATCATCAACTGCATTATATATTCACAGCGTGTTATATGTCACATGGTGCAGGACACTATATATGCTTTGATCATTGATTTATTAATCACCCCTTCCTTCCACTATTTATATGCATCATTATCACCCGTTGAGTATTATTTTGCCATTATTGACTGGTTATTCACTGATTTACCATTGTGATTTAAGTTTTTCACTGTTTAATATCTCCAATTACATTGCCTTTATCCCACAGCACAGCACTTCAATTTAAGTGCCGGTTCACACTACCGTGGGGCGACTTCGGGGGCGACCTGTGAAGTCGCGTGCACCGCGACTTCGGCGCGAATTGCACGGACTTCACATAATGGAAGTCAATGCAAGTCGCTCCGATGTCGCCCCGAAGTAGTACAGTCGCTCCTATTAGAACGGTTCCCGTAGCACACAATGGACCGCGACTTGTCAGGCTGACCAGTCGCCTGACAAGTCGCGGTACTGTGAACCGACACTAATTCTCTATTCAAATAACCACTGGTTACAACCAAGAATACCATCTTTGAACGCACAACACATCGAACCTTGAAGCAGATGGGCTACAGCAGCAGAAGACCACACAGTGTGCCACTCCTGTCAGCTAAGAACAGGAAACTGAGGCTACAATTCACACAGGCTTACTGAAATTGGACAATAGAAGATTGGAAAAATGTTGCCTGGTCTGATGAGTCTCGATTTCAGCTGCGACATTAAGATGGTGGGGTCAGAATTTGGCATAAACAACATGAAAGCATGGATCCATCCTGCCTTGTATCAACGGTTCAGGCTGGTGGTGGTGGTGTAATGGTGTGGGGGGATATTTTCTTGGCACACTTTGGGCCCCTTAGTACCAATTGAGCATTGTTTTAAATTTTACGGCCTACCCAAGTATTGTTGCTGACCAGGTCCATCCCTTTATGACTACAGTGTCTCCATCTTCTGATGGCTCCTTCCAGCAGGATAATGCACCATGTCACAAAGCTCAAATCATCTCACCACTGGTTTCTTCAACATGACAATGAGGTCACTGTACTCCAATGGCCTCCACACTCACCAGATCTCCATCCAATAGAGCACCTTTGGGATGTGGTGGAACGGGAGATTCCCATCATGGATGTGCAGCCGACAAATCTGCAGCAACTGCGTGATGCTTTTATGTCACTATGGACCAAAATCTCAGAGGAATGTTTCCAACACCTTGTAGAATCTATGCCACAAAGAATTAGGGCAGTTCTGAAGGCAAAAGGGGGTCCAACCCGGTACCAGCAAGGTGTACCTAATAAAGTGGCCGGTGAGTGTGTGTCTTTTACTACAGGTTTTCCATATAAAAGTTCCAGTAAGGAAAGCTCCCCGTTGCCCATGTAGACCTAGACAGCTCTAGAAAAATAAGCTGCCATGTGATTGGTTGAAACTTTCAGACATGTTTACCATTCATCTCCTACTGACAGAAGTAAAGGAGGTGATGGAAGTGAAAAAACGTTTTCTGTGACAGCATCCGCCTCCCGATCATCAATCCCTACATGTCCCGACGTGAGAGGAGCAGACTGGAGCCGCGGGCTACAAACACAGCTTCAGGGCACGGGAGGGGAACGCTGACGTATATCCTATGCCTGTACATACATAGGCAACATTTAAAGATTGTTTAAGGTCATAAATAATCATAAATGGTGTTCAAGCTGGACTGCAGTCACAAAAACATTCATTTAAATATATTCCTCAATAGCCACCAAGGATATAAATGTGCTTCCTTTGGACCCAATATCTTTGCAAATCCAGATATTACCTTATTAAAGTAGCAGCGGTCAAATCACTGTGCTGTATATAATCTGTGCAGAGAGCAGGGTTGTGGGAGGGGCCTAGCAGGCTCCACCCACTACAGGCTGCCTGCAGAAAACTACAGGAAAGGGTGGAGACAAGACCAGTCACCCTGCACAAGGAGAGAGAGCAGCAGTGAGTGGTCTTTATTACAGGAAAGTCTCACACTGGATTACTGCACAGATCTGGAAGAAATACGCAAAGCACACCAAGAGTCAAGGAAAAATACACATAATGAATGTATTTAGACAATATTCGCTGAGTTCCACTTTAAAGAAAGTCAATACAATAAGAATATCAGCTACCAGGTGGAGTCTGGTAGGCTGAGTCAGCCCCTGGTCTCTACTATGTATTGGATATGAGGAGGTCAGTTTTTGACAGATGTAGGCTCCCCCCCCCCCCCCCCCCAAACCCCAGAACTACACTTTATTGTCAAAAGTATTGGGACACATGCCTTTACATACACATGAACTTTAATGGCATCCCAGTCTTAGTCTGTAGGGTTTAATATTGAGTTGGCCCACCCTTTGCAGCTATAACAGCTTCAACTCTTCTGGGAAGGCTGTCCACAAGGTTTAGGAGTGTGTCTATGGGAATGTCTGACCATTCTTCTAGAAGCGCTGGGTTGGACGAGATGCCTGGATCACAGGCTCCGCTCTAATTCACCCCAAAGGTGTTCTATCGGGTTGAGGTCAGGACTCTGTGCAGGGCAATCAAGTTCCTCCACCCCAAACTCACTCATTCATGTCTTTATGGACCTTGCTTTGTGCACTGACCAAATCATTCGGTGGAGGGAAATTATGGTGTGGGGTTGTTTTTCAGGGATTGAGCTTGGCCCCTTAGTTCCAGTGAAGGGAACTCTTAAGGTGTTAGCATACCAAGACATTTTGGACAATTTCATGCTCCCAACTTTGTGGGAAGAGTTTGGGGATGGCCCCTTCCTGTTCCATCGTGACTGCGCACAGTGCACAAAGCAAGGTCCATAAAGACATGGATGAGCGAGTTTATGGTGGAGGAACTTGACTGGCCTGCACAGAGTCCTGACCTCAACCCGATAGAACACCTTTGGGATGAATTAGAGTGGAGACTGCGAGCCAGGCCTTCTTATCCAACATCAGTGCCTGACCTCACAAATGCGCTTCTGGAAGAATGGTCAAACATTCCCATAGACACACTCCTAAACCTTGTGGACAGCATTCCCAGAGGAGTTGAAGCTGTTATATCTGCAAAGGGTGGGCCAACTCAATATTGAACCCTACAGACTAAGACTGGGATGACATTAAAGTTTATGTGTATATCTCCCAAGAGTCCTTTCCCTAACCACAGTTTGTGGGTGGGCTCTTAGGAATAAAGACAACAGCTTGGAAAAAATGTTTGTATTGGTAGAGGGATGTAGAGGGGCGGGGATAGGTGGAGTTCTGACAACATTGGTTGGGATTTCCGGACAGCAAAGTCACCGTTGTCAGCCCAAACAGGAATTTTTGGCCCATCAGCAGGGATTTTTCTGTACTTGTACTGTGTTTAAAAGGGAAGAGATTTAGGGGTTTTATTCATTTTTATTTTTATTATTTTTTATTATTTTGCCCTGACAATTACTTTTAAGCCTCGTGTGCACTTGGTGTTAAAAACACCACTTTTAGGAGCTTAGTACGTCCTTTTTTCTGCCTCTGAGTGCCCCTCAGTGTTAGTCTATGTATCCATGCGCACATGGGCCTTTACAGGCATTTAGACAAAAACAACCCCACTTCCAGCGCATTTTGGTAGAAAAAAGACCTAATGCGCCTAAATGCGCATGAACGCTAAGCGAATTTAGTGCTAGAGCGTTAATTTATTTATTTATAAATTACTATTCTAGCCAATGAAATGAATTAATACCCAAGCGCATGACGCGCCTAAATGTGTTTACAAAGTTGAAGTTTAAAAAAAAAAAAAATGTGTTTACAAAAACGCGGGTTCAGGCGCATTTTTGACGCTGCTCTTCTCCTGCCGGAAGTAAGGCGTTCAGGAGAGCTGGGAAAACACCAAGTGTACATGAGGTCTAAAAGCCACCATCTAGCCAGATAAGAGATCTGAGCAGTCAGGACATGTCACAGCCCGTATTCTTTGTCATGGTGGCCTTCATCTATGCGGAGATCAAGGCGGCAGGTAAAACATTTGCTTTTAAAGCCCCGCCCTCCATTGTTTCCCTTCGCTCTTCAGATTGTCCTCACCAACGGATTGCTGGCAGCTGCCAGGATTTTGAAAGAAGATTAGACTTTGACCATGGAGATAAAAAGACAGAAGGCCCCAGCATTGTGAAAGTGAATTAAATAACACCTAATGATGGTTTAACCCACATGTGTCAAATACAAGGCCCACGGGCCGATTCTGGACCCTCAGGAAATTTCATGTGGCCCTTGCACCTTTTCTGCAGCTGCGGCACCCCCCCTTATCTCCGCCCCCACTTTGTCTCAGCAGTTGGCGGCAGAAAGGAGGTCAGGACCCCTCCTCTAGATCCTGCGTTTCTGGAGTAGGAGGCAGCAGGGGAGGACTGGGCCAGGGGGGCAATTGCCCTCCCGGGCCGCTCAGATGCCCCATAAAAATGCTGCACTGCTTCAGCCACAGACATGTCTAAAGGATTCCTGGTAAAGAGAAGTAAAAAGTCTCCACCGCTGACCTACTGAGTGCGGAATGAAGACAAGGACAGAGCTCAGGCCTCCCCCCCTCACATGGATGGTGTAAACTGTGTCTGAGCAGAGGCCGGTTCCATGCCCCACTGGAGACTCTCCTCCCCTGGCCAGCCCTGACTGAACTGTCCCAGCTCCACCCTGGTGTCCAGGTCAGGAACCTGGATTAGGCCAGTGAGTAGAGAGCTTCAGCCTGGAATGGGGGTCAGGAGGAGGCCAGGAAGAGGGAGAGTGGGAAGAGGCACCATGGGCCTCTGGTTTATACTTGCCTCCTGGGCCGAAAGTTGCCAGTCAGCACCAGGGAGGCAGCCACATAGAGGCTCATCTCTGCTCCATGCCCTGGCTCAGCAGTTGGCAGTAGAGAGGAGGACAGAACTCCCTCTTCTCCACCTCCCCTGGTCTCAGCATTCACTAGACTCTGGCATGTGACTCCAACCCTGCTCTGGTCCTCCTCCAGACCCTGCACTTTCTGCTTCCCAGTTCCACCTTCAGCTTCTTCCTGGAGCACAAGGAAAGGGGGTGCACTGTGATGTAAGGGAGGGTAGGGGACTCATGACTTCTGATGGTGGGGGGCTCTTGACATCTGATGTAAGGGGGGGTGGTGGGGTGCTCTGAACATCCAGTCTTAAAGATACAACCGGCCCCTTGAGGGCAACTATAATGCTATTGCTGCCCGCAATGAAATGGAGCTTGACACCCGTGTTTAATCCATACATGACTGAGATTATCTACAGGAGTGAATAAAAAGTGGTAAACCGCTTCAGGACCGCCCACCGGCCACCACATATGTACTGCGGCTGCGCAAAATCACATACATGTACTTGATTCTCTGCACACACTGTGGGGCACACGTGTGCTGCCAGAGCGCTGCTCCTGCTGTGATTGGAAAAAGCGGGAGCCAATCAGCGAGTCTGGCAGCCGCAATGGCCGGCGGGACCCGCCGATCGTTCAGAAGAAAGGAAGAACGGCGATCTACCTATGTGAAGAAGGCAGACCGATGTTCTGTCTGGGAGTAAAAGAGAGATCTTGTGTTTCAGCTCTTTTCCTCTAATGCATCCATCCCCCACACAGTTAGAAAGCACTCCCTAGGAGCACACTTAACCCCTTGATCACCTGTGGTGTTAACCCCTTCCCTGCCAGTTTCATTTATACAGTGACAGTGCATTTTTTTTTAGCACTTATCACTGTATTGGTGTCACTGGTCCCCAAAAAGTGTCACTTAGTGTCAGATTTGTCCGCCGCAATGTCACAGCCACGCTAAAAAACGCTGATCGCCGCCATTACTAGTAAAAACAATAAAAACAATTTAAAAAAAAAAAAGTCCATAAATCTATCCCATAGTTTGTTGCGCAAACCAATCACTATACACTTATTTGGATTTTTTTTAATCAAAAATATGTAGCAGAATACATATTGGTCTAAATTTATGAAGAAATTTGATTTTTTACATTTTTTTATTGGGAATGTTTTTTTTTTCAGAATTGTTGCTCTTTTTTTGTTTATAGCGCAAATAATAAAATTTGCAGAGGTGATAAAATACCACCAAAAGAAAGCTCTATTTGTGGGAAAAAAAGGACATCAATTTTATTTGGGCACAGCGTCGCACGACCGCGCAACTGTCAGTTAAGAGATTTATTTTTATGGTGAATACTGGAAGGTTTAACCAATTGACAGGTTCTTCTATCACACAGACTCTGTAAGGCTTTTTCACACCTGCAGGTAGGAGGCAGTAAAAGCAGGCGGCTGGGCCATGGTTTTTGTAAAAAATGGCTGGATGTCCCAGGATGCGCACTATTCGAAGGTGAGTGGCAGTCTCAGCCTGGACGCCCTCCAGGCTACGACCCCAACTCATTTCAATCCATCCTTATCAATGAGTAAGTTACGGGGATGGAGTCAAACATGTTTGGGGTGTGGCCTGGTGGGGGTGGGGCCTGGTGGGGGTCCAGGCTGGGACTACAGCGGGTCTTGACTTGATGAGATCCAGCCATTTTTTACCAAAGCTTGGAGCATAGACGAGCTCCCTTTACTGAGCACTTTAACCCCCTTCCTGCCCAGACCAATTCTCAGCTTTCAGCACTGTTGCACTTTGAATGACAATTGCGCGATCATGCAACACTGTGGCCAAATGAATTTTGTATTGTTTTTTTTTTAAACAAATAGAGCTTTCTTTTGGTGATATTTAATCACCACTGGGGTTTTTTTTTTTTTTGCTGAACAAACAAAAAAAAACCCCCCAAAAATGTTGAAAAAAAAAAAAATACAGTTTGTTATAAAATTTTATATAAGGTAATTTTTCTCCTTTATTAATATGCACTGATGAGGCGGCACTGATGAGCCCTGATGGGCTGCACCGATGGCCACTGATAGGCGACACTGATGGGCATTGATAAGGCAGCCCTAATGGGCACTGATAAGGTGGCACTGATAAGGCGGCACTGGTGGGCACTGAGTGGCACCGATGGGCAGCATTACAGGAGCACTAAAGGGCACTAATAGGTGGCATGTATGGGCTCTAATAGGTGGCACTGATGGGCACTGATAGGTGGCACTGATGGGTGGCACTAATGGGCACTGATGGGTGACACTTATGGGCAGCACTGATGATGGAGCACAGATTGGCACTGATAGGTGGCAGTGGTAGGCACTGGTAGGTGGCACTGGTGGGCACTGGTAGGTAGCACTGGTGGGCACAGATGACCCTCTCCTCCTTGGGACCAATGTCTCTTCGACAGCGTAAGGAGAAAAAAAATCTGATCGCCGGCTGGCAGCTGATCACATGGTAAGGGGCCGGGACCAGCCTCTTACTTCGATCTGTGATCAGCTGAGTCTCATGGACTCGCTGAACACAGAGCGAGCCACGCACACTTCGCAGGGAGCGCACAGGCAGGTCATGCACGGGAGGACGTACATGGACGCCCTCCCGGCAATTAAGGTCCGCACTGTAGCTGTCTTTCGTCTATAGCACAGGCGGGAAGAGCGTAAATCAAGTTGATTTGAAACACAATTTAAATCATGATTTAAACCACTAGTAAAAAGGTTTGATTTAATTCAACTCAATTTAAATCGTAAATTTTAAAGAGCAACTGTCATCTCTGTCCTGCAGGGGTTCCTACTCTGACCCGCTGTTGACTCATCGACACTCCCATTCACTTTAATGGGACAGCTGGTGATGCGGCAGTGACACAAGGTGAGGGACGTGGTGGAACTAGATTCCCCAGCCATGATTCATCATAGTTTTAATCTTTGGTGGTGGTGGTATAAGGGGATAAGGACATTCCCCTTCCTGCAGATATCCTAGTGGGCGGTCCCCTGACTAATGTATTGGTTGCTCTTAGAAGATCTGAAAGGGAAACTGGTCATCAGCAATGGGTGAAATGCATCAGCTGAGTCATTTTTGCTAGAGTAAAAGGCCTTGGAGTATATATAGTAAATATAGATAGATATATTTCACAAATTAACCACTCTACAACCGCTCACAGTAATACTACTGCGGCAGAGTGGTTCGTTATCGTCCAGTCACGTAGTATTAACGTGATTGGACACTCCCCCTTCTGGGCGGCGCTTGCGCGCCGCCGGAGGCTCGCTCCCGCTGTTTTCATTCACAGCGGGAGTCGGGCCAGGGGAGGAGCAGCGGCGATCGCCGCTGCTCTTACCCGATCGTCGGGGATCGAGTCTGGAGATCCGCCCGCTGTGTGTAAACACAGCGGGCGGATCTCCATAGTGACAGGGAGTTACAGATCGGACTGTTCAGCATAGCTGGACATCCGATCTGTCCATGACTCACACAGTCACCCCCCCCCCCCCCTACACGTCAGTAAGCACCAGGCATACATTAACCCCTCCCTCTCCAATAAAATTAACCCCTTCCCTGCCAGTGTCATTTTTACAGTAACAGTGCATATTTATAGCACTGATTACTGCAGTAATGTCACTGGTACCCCCAAAAGTGTCAAAAATGTCAGTCAAGGGTCCGATCTGTCCGCCGCAATGTCGCAGTCCCACAAAAAAAATCGCAGATCGCCGCCATTACGCGTTAAAAAAAAACACCAAAAATGACAGAAATCTTTCCCTTTGTTAGTAAACGCAATAACTTTTGCGCAAACCAATCAAAATACGCTTATTGCGATTTTTTTTACCAAACATATGTAGCATAAAACAAATTGGCCAAAAATTTTTAAAAAAATTGGTTTTTACATCTTTTTTGGGGGGAATTTCATATAAAAAAATGTTAAAAATATTGTTATTTTTTCAAAATAAACGCTCTTTTTTTGTTTATAGCGCAAAAAGTAAAAATCGCACAGGTGATCAAATACCACCAAAAGAAAGCTCTGTTTGTGGGAAAAAAAGGACGTAAATTTCGTTTGGGTACGGCGTCGCACGACCGCGCAATTGTCAGTTGAAGTCGCACAGCGCCGAATCGCAAAAAGTGGCCTGGACGGAAGACAGCAAAATCCTCCGGTGGTAAAGTGGTTAAACAAAACCAAAATGAGCTATGTTGGGTCTATTGTCTATTACACTGGAGTACTAAACAGCATGGCTCAATGACTGCAAAAACCTTCTCTTTATAGCTTTAATGCAACTCTGTTCAGTCTACTATGGCTGGCTGCAGACGGCTGAGATTTCAGGCAATTCTTGCATAATCGAGGGAAACTCAAGCTGTGAGTGGCCCTGCAAGCCCCCCATTCCTCCCGAGTAGTGACCACATTGTCACTCTACTAAACCTAAACTAGTACATGGATTGCAGGAAAAAACTTACCAGGAAAGGTTAAAGGACCTTAACATGTATAGCTTGGAAGAAAGAAGAGACAGAGGGGATATGATAGAAACTTTTAAATACATAAAGGGAATCAACTCGGTAAAGGAGGAGAGCAAATTTAAAAGGAGAAAAACTACCGCAAGAGGACACAGTTTTAAATTAGAGGGGCAAAGGTTTAAAAGTAATATGAGGAAGTATTACTTTACTGAGAGAGTAGTGGATGCATGGAATAACCTTCCTGCAGAAGTGGTAGCTGCAAATACAGTGAAGGAGTTTAAGCATGCATGGGATAGGCATAAGGCTATCCTTCATATAAGATAGGGCCAGGGACTATTCATAGGATTCAGATATATTGGGCAGACTAGATGGGCCAAATGGTTCTTATCTGCCGACACATTCTATGTTTCTATGTTTCTATGTAACCTCTTAGGGCACCATTTCAAAGCTCCTCCAGTGACCCTTCCTTCTGGTAAGTGCTGGTGTCTGAAGCATCCATCCTACCATGCTGGAAACCACATAGAGGTCTTGACTAAGCCCTGTGAGTGGGGTGAAATGCGTCAGTGGCATTACCTGAAAGGATCCAGGCTGAAGCCGCATTTCATTCATTCAGAACTAGGGCTGTTTAGGTGTATGGCGTCCTCGTTGTTTGCATGCATTATATGCTATCGCTGTTCAGCAGCACCATTAACCGGTTGCCGATTAACCATTAATCGGTTGCTGACTGCCGATATACATCGGCAGTCAGCCCGGCCAGGCAAAGTGACGTATATATACGTCACTAGCCTGTCACTTGCTTGGGAGCCAATAGCGAGCGAGCGCGCGCCCGCAGAGGCGCGCTCCCGCCCCGGCTCGTTCCCCAGCAAGCCTGTGCGTGTGACCGGTAGACCCGATGTCCGCCGGTCACTCGCCGATCGTCGGTGCAGAGGGAGAAAGGCAGGCGGCTGATGTAAACAAGCCGCCTGTCATTCTCCCCTGTGTAGAAACAGTGATCATACGGTTCTACTATGTAGGACCGTTGATCACTGTTCCTACACTTCAAGCCACATTCAATCACAGTAAGAAGCACGCCCCTAGGGACACACACCACCCCTCCCTCTCAAATAAAGTTAACCCCTTCACTACCAGTGTCATTTTACAGTAACAGTGCATATGTATAGCACTGATTACTGCAGTAATGTCACTGGTACCCCCAAAAGTGTCAAAAATGTCAGTCAAGGGTCCGATCTGTCCGCCGCAATGTCGCAGTACCGCAAAAAAAATTGCAGATCACCGCCATTACGCGTTAAAAAAATAACACCAAAAATGACAGAAATCTTTCCCTTAGTTAGTAAACGCAATAACTTTTGCGCAAACCAATCCAAATACGCTTTTTGCGATTTTTTTTTTTACCAAACATAGGTAGCAAAAAACAAATTGGCCAAAAATGTTAAAAAATTTTGATTTTTACATTTTTTTTGGGGAATTTCATATAAAAAAAATGTGAAAAATATTGTTGTTTTTGCAAAATTTACGCTCTTTTTTGTTTATAGCGCAAAAAGTAAAAATCGCACAGGTGATCAAATACCACCAAAAGAAAGCTCTGTTTGTGGGAAAAAAAGGACGTCAAATTTGTTTAGGTACAGCGTCGCACAACCGCGCAATTGTCCGTTAATGTCACGCAGTAAAAGAAAAAAAAAAAAAAAAAAAATCGCAAAAAACCCCCTGGTCAGGAAGGGGGTAAAATTTTAGTGGTTAAAGACAACAACTGGTAGTGTATATTCCTTGACTCCATTTAGCATTAATGGGGGAATGGACTGATTTCCTCTCGTTCAGTTCATGGGCAGATGAGGAATTTGAGTTGTGTATGACTAGTCTTAAAACAAGTGGCTCTGTCGTGGCTTCATCTCAACAGTTGTTTAGCAGAAATGTTATTTCACTGCCTAACAAATAAAGAGTCACTAGAAGAAGAACCTTAAACAAAATGCATGAAAACAGCAAACACTAGCCAATAAAAAGTGAGATGTCACACAAAGTTACTTTTGGAAATATTTTACACAAATACCTCAATATCTGCACATATTAAAAAGAATATTAAACAACAACAAGCCCTGGTTATGTGTTGGGATGGCGTTGGACAAGGCTGCTCAGCACAACCCAATTTATATGGAGTGAATGGGCCCCAAGGTCTAGAACAGAGTTTCTCAACTCCGGCCCTTCAGGGCACACTAACAGGCCAGATTTTAAGTATTACCTTGGGGAGATGCAGACTAGAATACTGCAATCACTAAGCAGCAAATTATATCACCTGTGATGTATTTCAGTTTTCTTGCAAACCTGGCCTGTTAGTGTGCCCTGAGGACCAGAGTTGAGAAACGCTGGTCTAGAAGAAGGAGAGCATTGGATAATCATGTAATTTAACACTGACACAACCGCCTTGTAAATAAGTGAATGATGGCTGAAAGTATCTACAAAGTTTGGAATGTACTTGTCATTCTAATTTACACATGCGGAGGAGTGCAGGTTCTCACTTGTCCTCGGAATTCTTGACTCAACTAAAAAAATGTCCAAACAGGCATGTAACATTGGAAACATGAAACAAATGAGAATATTCTGGACTAAGAAAATTGCCAATAGCACACAACTCCTAGGTACAGCCCAAAGCATTTGGACATTGCCAAATAAGAGGGATTGAACCATTCTTGTTTTCCATAAAGAACACGAGAGAATCTCTCGTTAGGTGCTTATAAGGCACAGGGTCCATCCCTTTATGAGTGGACAAGCCTAGTTGTTTTAATATTGGGGGAGAGGGCATTGTCCACCAGTAGCAGGTCTGGACAAATCCCAGGAGCCGGGGAGCCAATGTGTCTAAAACTTTCAGCTGGCACTAAATTTTTTAGGGTTTTCTCTAGTTGTTGTCAATAGAGTTGGCTCCTTAACCACTTTACCACCTGAGGATTTTCCTGCTAAAAGACCAGGGGGTTTTTTGCGATTTTTTACTGCGTGACTTTAACGGACAATTGCGCGGTCATGCGACGCTGTACCTAAACAAATTTCACGTCCTTTTTTTCCCACAAACAGAGCTTTCTTTTGGTGGTATTTGATCACCTGTGCGATTTTTTGATCACGCGCTATAAACAAAAAAAGAGCGTAATTTTTGCAAAAACAACAATATTTTTCACTTTTTTTTATATGAAATTCCCCCCCCAAAAAATGTAAAAATCAAAATTTTTTAACATTTTCGGCCAATTTGTTTTACGCTACCTATGTTTGGTAAAAAAAAAAAATCGCAAAAAGCGTATTTTGATTGGTTTGCGCAAAAGTTATCGCGTTTACTAACAAAGGGAAAGATTTTTGTCATTTTTGGTGTTTTTTTTTTTAACGAGTAATGGCGGCGATCTGCGGTTTTTTTTGCGGTACTGCGACATTGCGGCGGACAGATCGGACCCTTGACTGACATTTTTGACACTTTTGGGGGTACCAGTGACATTACTGCAGTAATCAGTGCTATATATATGCACTGTTACTGCAAAAATGACACTGGCAGGGAAGGGGTTAACAGTATTGGACAGGGAGGGGTTAAGTGTGTCCTAGGGGCGTGATTCTAACTGTGCAGGGACAGGTCTACTAGTGTAAAAACAAAGATCAACAGTTCTACATAGTAGAACTGTCTGATCTTCACTTTTACACAGGGAGAACTGACAGGCGGCTTGTTTACATAAGCCGCTCTATCTTTCTCCCGCTGTACTGGCGATCGTAGTGTGACCGGCGGACATCGGGTCCGCCAGTCACACTCCCGCACTCCTCCGTGAACAAGCCGAGGCGGGCGCGCGCCCGCCCGCTATTGGCTCTAGAAGGAGTGACAGGCGAGCGACGTAGACCTACGTCACTCTGCCTGGCCGGGGCCGACTGCCGCAGTAAATATACTGTGCGCAGTCGGCAACCGGTTGAAAAATCCTGCTTTCTCCTGGATTGGACAGATGGCTCCTGAATTCTATAATAATTTGTCTGACCTATAGTGTGCAACATCTAGTAAGGAACCTATGATTTGATGAAGAATTTGTTTGAAATTTGGTATAAACACATAACAAGATAGTATGAGCAATCTCAAAAATGCATCATTGAGTAAGAAGTAAAACTATAGGCAAGCAGCTAAAGATGCAGACAAAAAAAAAAATTATATATATATATATATATATATATATATATATATATATATATATATATACACACACACACACACACACACACACACACACACACACACACACACTATATTATCAAAAGTATTGGGACGCCTGCCTTTACACGCACATAAACTGTAACGACATCCCAGTCTTAAGCCCCGTACACACGCAACGATTATCGGCCGACCGATCGTCCGACTTTTGTCCAGAGTTGTGTTTTGTTGGTTGGAATGTGCCTAGACTGCACACGAATTTTCTTGCCCAAAAAAAATCGACTTCAGAAGTGATGTCATGTGTTGGTTTGCTTTCTTTGTGTTCTTTCTTCTCTGAGCATGCCCAGTCTTGCTCATCAGATTTTTCCCTGTCAAAATTTGTACTGACTGCACGAAAAAGTGTTTTGACGGCCAACAAAAATTTTATAGCCTGCACACCAGATTTTTTTTGGCTGAAAAGTCGGAGTCGGTTGTCGGAAGCATCATACTAACAAGCCGAAAATCGGCAGATCGGACGTTGGCTGAAAATTCCCTGCCAATTTTAGACGCGCGTGTACGGGGCTTTTATCCGTAGGGTTTAATATTGAGTTGGCCCACCCTTTGCAGCTATAACAGCTTCAACTCCTCTGGGAAGGCTGTCCGCAAGGTTTAGGAGTCTGTCTATGGGAATGTCTGACCATTCTTCCAGAAGCACATTTGTGAGGTCAGGCTGATGATGGACGACGAGAAGGGCTGGCTCACAGCAGGGGCGGATCCAGAGTCTAGTCTCGGGAGGGGCACTGCCAGAAAAAAAGGTGTTTCTTACAGAACTGTTTTTAACTTATTATACGGTCCTAACCTAACCTTGTTTAAAACAGTGACACATTTATAATTCCAGATTAGACTATTACATTACAAACAGACAATACTGTATTATTTTTTGTTGAAAATGTGAAACCAGGGTTCTTAATTCTCTCCTCAGCTCGCGCCTCACTCTTCAAATTTTTGGCAAAAAAGAATACAGTATTGTCCTGGAAGGAGTGTGTTAAAGTTTGATTGGACACAGTTACCAAAAGACCCCAGGACGTCACTGGTGCCGTTTCTTCAGAGCTCCGTGCCGTGACCGTCGGCTCCCGCGTGCGTGCGCCGGATGCCGCGATCCCGGAAGACGGGCGACTGGACATGTCGTCCGTCATACAGGTGAGCGGGCGGCACGGCGGGGGCTTCGTTCTTAGGTAAGTATTTCATAATGAGCTAGTATGCGATGCATACTAGCTCATTATGTGTTTCTCTTTCAGGTTACAGAAAAAAAAAAAAAAAACGTTCATGGGTTTACAACCTCTTTAATGTTAAAGCGGAGTTCCACCCATTTGAGATGAACTGACTGACTGAATCCCCTTTAAAAATGTTTTTACCAATGCAAACTATTTTTTTTTGTAAGGAAATACTGTTTTTCTTCTTTATTCCTCCGCACTTCCAGCCAGGTCCTGCTGCCTATAGGTGATTACGTCACTCGGCGATTCGCAAGGGCTCCTGGGATAGCGACTTCATGTATCCCAGCAGCCCTTGCGAATCGCCTAGTGACTATTTCCAGACCGGCACCAGCTGTACTCAGGGATGTATTGCATTCAGTCCGCACTCCACCCCGCCTCCTCTCAGTGAGCGCAGACTGAAAGCATTACATCCCCTAGAGCTCACTGAGAGGAGGCGGGGTGGAGTGCGGACTGAATGCAATACATCCCTGAGTACAGCTGGTGCCGGTCTGGAAATAACACGAGATTTCGTCACTAGGCGATTCGCAAGGGCTGCTGGGATACATGAAGTCGCTATCCCAGGAGCCCTTGCGAATCGCTGAGTGACGTAATCACCTATAGGCAGCAGGACCTGGCCGGAAGTGCGGATGAATAAACAAGAAAAACAGTATTTCCTTACAAAAAAAAATAGTTTGCATTGGTAAAAACATTTTTAAAGGGGATTCAGTCAGTTCATCTCATATGGGTGGAACTCTGCTTTAACATTAATGGCAAAGGGCAGCCTGGGGCTGGGCAGGGCACTTTTTTTTTTCTTTAATACATCTATTAAATTGTACTTACTTTTGTACTACTAGTAGTCACGTCACTCTCTGTCACAGATCACAGTCACACACTGTCACTGACTGCTCACTGCTCCTCAGATTCTTCTCCTTCGGTGCTGGCTATCTGGCTGCTTGTAGTGAAGCTGCTGGAGCCTGGAGGGAGGAGGTGGGTGGAGCCAGCACTAAGCGCGCGAGGATTCGAGGAAGGCTCCGCTGTGGATGCTGGGGCATCGCTCGCTCTCCTCCACTCCTAAGGAACGCCGGTGAGGTGATGACGTCACTGGTTGCTTAGCTGCTAGACGCCAATCGGCGTCGGCGATTGGCATAGCAACCAGTCAGTGCACTCACTGCGGGCGGGCCGCGGCTGCTGTATAGGCCAGTGGCGCGGCGGCGGGACTACACTACAAGAGAAGCTTTCACCTCCGCCGCGCTGCTGGCCTGCTCGCTCCTGTGGACAGTGGAGAGTTACAGTAAGTGTGCCGTGGGTGATATTTTTTTCTCGGGGGGGGCAATTGACCCGATGCCCCCCCCCTGGATCCGCCACTGGCTCACAGTCTCCACAATAACTCATCCCAAAGGTGTTCTATCGGGTTGAGGTCAGGACTCTGGGCAGGCCAGTAAAGTTCCCCCACCTCAAACTCGCTCATCCATGTCTTTATGGACTTTGCTTTGTGCACTGGTGCGCAGTCATGTTCGAACAGAAAGGGGCCATCCACAAACTGTTCCAACAAATTTGTCCAATATGTCTTGGTACGCTGACGCATTAAGGGTTCCTTTTACTGGAACTAAGGGCCAAACCCAACCCCTAAAATACAAACCCCACACCATAACCCCCCCCCCCTCCACCAAATTATTTGGACCACTGCACAAAGCAAGGTCCATAAAGACATGGATGGGTAAGTTTGGGGTGGAAGAACTTGACTTGCCTGCATACAGTTCCTAACTAAACCCAATAGAACATCTTTGGAATGAATTAGAGTGCAGACTGTGAGCCAGGCCTTCTTGTCCATAATCAGTACCTGACCTCACAAATGCGCTTCTGGAAGAACGGTCAAACATTCCCATAGACACACTCCTAAACCCTGTGGACAGCCTTCCCAGAAGAGTTGAGGCTGTTAAAGCTGCAAAAGGTGGAACAACTCCATATTGAACCCTATGGACTAAAGACTAGGATGCTATTAAAGTTCATGTGCGTGTAAACGCAGGTGTCCCAATACTTATGACAATATAGTGTATTTGATCGCAATGGTAACAGACTCTTCTTGGGGGTTGGTCCCCAAAGCTGGATAATGGTGGATTATATTGGGATCCTGTGGCTGCTGCCTTCCTGATATGATGTTAAATGCCATTTCAGCTGGAGTGACTTGAGTAAGTATGGGGGAGAACCAGGTAAAAGATGGTCATCCTGCTTGGTGGTTTATCATAAAACTTTATTGGAGTGACAAAGGTTACAATAGAGGCAATACGTTTCAGGGGACTATCCTCCCTCTTCTTCAGGGCTAATAGATCAGAATTGATTAATTTGCTGACCTATTAGCTCAGAAGGAATGGGAGGCTATTCCCCTGAAATGCGTTGGCTCTAGTGTAAGCTTTGTCATTCTAATAAAGTTTTATGATAAAGCACCAAGTGATATGGTCATCTGTTTCCTGGCTCTCCTCCATACTTACTCAAGTCTTTAAGTACACGTAATTTGTATATTGTCCTATGCTATGAATAAAAGGTCGAAAGGTACAGAATTATTACCACAGGACCCTTTTTCTCCCTAAAAAAAAGAAAAATAAATCTGTACAAATGCTAATCTTATCTCTACACATCACACCATCACTCACTATAGCTTAGTTAGTAGGATCATGTGACAAATATCTAATGCTCACTCTTTTATCATCTATTACCGAGGAAACTGGAAAGATCAGGTCATGTTATCTAACATCATTGTCTAATACCGCCAAACACTGGCAGGATCAGTTGGCGGTTATCTAATGTCTATCTATCCATTAAAGAGGCCCTGTCCCCATACCATTAATATCAGTGACAATCTTACCATAAAAGATTATGGGGGCGGTTCTATAACAGCTTTGCGATATCATTGTGGCATGCCAATTTTGAATTGTCTATTGTGCTGAACAGATTGATAAAGTTTTTTTATGGGACACTCTTCCAATTGTCACCATGGCAAATTAATTAGGCAATACAGCTATATTTGGAGTTGACTGAGGTAAATAAGATCCATCATCTTCAGTAAGTAAATTGTGTTGCACATCTAGCGATTCTGATGCATCTATTATTTACAAGTTTCCAACCCGTCCAAGAAAATGTCGCACGAAAAGGCATTTGGTGTGCAGATGCGAGACACACTTCTACAGGGTGCCTGCGTCTCGATTTATGAACTCCAGGGTATTGACCTAAAGAATCTGGTTTTGTAAAAACATTTAATATAACTAATGATGATATTATGATAATGAACGGACCCCAGACCACTGCTTGGGGCGGCCATCTTGGATGTGACATTGACAGCCCTCGAAGATGTCACTCAGTAGTATCCCCCTGATATCACTGGCGTTTGAGGCCTACTGAGCAACCTTTCATTCATCTGGGCAGAGAGGCCGGTAGATGAATAGTATCTTCTGCTATCATCGTTTGAGGCCTACTGAGCATCCTTTCGTTTATCTGGGCAGAGAGGCCGATAGCTGACTAGTATCCCCTTGCTGTCATTGACGTTTGAGGCTTCCTGAGCAACCTTTTATTCATCTGGGCAGTGAGGCCGATAGCGGAATAGTATCCCCCTGCTATCATCAACGTTTGAGGCCTACTGAGCATCCTTTCATTCATCTGGGCAGAAAGGCCGATAGCTGACTAGTATCTTCTGCTATCATCAACGTTTGAGGCCTACTGAGCATCCTTTCATTCATCTGGGCAGAAAGGCCGATAGCTGACTAGTATCTTCTGCTATCATCAACGTTTGAGGCCTACTGAGCATCCTTTCGTTTATCTGGGCAGAGAGGCCGATAGCTGACTAGTATCCCCTTTCTGTCACGTTTGAGGCTTCCTGAGCAACCTTTTATTCATCTGGGCAGAGAGGCCGATAGCTGAATAGTATCCCCCTGCCATCATCAACGTTTGAGGCCTACTGAGCATCCTTTCTTTTATCTGGGCAGAGAGCCCGATAGCTGACTAGTATCCCCCTGCTATCATTGATGTTTGAGGCTTCCTGAGCAACCTTTCATTTATCGGGGCAGTATTGCCAATAGCTGAACAGTATCTCCTGCTATCAACATTTGAGGCCTACTGAGCATCCTTTCATTTATCTAGGCAGGGAGGCCGATAGACAAATAGTATCCCCCTGCTATCATTGACGTTTGAAGCTTTCTGAGCATCCTTCTATTTATCTGGGCAGAGGGGCCAATAACCAAATAGTATCCCTCTTCTATCATTAATGTTTGAGGCTTCCTGAGCAACCTTTCCTTTATCTGGGCAGAGAGGCCAATAGCAGAACAATGCCAGCAGTGACATTGCCTCCACTCTGAACATATAACAATCAGTACCTGCTTTGTTTACATTTTTGTGCTCCAATGACTCGGTTTCAACTGGGTGCACAGAAAATAAATCACTGATCTAGCCTAGAAAATCTAGAGATTTTAACAAGTAGCAGCGCAGGCTCCTTCTGTCTACCTACATATTAGCAGAAGGAGCTGGGCCAGAACAGACATGCATTGACCATTCCATTCCAGGAAGTGGGCAATTACTTCCTAAAGTTACATGGGTCACAACGTGGGAAAAAACCAACCCTTTCCAGTTGGAGGGTGTTGCATGGGCTTCCCGGTCTTGTGATTACTGTGGCTGCCTGTCACAGTTATCATGTGATTAGGAGGCTAAACCATTAAAGCTAAGGGTGTAATGTGAGCGTGGTCATCAGTGCTAGGGGTGCTGGGGGGGGGGGGGGGCAAATGAGCTTGGTCACAGTGCTGCAGGGCCAAATGAGCGTGGTCACAGCGCTGGGGGGGGCGCAAAGTGAGCATTGTCAAAGTTCTGGAGGTGGCAAGTGAGCGTGCTCACAGCGCTGGGGGTGCCCAGTGAGCATAGTCACAGGGGTAGGAGTGCCTAAGTAAACGTGGTCGCAGTGCTAGTGCTGAGAAAACATGGGGGGGGGGGCAAAGAAGGTATGGTCACAGTTCTGGAGGAGTCTAATGAGCATGGCCTCAGTGCTGCTAGTAAGCGTGGTCACAGTGCTGGGGGAGCTTAGTCAGTGTGGTCTCAGTGCTAGGGGTGCAAAGCAGGCATGGTCACAGTGCTGGGGGAGCTTAGTAAGCGTGGTCACAGTGCTGGGGAGCCTAGTAGGTGTGGTCACAGTGTTGGGGGTACAAAGTAGGCATGGTCATGGTCCCAGGGGAGCATAGTAAGTGTGGTCACAGTGCTAGGGGTGCAAAGTAAGAAAGGTCACAGTGTTAGGGGAGCTTAGTAAGTGTGGTCACAGTGCTGGGGGAGAATAGTAGGCGTGGTCACAGTGCTGGGGGAGCCTAGTAGGCGTAGTCACAGTGCTTGGGGTGCAAAGTAGGCATTGTTACGGTCCTGGGGGAGCCTAGTAAATGTGGTCACAGTGCTGGGGGAGCCTAGTAAGTGTGGTCACAGTGCTGGGGGAGCCTAGTAAGTGTGGTCACAGTGCTGGGGGAACCTAGTAAGCGTGGTCACAGTGCTGGGGGAACCTAGTAAGCGTGGTCACAGTGCTGGGGGAACCTAGTAAGCATGGTCACATTGCTGGGGGAACCAAGTAAGCGTGGTCACAGTGCTGGGGGAGCCTAGTAGGTGTGGTCAAAGTGCTGGGGGAGCCTAGTAGGAGTGGTCACACTGCTAGGGCTTCAAAGTAGGCATGGCCACGGTCCAGGGGGAGCCTAGTAAGTGTGGTCACAGTGCTAGGGGTGCAAAGTAAGCGTGGTCACAGTGCTGGGGGAGCCTAGTAAGTGTGGTCACAGTGCTAGGGGTGCAAAGTAAGCGTGGTCACAGTGCTGGGGGAGCTAAGTAAGTGTGGTCACAGTGCTGGGGGAGCCTAGTAGGCGTGGTCACAGTGCTAGGGGTGCAAAGTAAGCATTGTAACAGTGCAGGCAACAAGTGAGTACACAGCTCAGCGTTAAGCCCCATCAATGTGTATGACTGGCATATATGGAGGAAGCATGCAAGCACTGATTATCCTCTTCCTCTGCAAAGTTTTCATTTAAAATGTAAGATGCAGTGACAGGGTCTCTTTAAGTCCATGGCAGAGAAATTCAGAAAAGCCTTTAATCCTATTGTCCTCAGACTGGGAGTTCTCAGGCTCTGTGATGTGTACAAGACAAGACTTTCTTTAGCTGAGGGGGAATGAATGAATTGTGCCCCTCCAGGGGAGAGATTTGTAAAGAGATGAGGTATGCGATGCAGGGAAGAGCTATGCATTCACCAGAGGAATGTGAAGAATGTGTGATGGGAAGTGGGGCTGTAACACACACACACCTATACACATACTATACACACCTATACACATACTATACACACACCTAGACACATACTATACACACACACCTAGACACATACTATACACACATTATACACACACACCTAGACACATACTATACACACACACCTAGACACATATTAGACACATACTATACACACACCTAGACACATACTATACACACACCTAGACACATACTATACACACATTATACACACACACCTAGACACATACTATACACACACACCTAGACACATATTAGACACATACTATACACACACCTAGACACATACTATACACACACCTAGACACATACTATACACACACCTAGACACATATTAGACACATACTATACACACACCTAGACACATACTATACACACACCTAGACACATACTATACACACACCTAGACACATATTAGACACATACTATACACACACCTAGACACATACTATACACACACCTAGACACATATTAGACACATACTATACACACACCTAGACACATATTAGACACATACTATACACACACCTAGACACATACTATACACACACATAGACACATATTAGACACATACTATACACACACCTAGACACATACTATACACACACTAGACACACATACTATACACACACCTAGACACATATTATACACACACCTAGACACATACTATACACATACTATACACTCATCTATACACACGCCTAGACACATACTATACACACACCTAGACACATACTATACACACACCTAAACACATACTATACACATACTATACACACACCTAGACACATACTATGCACACACCTAGACACATACTATACACACACCTATACACATACTATACACATACTATACACACACCTAGACACATACTATGCACACACCTAGACACATACTATACACACACCTAGACACATACTATGCACGCACCTAGACACATACTATACACACACCTAGACACATACTATACACATACTATGCACACACCTAGACACATACTATACACACACCTAGACACATACTATACACACACCTAGACACATATTAGACACATACTATACACACACCTAGACACATACTATACACACACCTAGACACATATTAGACACATACTATACACACACCTAGACACATACTATACACACACATAGACACATATTAGACACATACTATACACACACCTAGACACATACTATACACACACTAGACACACATACTATACACACACCTAGACACATATTATACACACACCTAGACACATACTATACACATACTATACACTCATCTATACACACGCCTAGACACATACTATACACACACCTAGACACATACTATACACACACCTAAACACATACTATACACACACCTAAACACATACTATACACATACTATACACACACCTAGACACATACTATGCACACACCTAGACACATACTATACACACACCTATACACATACTATACACATACTATACACACACCTAGACACATACTATGCACACACCTAGACACATACTATACACGCACCTAGACACATACTATACACACACCTAGACACATACTATACACACACCTAGACACATACTATACACACACCTAGACACATATTAGACACATACTATACACACACCTAGACACATACTATACACACACCTAGACACATATTAGACACACACCTATACACATACTATACACATACTATACACACACCTAGACACATACTATGCACACACCTAGACACATACTATACACGCACCTAGACACATACTATGCACACACCTAGACACATACTATACACACACCTAGACACATACTATACACACACCTAGACACATATTAGACACATACTATACACACACCTAGACACATACTATACACACACCTAGACACATATTAGACACATACTATACACACACCTAGACACATACTATACACACACATAGACACATATTAGACACATACTATACACACACCTAGACACATACTATACACACACTAGACACACATACTATACACACACCTAGACACATATTATACACACACCTAGACACATACTATACACATACTATACACTCATCTATACACACGCCTAGACACATACTATACACACACCTAGACACATACTATACACACACCTAAACACATACTATACACACACCTAAACACATACTATACACATACTATACACACACCTAGACACATACTATGCACACACCTAGACACATACTATACACACACCTATACACATACTATACACATACTATACACACACCTAGACACATACTATGCACACACCTAGACACATACTATACACGCACCTAGACACATACTATGCACGCACCTAGACACATACTATACACATACTATGCACACACCTAGACACATACTATACACACACCTAAACACATACTATACACATACTATACACACACCTAGACACATACTATGCACACACCTATACACATACTATACACACACCTATACACATACTATACACACACCTAGACACATACTATACACACACCTAGACACATACTATACACATACTATGCACGCACCTAGACACATACTATACACATACTATGCACACACCTAGACACATACTATACACACACACACACCTAAACACATACTATACACACACCTAGACACATATTATACACACGCCTAGACACATACTATACACACACCTAAACACATTCTATACACACGCCTAGACACATACTATACACACACCTAGACACATACTATACACACACAGCTAGACACATACTATACACATACTATACACACGCCTAGACACATACTATACACACACACTTAGACACATACTATACACATACTATACACACACCTAAACACATACTATACACACACCTAGACACACACACATAGACACATACTATACACACACCTAGACACATACTATACACACGCCTAGACACATACTATACACATACTATACACATACTATACACACACCTAGACACATACTATACACATACTATACACACACCTAGACACACACACATAGACACATACTATACACACACTATACACAACCCTAGACACATATCATACACACACTATACACACACCTAGACACATAGAATACACACATACTATACACACACCTAGACACATATTATACACACACTATACACAAACCTAGACACATACAATACACACGCCTAAACACATAATATACACATACTATACACACACCTAGACACATACTATACACGTATTATACACACACCTAGACACATACTATACACGTATTATACACATACTATACACACACCTAAACACATACCATACACACACCTAGACACATACTATACACACACACTATACACATGCCATACACTCCACTCCTACTGTCAGGTAAATACACTTGTATACTGACCAAGCACCCTCAACTTCTACTGTGCTCCCTCTGTCTTGTCCGATATGTAGACCTGTACAATTTACCTACTGTGATTGATTACCCCAAACATCCCATCCAGCCTGGAATTTATTGTATTCAATAACGTCAAATGATAGCATAAAGGAGAAATACTGGTGATTTTTTTTTTTTTTTTTAAATAAAGTGATAGTAGGTTTAATGGATAAGTCCATCTTTATAGATGTTTCCCAAACAGGTCCCCATGCACCAGAGTGTCCCCAACATATTAAAGTGCTGTGTTCCCTTCCCCAGACAAATGCCCACCTCTTCCTTTGCTGACAACACGGTCCTCCCCAATCCATCCTGCACATGACAGGACGCACCCAGCGCCAGATATGCAGCCTTGGATATCTTTGAATGAGCACTTCCGGCCTCCACAGCCATGCATGCACAGTCTGCTCCACTTTACTCTTGAAAAAATGCTGAGCTGTAAGAGCGAGTATACTGCGCACCTGCTGGTGGAGAGTATGGCTGGTAGTGATGGTTCTCAAATTTTTGGGGGCATGCTTTCCATGCTGGGTGCATCCGGCCATCTGCAAAAGAATTGGGATGGACAATGGTGTCAGTAGCTGAAAAGGTGGCCATTGATTTGGGGAAAAGAGCGCAGCATTTTAGTATATTGGGGACTCTGTGGTGCATAGGGGCCTTTTTGGGAAAACGCGTAGAGGTGCACATATCCTTTAAGATGTTACTAAACCCAGGAGCCTGCATTCACTATATCTGGTCTTCTACAGTACACAGAACATGGAAATTAAATTATTTTAGTGAATATAAACTGCTAAATACCTTTTCTCATCAGCAGTATACAGCAGTCTTGTGACTTCTTTCAGTGTCTGCTAAAGCTGGTAGGAGTAGTTTTCAATCTACTCTGACTGTCCTATGAGCCTACAGAGCCCCTGACTCTGGACCATGCTGATTGGCCAATGCTGATCACATGTACCCTCCCAAGAAAAAGAAACAACTCTCTAGCAAATACATACCACACTGAGCATGTGCAGAGTGACTCCAAAGGCTCTGTTATATCAGCAGATTGATTGGGGACTGCGAAAGAAGGGGGGAGGGATCATCAAGGACAGGATCGAACAGCCCTTTTACACAATGCAGAGGATTAACCCCTTAGGTTCCACAGTAAGTATAACAAGCATGCTTTACTGCATATACAGACTGATTTTACTATTGTGGGTTTAGTAACACTTCCATTGTTTAATCAATCAGTGTTGTATAAAAAGAAAAAAAACAGTATACACCTGTATATATCCATCCAAAGAGGAAGGCACAGTCAAACTAATAGGACTTAAAAGAGAGCCACAAAATGTAAAACTAACTTCTTTACTGAGACTCCAACATTTCAGCACATTCCATCTTTGTCAAGACTATGCCCCACAAAAATCTTGGGGTTCCAAACCAGCTGCTGCTACTATTTGTACAGATATTCACCCATGTGAACAGGGCTGCTGTTAGAAATCACTGGGCCCTGTACAGCCTACCCCGAATTACAAAAGTTTCAATTTTTCCAATTTTTTTGTCCAATTTTTTTAACATTTTACTATGCGCAGTTATGAACGGACACAGGAGTGATCTGTACCGATCGCTCACTGTGTCCAATTCAGAAAAGGAAGGGGATTGGTAAATGACATATTTATAGGCCACATCCCCACACTCCATCCTGACACATCCCCCGCAGCAGTCGGCAGCAGAGGGAAGCTGGCGGCACTGCTGGGGGTACGTGGGGAGGGCGGGGGCGGGCACACAGGGGGGAATAAGATGTGGGCAGCCCAGGAAGGGGATAGATCCAGAGGGACAATTAGAAAACTATGCACTGTGTCTCTCCCTCCAGCAGCTAAAAACAGGCAGGAGGGAGAGGGGAAGAAACCTGGTTTTCAGCTGTTGGAGAGAGAGACACAGACACAGCACATTGTTCTGTAATTGTCCTCCAGTCCCGCTGCACCAATCTTTAAGTGTCCGGGCCCCCTTGTGTGCTCGGGCCCCCTACAGGTACCCCCCTATCAGTGGCCATGCATGTGAAACTACCACCCAAGATTCAGTTATTATTCATCCCATGAATTGTCTTCTATTCAAAGCCCTGATGAAAGGGGCATTTTTGGACCTCCGAAACGTGTTGGCTACCCTTTGGATTATTTGTCTGACCTTTACTGGAATAAAACTGTATCTTGACTTTTGAGCAGTGGTATGGTGCTTTAACTCTTTAGATGCTTTAGTATACTACATACAAAAGAAACTATGGAGATCCTCCATGGTGTAGCAACTGCCTGCCAGTTATCATCACCTACGCCAATACTACCAGATAGCAACGCCAATAGGATAACCTCATCTATCCTTACACTTCCTTAAGTAGAAGGAGTAGATGAACCCTGAATGATGCCTGAAAAAAAAAGTGGTTCTGAGGGGGAGTAATGGGATCTCTGCAGGAGGTAACACATTCCTGGAAGTGTTATTCTGACACATTGCATACTATGCATGCACTTAGCATGAAAACAATATAAAAAGTAATATGTTGTAAGACCTATCAACACAATGAGATAAAAACCTGAAGTTCTATTTGCTGATTTCTTTGTCAGGATTCATTTTCGTTATCCCGGCATAAAATCAATGTAAAAAGTATCCTTTGAGAGGAGAGAAAGGGAACAACTGTGTGGGTTGGAGTTCAAACCCATGAGAGTTCATTGAGACTGGCTTATTGTATGGCATGTTGACAGCTATGCAAGGGGCGCTGGGCATTGGCACATTGGGTATAGGAGTACGTGTTGATTACCTAAGAGTCCTCTTCTAAGGATATCCTCACAGCTCAAATGCCAAAAGGGAATGCTCAGTATTTGCTCCCAACACATGCTGAGTGCCCCCTGTGCTCGGCGCTCATTGAGTCGAATAGGGCAATGCCCAGTGAACCATTTGCTTCAAGCTGTGTGGGATTAAAGTGAATGTGAATCGCAGCATTAATCCCCTTTAAAGCAAACATGTGGGGATTTAAAGAGAACCATTCACAACTTCGTTTATATGGGAATTTGAATTGTAAAGACGTATTTATAGAAGCTTATATACACTTTGTCTAATTCTGACACTTTAGATGGTATGTCAGGTGTTGAAGGTCATCTGAAGTCTGAGATCTGCTCAGGTGACCCCTCTGCGATGGCAACTCCAATATTTCAATATTGTTAAATTGCCCCCTTGGACCCTACAAAGAGTTCCTCCAGGTGCCATTATACTTTTTTTTTTAAATTTTCAGAGTACCACAGAAGCTCAAAATGCAGGTTCTCCATTGTGCAAATTCTAACCATAGTTCTGATAATGAAGTTCATGCCAGCTCCCACCGGACTCCTACGCAAAATACAAATAAGGAGAAGCTGGAACATCTTCTGGTGGACCAAGGTTTGACCATCTGTGCTATGGTCAGATCCCGATGTCTGTTATAAAATCAAATAAAAACATAGAAATATAAAAAAAAAGACTTATCTAAAGAATCTGGGTTCCTTCAGGTGCCAGTGCTGTCACTGGGCCCCATTACAGAACCTTTGAACGGCTGAGGATCCCAAACTTTGCGAGAAGATGCTCCAGTGCAGCAATATCACCCTGATCTAGGTAAGGATGCTTAAGGTAGATATATTCTTTTTACATTTTATTTTCAAATGTTTTACTCCTCTATAGCTTTCATTGAGCGTTTTTTTGTTCGGGTAGGTGGAGGGCTGCAGCATAAGCAGTTGCAACATTTTCATGCAGGGTACAAGTGAAGGTCAAGTCCAGGAATTCGAAAAATATCTACCCTTGCATTTGGGCTAGCTGCACTGCAAGGGTTGAATGCTCTTTATGTCAAGGGGTGCAGAAATAGGAGGAATACTTACCCTATTCCTCGCTCCAGCAGGCATCTCTGCAGCCTTCTCCCTAAGTCGCTGTGGTCGCATGGCCTGTACTGTACATTATGACACCGAAGGCCACCCACAGACCAAAGGGTATCACCGGAGCTGGCCGGAATGGGGGATAGTGTAAAGAATTAGGCCTCATGCACACTGGGTGCTTGCCCAGCTGCGTTTTTGGTGGGCTTGCTCAGGTTTGAAAAGACTAAGATCTGAACACGCCTGGGCTCACCCCTATAAGTAGTCCTGCCTGTTACTCTACCCCCTAGATATAATGAGAGTTGAACTCTTACGGGGTGGGGAGCCCCACTGCAACGGTAGATTTTTGCTCACCTATCTTACTCACTGGGGAAAACATTAGGGTCCACAACTGAAATGTGCCCGCACCCAGCACCAGATATGCAGCCTTGAAAATCTTTGAATCATCAGTATATAAAGATTTTTACTCATCTGCATTCATTGCTGAATGTCAGGCTAACTGTCTCAATGCTCCAGCAGTCTGCAGCCTGTTCATCATCTCTAATATAGACAGTACATTATATCAATACTCAAGCCAAATGGAATGTCAGGAAGACTCAAAGATGTGCAGTAATGAAGATAAGCTCAAAGAAAAACAGCAGAGCTACCCAGATACTGGGCTGTATTTAGACATCAGTGAATAATGATGCCCTGTTGTACTAGCTCCGCCTCTTGTGTCCTTTACCTGAATGCTAGAACGCGTTTCTGGAGGCAGCATGTGGTTTACTTTATATGTAGATATACTTTTCATCTGTGCTGAGCGCCAAACAAGAGGAAAATTAGACGATTTCATGTTTTCCGAGCTGTAAAGAGCCTTCTGACTACTCTTATCATTCCCTGCACTCCCTATCCTCTACAGAGGTGGCCAGAAGATGGAAACAAAATAAGGAAAAAAGTGATCACAATTTATAATTGTATAACAAGTGGCATTATAATACATACAACCTTCCTTTTGTAGCATTTATGCACTACATCGGCCTTGGCCAAGAGGAAGCCAATCACAGTGGTGGTCATGTGATTGGGCAGTACTTCCCATGTCCCTAGGTGTAAGGCCTCATGCAGACAGAACGTTTAAAAAAACACCACCGCTGCTGCCAGGAAAAAGCAGCTGTAAAAATGTGCTCTTAGGCGCGTTTTTGAATAGTGTTTATGGGCATTTATGCGCGTGTTATAGCGTTAGCATGTTTGGGCGATTTTTTACAGTGAAAACACTCTCTGTAATGTAAAAACATCTAAAAATGCCCAAAGCGGCTAAAATCTTGTTACAGTGTTTAGCAGCGTTTTTTGGTGTTTTGCATTTTTACATCTCAACAGCCTCCTGGACACACAGGCTGTCCTTTTTTTCTACTGCCCCTAAACGCCTCTGAAAGTTCATGTGTGCATGGACACATAGGCTAACATGGAGGAGCGTTTAGATGCAGTTAAAAAAAAAAAAAGGGTGAGACGCCCCTAACAGCAGCTGTAAAAACACCCTGTGTTCATGAGCCCTTAGGATCCTGTTAAAGGGACGCCAGGGCTGGCTTGGAAGGTTAAAATCTGAATTACTGGGAAACAGTATAAATTTGGTTCAGTGGCATAGTATAGGCAGGGGAGTTTACCCCGGTCCCAAAATTCTTAGGGGGCACATAATTAATAAGAATTTGGGGTGAGAAGAGCAGGGGCAGACTGGCAACTTTCGGCCCAGGGGGCAAGTACAAAACAGAGGCCCATGGTGCAGCGACTCGGCCCCCCTCCTACTCTCTCTCTTCCTATCCTCCTCCTGATCCCCATTCCAAGCTGAAGCCTTGCTCCAGATACCCTCCAGTTACCGGCTGAATCCAGGTTCCTGACCTGGCCAGCAGGGGGCGGTTGGGGGGAGCTGGGACAGATTGGTCAGGGCTGGCCGGGGGAGAAGATAGTCTGTGGGGAATGGAACTGGCCTCTGCTCAGACACAGTTTACACTATCCATGCTGGGGGGAGGCCTGGGCTCTGTCCTTGTCTTCAACCCAAACTCAGTAGGTCAGCAGCAGGGACTTTCTACTTCTCTTCACCAGGAATCCTTTAGGCACGTCTGTGGCAGAAGCAGTACAGCCTTTTTATGGGGCATCAGAGTGGCCCCAGTCCCCTGGCCCAGTCCTCGCCTGGAGAAGAGGCAGGAGCAGGGCTGCTTTTAAAAATTATGGGGCTCCATACAACCTAACTGACAAGGAACAGTGAACCATGCCTAACAGCAGCTCTAGCTACATGCACAAACCACTTATTCATGCAACCAGAATACCTGTGAGAATGAGCCACTATTTTTAATTATCTAAGAATTTTTTTTTTTTTTTTTTTATTTCATGAACAGCCCTGGGGGGATTGGTGAAACATCAGGGGTCTAAACAGACACCCAACATCTCAATTTTGAGACAGAGAAGGAGATTGAGGATCCAGATTCCTCAGTCCCTTCTCTGCAGCCTCAGCGGCCCTGGGCAGGAGGCACAAGATGGGTCCTGTGGGTACTCCTGTTCTGGTCCTGTCAGCGGTACAAACCCCTCCTCTTTCTCTCCCTCTTAGACTCAGTGGCCGGGTCCAGCTGGGCAGTTCTAGGTCAGAGAGGGCAGACTGTACCCGCTGAGTGTGTGGCAGTGTGCGCTGCTCAGTGCAGTTGAGGATGGCTCTGATCCTTCTCCTTTCCTCCCTGGGACAACCACCAACCAGCATGCCATGCGCTGGAACTCCTCCAACTACCAGTGAGCCTGGAGGGGATGGGGATTATATAGGGCTGGGCGGCATAATATGGGGGTGGGGGGACTGGGGGTGCACAGTAGGGGGGGGCGGTGTATACATTTTAGGAGCACAATGAGGGGATGAAGGGAGTGGGGGGAGCACAATGAGGGGGCTGGGATATACAGTGGGGCGGGGGGGGGGGTGCTCACTTGGGCCCCATTCACACCTGTGTGATGTGTCATCGCATTTCGCGCTCTTTTTTGCACGATAGCATAGGGCAGCCTATTCACTATGCATGACAAATGCGCCAAAATACAGTGCCTTGAAAAAGTATTCATACCCCTTGAAATTTTCCACATTTTGTCATGTTACAACCAAAAACATAAATATATTTTATTGAGATTTTATGTGATAGACCAACACAAAGTGACACATCATTGTGAAATGTAAGGAAAATAATAAATGTTTTTCAAAAATATTTACAAATCAATATCTGAAAAGTGTGGCATTCATTTGTATTCACCCCCCTTTACTCTGATACACCTAACTAAAATCTAGTGGAATCAATTGCCTTCAGAAGTCAGCTGCTTAGTAAATAGAGTCTACATGTGTGTCATTTAATCTCAGTATAAATACAGCTGTTCTTTGAAGCCCTCAGAGGCTTGTTAGAGAATCTTAGCGAACAAACACCATCATGAAGGTCAAGGAACACACCAGACAGGTCAGGGATAAAGTTGTGGAGAAGTTTAAAGCAGGGTTAGGTTTAAAAAAAATATCCCAAGCCTTGAACATCACACAGAGCACTGTTTAATCCATCATCCGAAAATGGAAGAGGATGGCACAACTGCCAACCTACCAAGACATGGCCGTCCACCTAAACTGACAGGCTGGGCAAGGAGAGCAATAATCAGAGAAGCAGCCAAGAGGCCCATGGTAACTCTGGAGGAGCTGCAGAGATCCACAGCTCAGGTGGGAGAATCTGTCCACAGGACAACTATTAGTCGTGCACTCCACAAATCTGGCCTTTATGGAAGAGTGGCAAGAAGAAAGCCATTGTTGAATGAAAGTCATAAGAAGTCCAGTTTGCGAGAAGCCATGTGGAGGACACAGGAAACATGTGGAAGAAGGTGCTCTGGTCAGATGAGACCAAAATTGAGCTTTTTGTCTTAAAAGCAAAACACTGTGTGGTGGAAACTAACACTGCACATACCCTGGACACACCATCCCTACTGTAATACATGGTGGTGGCAGCATCATGTTGTGGGGATGCTTTTCCTCAGCAGGGACAGGGAAGCTGGTTAGAGTTGATGGAAAGATGGATGGAGCCAAATACAGGGAAATCTTAGAAGAAAACCTGTTAGAGTCTGCAATAGACTTGAGAATGGGGCGGAGGTTCACCTTCCAGCAGGTGAACGACCCTAAAAATACAACCAGAGCTACAATGGAATGATTTAGATCAAAGCATATTCATGTGTTAGAATGGCCCAGTCAAAGTCCAGACCTAAATCCAATTGAGAATCTGCGGCAAGACTTTTGCTGTTCAAAGACATTCTCCATCCCATCTGGCAGAGCTTGAGCTATTTTGCAAAGAGTAATAGGGAAAAATGCCACTTTCTAGATGTGCAAAGCTAGTAGAGACATCCCTAAAAAGACTTGCAGCTGTAATTGCAGCGAAAGGCGGTTCTACAAAGTATTGACTCAAGGGGGTTGAATACAAATGCACACCAAACTTTCACACATTTTTTTTGTAAACCATTTATTATTTTCCTTCCATATTTATGTGCCACTTTGTGTTGGTCTATCACAGCCTTTCTCAACCTTTTCAACGTGGAGGAACCCTTGAAATAATTTTCAGGTCTCAGGGAACCCCTGCTAAAAATGACTATATCTACAACTCATGATACATTAGTGTGATGGTCAGTGGGATGAATGCTCCTTACTCTTATGGACATTGGGAAGAACTACCTTCTTCCAGAGAGCTAAAAAGATGAATGGTGTCAGGGGGAACGTATCTGAGAGGCAGAAATTGCTTGATGCTGAAGGAACCCCAAGCAACCTCTGGAGGAACCCTAGGGTTCCACAGAACTCTGGTTGAGAACCAATGGTCTATCACATAAAATTCCAATAAAAAAAATTATGTTTTTGGTTGTAACATGACAAAATGTGGAAAATGTCAAGGGGTATGAATACTTTTTCAGGTCACTGTAGCTCCTGCCCCAAAGGCTTGCAACCCAAGCTGTGCCACTGTATTGGTTTACTATTTATATTACATAGTTTGCTGCTTACAAGTACAAGAAAGGATTTTGTTTTACTTTGTATTTCTTTTACATTTTTTATTTCTTTAACTGATGATAAACATTGTATCCTTTGTTAATAAACATTCTGCAGTCTGTGCATCTGCCCAGTGCCAATGTACACAACCTCGGTATACAATGACATATACAGTATGCTACAAAGCCGAGTGCAAGGGAATTCATGGGAAATACTGGACTCAGTCCACCCATATTGCTGATAAAAATTAGAGAATAATTAAATATCAATGTAGAATGGGGAGATGCCTCTGTTCAGTTGATTGGTTAATTTGTTCGTTCATTCCTTCTTTAGGAACCATAAGCATAACCACAATCACCAACTAAATTTGACGGCATGATAAACCACAGGAATCTTAAAATCGAACTCCAGGCAAGCAGTTAATTACAACGATCAAATACAAATAAGGGAGCTGTTTAACCGCAGGATTTGTATTTTTGTCCATCCAGTCCTGAGATTAACCCAGCTCTGCCATACAGCACTGCCCTCTCTGGTAGGACAGGAGACTGGATTTTTTCTCAGCTGTGGTTAAGTATCAATTACAGGTCTTGTCCCTCCCCCAGCTTCTGACTGGACGGTGAAAGGAGGAGCAGCAGCAGACTGATGAACTCTCACTCTGCACTCTCCTCCTATCGATATATAGAAAATGTATATGGAGCCAACACTAATATCCAGCAGCCAGCAAAAACAAACGACAATTTGTGAAAAATAAATATATATAATGCAGCGCTGAAAATAAAATGTAAACACTTATGTCTCGTTTCCACTGAGCTGTACGGTTTGGTTCGGTACGCTACGCAATTTTTGCCATTTCCATTGTCAAAAGTTGTGTATGGTACCCTAATTCCGAACCGTACCACTTTTTTGGGACCCTTTTGTTGGGGTTCCTAGCACATTAGTACCGTACCAACAGGGTGGAGCTACATTGTTGAGGTACTGTTGAGCTGAGGTACTGTTGGCGGTGGAAACGCAAGCCTGATCAAGGTGTACCGTACCGAACCGTACTGAACTGTACCAAACCGTCCTGCTCAGTGGAAACGAGGCATAATGGTGAAAATTATTAAATGTGTATCAATACCGGAACTTTAAAGTGCGAATGCATGTGCCAAATTATGCAAAAATGTGCAAACTCATATAAGTGTAATGCAAAATGGTATAAACACTTTACAAGAGACTTAGACCGCATTCACACTGAAGCGGCACGACTTGTGCACGACTTCGGGGGCGACCTGTGCATTCCCATGCAGCACGACTTCGGAGCGACTTCACATAATGGAAGTCTATGCAAGTCGCTCCGAAGTAGTATAGGACCCTTCTTCTAAGTCGGAGCGACTTGTGTCGCTCCTATTAGAACGGGTCCTCTAGCGGTCAATTGACCGAGAGGGAGCGCGACTTGTCAGGCTGACAAGTCGTCTGACAAGTCGCGCTAGTGTGGATCGACTCTTAAAGTGCAATTATATATGCAAAAAATAAACAAATAAAGTGCATATGTTACCATAGCAAAAAAATAAATACTATGCAATTAAATAAAAATAGTCCATTATTTGAAAGATTCGTGATATATCCACCACAAAAGATGACGTCTATTTAGACGAAACACGTCAGCTCTACTGCAAATGCTGAGATTATTTCCATGTATAAGCACTTTATCATCAGTCTTTCTGTAAGTAAGTTTTTCCTTTAATAATAAATGTTTTCATATGGATACACACTATGCGAGTTTGGATTGAAAGTATCATTTCCTGAAGGATTTGTGACATCTGCCATACAGGGATATCTATATTCCTTTCAAGCTTGAATGATCCAAAGAGTATATAATCTGTTGGGTCCACGATATCTGGTAAGCCTTTGATCTACCTGTTGCATCGGTGGTGGTTATCACTCTAGAGGACTTATCTGCACTTTGCACTTTTGTGGTGGATATATCACAAATCTTTCAAACGATGGACTATTTTTAATTAATTGCATAGTATTTATGTTGTTTATGGTCACATATGCACTTTATACATATGCACTTTGTTTATTTTTTACATATATAATTGCACTTTTAGTCTCTTGTAAAGTGTATATACCATTTTGCTGTACACTTATATGAGGTTGCACATTTTTTGCATAATTTTGCACATGCATTCTCACTTTAAAGTGCAGGTATTGATACACATCTAATAATTTGCACATGCATTCGCACTTTAAAATGCAGGTATTGATACACATTTAATAATTTGCACCATATTTGTTAAGATTTTATTTTCAGCGCTGCATTATATATATTTACTCTCCTCCTATCAGCATGTTTTTCGAGCTGCAGCACAGTTAACTGGCTCCTTGTGCTGCTTCTCCCTCCCCTGGTCTAAGCCCTGCTGTACAGGATCAGAAAGAGGCTAATAACAAGTCAGATTACTCTTGTATAATATTCATACTAAATACAAAGCTGCCTTGATTTGTATATTTTACATCCGCCTCTGGTTTAGAATTGAAGCTGATCTCACAGCTCTTTACACCTATAATCCTGCGACCTCCTGGCTCGTCTTATCGGTGAATTCTACGACGTAAGGGCTGAAGAAAGAGGAAGAAGAGCTGATCCAGGTAGAGATAAAAGAGATCGTTAGATAATAAAACTGTTTGTCAGCCATGAAGTTAATAAAGTTAAACTCCAAGCAAACATCTGAACACACAGTCCTATGACAGCAGTAAAAACCAGACAGTTGGGTGCAGCACCAGCATCTAAGGAATGAGCGCTCACCATCTGGTAGACAACCACGCATGCGCAGACCACTCTTCTTCCCCCACCACATCGGTTGTTAAGATCCGAGGGGAGAGTATAATTATTATTATTATACAGGATTTATATAGCGCCGACAGTTTGCGCAGCACTTTACAATATGGGGGAAGAAAATACAGTTACAGTACAATTCAATACAGGAGGAATTAGAGGTCCCTGCTCGTTAGAGCTTACAATCTAGAAAGTACACTACGCATGCGTGGTTGTATGTCACAGGCAGGGCTGCTGATAGGGGAGGGGGGGACCACCGGTCCTCTTTTAGGGGGCCCAAGCGCACAGGGGGACCCACACAGGGAGGGGGATTTGTGATGAAGAACATTTACAGAAATCTTCCTCCAGCAGCTGAAAGCTGATCTCTCCCCCCTCTCCCTGCTGCCAGCTTTTATCTGCTGAGAAAGACAGTTGTACCTCACTATTCCCCCTCCTTGTGTGCCCTCCCCCCTTTCCAACCCTGGCTCTAATATTAGCTCTGCTTCTGAGTTTGTTATCTCTGTAACTTTGTTTCTCTCCCTGCAGTTCCTCCTATACTCCTTGTTCCAGCATGTATATTTTTTTATCTCTTCTCCCATTGCTCTGTCTTCCTGACACAATCACAGCTGATCAGCTGCATTCCCATGGGGTGAAGAATTTACTGTTACACCATTTCCATAGCTGCCTGTTATCTTGTCCCAGTGAAGCTTAGTGTGCTTTATGTAGCTGGGCTTCCCACTCTTCTCTCCCAGACTACTTCCTGATCTATGCAATTTGCTTCTTCTCCTCTACACTATCCGTTCCCTCTGCATCCATTTATCATCTCCTTCTATTTACCCATTTACTAACTGATCTGGCAGCAGTAAACTCCATGTTTTATCTTGTATCTACAGGTAAGCCTATAACAGGGCTTACATGTAGGTACAGTGAATATCTAATAAACGTAACAGCCGGTGATAGCACCAGCGCATGTGCACTGCGCTCTCAATGGATGACTAAAGCCTCATACACACGCAACGATTGTTGGCCGTGAATTTTCAGCCAACGTCCGATCGGCCGATTGTCAGCTTGTTAGTATGATGCTTCCGACAACCGCCTGCGACTTTTCGGCCGAACAAAATCTGGTGTGCATGCTATAAAATTTTTGTTGTCCGTCAACAGAACAGCCGATTGTTCGTCAGTCAGTACAGATTTCGTCAGACAAAAATCTGATGAGCAAGACTGGACATGCTCAGAGAAGAAAAAACACACGGAAAGTAAACCAGCACATGACATCACTTCTGCAGTTGGTTTTTGTTGGCCAACAAAAGTCCAGTGCAAGTCTAGAGCACATTTCAACCAACACAACAACACTGGACAAAAGACGGCCGATCGGTCGGCCGATAATCGTTGTGTGTGTACGAGGCATTAGGCTCAGTTCACATTAGTGCGATGGCAGACATCGCATGTGATTTGGAGCGCACTGCTCAGATAGTATGGCTGAATTCACATCTGATTCGGCACAAACACGCACAGGACCCTTTTTTGGGTTCGCACTAGAATCGGATCGCATGACGGTTCACACTTATGCGATCTGATTCATGTCCGAATGTCAGTTCGCACTGCGATATGTGAACTGATCTGGGGTTGTCGTTAACTTTGAAATGACACCCCCAGCGATTCGCATATGGCAGTGTGAACTGCCTGCGCTGGGAATGCGATGCGGGAACCTGCAGTAGATTTGCAGGGTTCCAGCATCGCATAAGTGTGAACCGGGGCTGATGCTTTACATTTATTTATAAAGGAGTGTGTATATATATATATATATATATATATATATATATATATACACACATACTGTATATATATATATACACACACACACATACACACACGCATGTGTGTTTAAGCTTTGGGGCGCACACCGTCCTGCAATAGGCTGCGCACACCTACGGTGGATTTTATGTACTGAGAGACATGGAGCTATTTATCAGTTAATTGTTTTTATCATTTTTTTCTTTTTTTTTTGGATGTTTAATAAAATATTTTCAACATTTAACCAGCTGTGGTTTAATTGGTGCCTAAAAAAATCCCAGTCTGGGTTTTTTATTTAATTTGTCCTATAGGAATATCATTTAAAGTTATCTCATTATTTCTCCACTGAACAATGTTTTATAAAACCCCGCTTTCCCTTATTGCATAGCACATTTTATCACAAAAGTTGGACTAATCCTTTAAAATCTGCCCAAAGTTAGACTTTCAATCGAAATGCTATGGAATCAATCACAAGGGAACTAGAAAGGAAAAACAAATCTCAGCCATTGATCAGCTTAGATCTCTTTTCCCTGTTGTGTGCGAAGAGTAACGACCATTACTGAGCCTGCGCTGTGATTGGTCGGCGTGTACACCTGAATGGCGGCCGGCTGTGTCAATGTGTACCGTCATGCTGCACGTATTTGCACACCCCGCCCTGCAGGGATGTAAAACTTTCTTATCTGCAGGTGTGATGAACAAAGAAGGAAGGAAAGTTTGGCCTTTCAGTCATTGGGGCCCCTCCCTGGCCAGGTTCCTGCAGAGCATTGCCGCTTAACCCCTTCCCTGCCAAACCCTTCCCATTTCTTCTTAACCTCAGATATTTCTACCCTTCCTTCAAAATCTCCCTGACATAAAGCCACACAGCAAATCATGGCCATTAACAGTTTCCTCACCACGCACAATTAGACTTTATTGGTTTACAAGTCCACCAGCCTTGAAGGATAAAGGCCTGCAGGGCAGCCATGTTTACACCAGCTCACCTCCATTAATGTGTCTCCTCCCTAACCTGTTACCAGTGATTTATATGACCCACAAATTCCTCAACTGGTCTGATTGCCTATGTGCAGATGTTATCAGGAGCAAGGCTCTCAGGAAGCAGAGTATACTATGGCCTCCATTGTGGTACACAGACATGCCATTGATGTTATTCATACAACTTTTTGAAGTGAAACAATTTACTCTGATCTAACTCAGCCTTTCCTGAAAAGAGGAACCCGTAAAATAATTTTCAATTTTCAAACCCCCTGCTATAAAAAGTTCATTAGAAAAATGTCCCTTACATTGGTGTTCAGCTGGAAGAATGCTCTTTCAATTGGTAGTCAGTGGGAAGAATGTCCCTTACATTGGTTGTCAGTGAGAAGAATGTCCCTTACATTGGTGGTCAGTGAGAAGAATGTCCCTTACATTGGTGGTCAGTGAGAAGAATGTCCCTTACATTGGTGGTCAGTGAGAAGAATGTCCCTTACATTGGTGGTCAGTGAGAAGAATGTCCCTTACATTGGTGGTCAGTGAGAAGAATGTCCCTTACATTGGTGGTCAGTGGGAAGAATGTCCCTTACATTGGTGGTCAGTGAGAAGAATGTCCCTTACATTGGTAGTCAGTGGGATGAATGTCCCTTACATTGGTGGTCAGTGAGAAGAATGTCCCTTACATTGGTGGTCAGTGAGAAGAATGTCCCTTACATTGGTGGTCAGTGGGAAGAATGTCCCTTACATTGGTGGTCAGTGAGAAGAATGTCCCTTACATTGGTGGTTAGTGGGAAAATGCCCCTTGCATAGTGGTCAGTGGCTAAATGCCCCTTGCATTGGTTGTCAGTGAGAAGAATAGAATGTCCCTTACATTGGTGGTCAGTGGCTAAATGCCCCTTACATTGGTGGTAAGTGAGAAGAATGTCCCTTACATTGGTTGTCAGTGAGAAGAATGTCCCTTACATTGGTGGTAAGTGAGAAGAATGTCCCTTACATTGGTTGTCAGTGAGAAGAATGTCCCTTACATTGGTTGTCAGTGGGAAGAATAGAATGTCCCTTACATTGGTGGTCAGTGGAAGGAAAGCTTTTTACATTGGTGGTCAATGGGAAGAATGTCCCTCAAATTGGTGGTCAGTGAGAAGAATGCGCCTTACATTGGTAGTCAGTGGATAAAATGCCCCTTACATCTGAGGTCAGCTGGAAGAATGTCCTTTATGTTGGTGGTTAGTGGAAACAATGTCACTTACAATAGTGGTGACTGGAAAGAATGCCCCCTTAAGCCTAATACACACGGGCTGAATGTTGACCAATAGAAACTGTTGAAGGCTCATGACCGAAAAAGGTCTGCCGACCGACTCCAGAGCAGCTCTCTCAGCCAATGGCGGGGGTCGTCCCCCTGTCAGAACACAATAGAACAGCGGGGGACATGGCTGTACTAATATCAGATTATTGGTACAGCAGCTTCGACCTGGGTTGTCAGTTTTTTATCATTAAACCCACAGAATTAAATGAAAAAAAAAAAATAGTGTTGAGTACTAGGCTTTACAGTGGTGGCTAGTTGGTAAAATGCCTCTCTTACAGGGATATTCAGTGGGAAGAATCCCCCCTTACATTGGTGGCCAGATGGTAGAAAGCCCATCTTACAGTGATATTCAGTGGGGAGAATGCCCCCTTCTACTGGTGGCCAGTTGGTAGAAAGCCCATCTTACAGTGATATTCAGTGGGAAGAATCCCCTTACATTGGTGGCCAGTTGGTAGAAAGCCCATCTTACAGTGATATTCAGTGGGGAGAATGCCCCCCTTACACTGGTGGCCAATGGATAGAAAGCCCATCTTACAGTGATATTCAGTGGGCAGAATGCCCCCTTACATTGGTGGTCAGTTGGTAAAAAGCCCATCTTACAGTGATATTCAATGGGGAGAATGCCCTCTTACACTGGTGGCCAGTTGGTAGAAAGACCCTCTTACAGTGATATTAAGTGGGGAGAATGCCCTCTTACATTGGTGGCCAGTTGGTAGAAAGACCCTCTTACAGTGATATTCAGTGGGGAGAATGCCCCCTTACATTGGTGGCCAGTTGGTAGAAAGACCCTCTTACAGTGATATTCAGTGGGGAGAATGCCCCCTTACACTGGTGGCCAGTTGGTAGAAAGACCCTCTTACAGTGATATTCAGTGGGGAGAATGCCCCCTTACACTGGTGGCCAGTTGGTAGAAAGACCCTCTTACAGTGATATTCAGTGGGGAAAATGCCCCCTTACAGTGGTGGTTAGAATTCCACCCTTACAGTCAGATAAAAAGACTCACTGGTGTCATGCTGTTGGCTCTACCAGATGCTGATGGACCTAACGGGGGCACCATTAAATGAGAAGTCAATCATTCACAGCTCAAGGAACCCCTAGAAAGTTCTGGGGGAATCCTAGAGTTCCACAAAACCCTGGTTGAAAATGGGTGCTCTAACCTCTGATCATATACACCAGCCTTCACTAAGCTGTGTCATTCACAGGTTTACAACTTTATACCTCTCATACTCATAGAGGAATTGCAGATTTACAATGCTAATGGTTACCACTTATAGACAAACTCTAAGAATCCATGGCCTAAGGCTATGACTTGTGAAGGTACCTATACCCTGTTCAATCTTCCAAGCTGGAAGGATAATCCCATTCCATGTCTCTGTCACATATCAGATATATGCCCCTTCCGTGTTGCCAACTGGTGGAGAAATCACAGTTTTCCTAATCACTATGACTTCATTTGTAGAGGAACTTTAAAGCGGTAGTATCATGCTTTTTGACACTTTTACCTACAGGTAAGCCTATAATAAGTCTTACCTGTAGGTACAATTAATATCTCCTAAACCGGCACGGTTTAGGAGATATTTGCAGTGCATGCAGCCGTGAGCGCGAGCGGGGCATGCGCTCTGAAGGTCCGGGGGGACCTTCAGTTTTACTTGCCGGGAGCTTGCCGGAAAATCGCTCCCGCGCGCAGGCGCAGGAGTGACGTCAGCGCGGCTCCGGCCAATCACAGCGCCGGAGCCACCGAACCCGGAAGAGACGACGAGGGATCATGGCAGCGCCCACAGCGATGTCCGGGGGTCCGTGTCGGGGCTTCGTTCTAAGGTAAGTAATACATAATGAGCTAGTATGCGATGCATACTAGCTCATTATGCCTTTGTCTTGCAGGTTTTTTTTTTTTCAATTTTTGGATTTACAACCGCTTTAAGTATATCAACCCATATCTGTTCTGCTAGTGGAGTATCATCTTTTCTTACTCTATGCCCTGTAGCTGTAAGAATACATAAGAACATATTATAACTAAGGGCTGTGGACACCTGACCATCACACCTATGCCACCTTGTTGGACATACTATTCCAAAACTATTGTGGGGAGTCCACCCAAAAACAGCCTACACTCTCCTGGGTAGACTTTCCACAAGATTGTGGAGTGTGCCTAAATGCCCGTTCAGCCTAAATGAGGACAAGCTGGCTCGAAATAGGCATTCCAATTCAACCGCAAGGTGCTCAGTGTGGTAGAGGTCAGAGTTCTGTGGAGGAAACATTGCATAGAGAAGCACAGAGACCCAGTGATGATGTCGGTGCTTTTAAAATAGGTAATGAAAAGAAAAAAAGATTTTATCTAGAAATGTAAATAGCGTGTTAGGAAGGGGGAACCAGGGAAGAAAAAAATAAGAAGCTTAGAATTCAGCTTTAAGGGGAACTATACTTCCAATGCTTCTTGGATACATATGTGAAAAACATCAAAACAATGTAAACAGTCTTATCAATGTGTGAAATGTGTTAGAGACCTTGTTAAATATCTATATATATAAGGTCAGCCCTTTGATCCTCTTATCTTGATGATGATTAAAAAAATAGATTCTCTGCAGAAACAATGGGCAACTGGAGACCATAAGATGTAGGGGGGCGAAGGAAAGAACTCCGGGGCGGCAGTTTTTATTCATGGAGAGGAATAGAAACTAGTGACAACTTTAAATTGTTTTGGGACTTTCGCTTCTCTTTTTACCACACAACCACAGTGAAAAGAACAGCATTACATCGTATTTATCTTAAAAACTGAATTTCTTTGTAAAGTACAATAATCTGCCAGCCATAACCAGGCAGACCCATCATTGTCCATGAATGGGAGGGGGATTGAGGACCTTTGTTTAGGTGGGGGATATATTTATTCCATCATTCCTTTTAAATTTTCACCCTATTTTGTTTTATTTCCAACTACTGCAATATTTTCTTTATTCTGTTTACTTGTTTCTTATATTATTTCAATTACATCATTGTCTTCACATTTGTATCAATTGGGGAAACAGAAAAATTTCAATAAAAATTAAAAATTAAAAAGCATGTAATACATCATACAGTATCTTTATGGAGAGCCTGTCACCCGTGCCCCATCTCTGCTAGAGCTCCCCCAGCTTTACAGGTACTCTGCCCATGTGCCATAGCTCTGCCAGTACTCTGCCCATGTATCATGGCTCTACAGGTACTCTGCCCATGTATCATAGCTCTGCCAGTACTCTGCCCATGTGCCATAGCTCTACATGTACTCTGCCCATGTATCATGGCTCTACAGGTACTCTGCCCACATGTCATCTGCCAGTACTCTGCCCATGTGCCATAGCTCTACATGTACTCTGCCCATGTATCATGGCTCTACAGGTACTCTGCCCACATGTCATGGCTCTACAGGTACTCTGCCCATGTGTCATGGCTCTACAGGTACTCTGCCCATGTGTCATGACTCTACAGGTACTCTGCCCACGTGCCATGGCTCTACAGGTACTCTGCCCATGTATCATGGCTCTACAGGTGCTCTGCCCATGTGTAATGGCTCTACAGGTACTCTGCCCATGTGTAATGGCTCTACAGGTACTCTGCCCACGTGTCATGGCTCTACAGGTACTCTGCCCATGTGTCATGGCTCTACAGGTACTCTGCCCATGTGTCATGGCTCCACAGGTACTCTGCCCATGTATCATGGCTCCACAGGTACTCTGCCCATGTATCATGGCTCTACAGGTGCTCTGCCCATGTGTCATGACTCTACAGGTACTCTGCCCATGTATCATGGCTCTGCCAGTGCTCTGCCCATGTATCATGGCTCTACAGGTACTTTGCCCATGTATCATGGCTCTACAGGTACTCTGCCCATGTATCATGGCTCTACAGGTACTCTGCCCATGTATCATGGCTCTACAGGTACTCTGCCCATGTATCATGGCTCTACAGGTACTCTGTCCATGTATCATGGCTCTACAGATACACTGCCCATATGCCAAAGCTCTACAGATACTCTGCCCATGTATCATAGCTCTACAGGTACTCTGCCCATGTATCATGGCTCTACAGGTACTCTGTCCATGTGCCATAGTTGCACAGGTACGCTGCCCATGTCCTATAGCTCTACAGATACTCTGCCCATGTCCTCTATAGATATTCTGCACATTTGCCATAGCTCTATCAGTACTTTTCCTATGTGATATAACTGTACAGGTACTCCACCCATGTGTCATAAATATATATGTACTCTGCCCATGTGTCATAAATATATAGGTACTCTGCCCATGTGTCATAAATATATAGGTACTCTGCCCATGTCCTCTATAGATACTCTCTCCATTTGCCAATACTTTGCCCATGTGATATAGCTCTACAGATACTGTGCACATGTGTCATAAATGTATGGGTACTCTGCCAATGTCCTCTATAGATACTCTGTCTTTTTGCCATAGCTCTACCAGTACTTTGCCCATGTGCTATAACTGTACAGGTACTCCACCCATGTGTCATAAATATATAGGTACTCTACCCATGTGCCATAGTCTCACAGGTACTCTGCCCTTGTCTATAGCTCTACGGATACTCTGCCCATGTCCTCTATAGATACTCTGGTCTATTTGTCATAGCTCAACCAGTACTTTGCCCATGTGATATACCCGTACAGATACTCTGCCCACGTGCCATAACTGTACAGGTACTCTGCCAATGTGTCATAACTGTACAGGTACTCTTGCCCTCCCCACATATAGAATATTGATATCATTATGGGGGGTACAGGGTACTTACAGGTATCTCTTCTGCCCGTCACTCTGCTGGTGCATGGTCACCGAGAAGCCGAACATCCCCCCAGGTACCCCTGCCTGCTTGATGACCGGCACCTGGGTGTCCACATTGAACCCGGAGCAGCCCAGGCACAGCGTCAGCAGGACCAGCACCACGATCATCCTCACACACCGACCTCCCAGTCTGTACAATCCTCCGCTGATCCTACAATTATCACGCTTGTCCTGATCCTAATATTTGGATCCTGGCTGTGTCCATAGATCCCAACTCTGTGTAATCCCAACTCTGTGTAATCCCAATTCTGAACGATCCCAATTCTTAGTGATCCCAAATCAATTCTCAGTGAGTCCCAATTCTGAGCGATTCCAATTCTCAGCGAACCCAATTCTGAGCGATCCCAAAGCGGAGCAATCCCAACTCTGATCCCGGTGTGAATGAGGATGTGTCCTGCTATGAGAGCTCAGTGTCAGCTCTTGCAGTGTGTCCCTGTCCTCCTCCTCCTCCCCCCTGTGTCCCTGTGGTCGGTCCCTCCCCCTGAGTACTCACTGTCTGTCTGTCCCACCCACATCACTGTGTGCCCTATTCCTTCCCTTCCTCCATCCCAGGCTCCCCTTCACCCCCTGTGCCCGTCTCTGCCAGCCCTGACCCTTCCCTTCCCTTCCGGTGAACTTTCTCCCTTACCCCCGGTACAGATCCCTTTAAAGGAGACGCCCCCCCACCCCCTGCACCTGCCAGTGCTGGGAGCAAAGAGAAGGGAGGGGGGAGGAGGAAGGGAGGGGGAAGAGTCCAACTTTCCCACACTGACTGCTGAAAAGTAACACAGCAGAGATATCTCTGACCCCAGCCAGGGGGGGCTCACACACCCAACCTCACCTACCACTGGGCTGGATCTCCTCTATATATGAAGGATCCCTATATAATAATATCAATAATATTAATAACAATAACAATATTAATAATAAGAATAACATTATGAATAATAATAATATGATTAATAATAATAACAATAACAATATTAATCATAATAATAATATGAATTTTAAAAATATTATTAATAATAATAATAATAATAATAATATGATTAATAATAATAATATTAATAATATAATTCCACAATACCCAGGTCCTTACTATACAATCTAATTGTACAATCTCTATACAATGTCCTTTCTAGGTAACATAAGGACACAACATGCGCTGCGGGAATGCACTCTAAATCACGCACTTTCATGCAACGCACAGAAACGCGCAGCCCTTTTGCAGACTCACGACGGTGACATTTCTTATGGCACTTCCATGCATCTGTGAATGCGCGCCTTTTTACTAGCGACGAAATGCATGGTGACGTCGCAAATTCTCACATGCTCCAATTATTTGAACGGAGCCATCGGCTGGGTCCAACCTACTGTGTATTGGGCACATGCATGCTTTCCCGATGGGTACAGAAATGCGTTGCCCTTTAGCAAATGCACAGTGGTGCCATTTCACTGTGGCGCAATTTCTCAAAAGGGTCAGGGACTTTTTTTGAGTGTTTCTTGCGTGTAAGAACCGCATGCGCACTCCGATGATGTGACTGGCGGCATAGGCTAGGTCCAACCTTCTACGTTTTGGGAACGCGCTTGCTTTCCCGACACTCACAGAAACACGATACCTATTAGCAAATGCACGGTGGTGCCATTTTGCTGTGATGCAATTTCTCAAAAGGGTCAGGGACTTTTTTTGTGTTTCTTGCACGCAGTAACCGTATGCGCGCCCCAATTATGTGAACAGAGCCATAGGGTAGGCTCAACATACTGCGTGTCTGCAATGCGCATTTTTTTCTTGATACTCACAGAAAAGCACTGCCCTTTTGCAGTTGCAGGGTGGTGCCATTTTACTGTGGCACAATTTCTTAAAAGGGTCAGGAACTTTTTTGGAGTGTTTCTTGTACGCAGTAACTGCACGCGCCCGCCAGTTAAGTGAACGGCGCCAATGGGTAGGTCCAAACCACTGTGTATTGGGAACCCCATACTTTCCCGATGGGCACAGAAATGCCTTGCCCTGTGGCGCAATTTCTCAAAAGGGTCAGGAACTTTTTTTTTAGTATTTCTTGCACGCAGTAACCACACACATGCGCCAATTATTTGAATGGAGCCATCGGCTGGGGCCAACCTACTGTGTATTGGGCACATGCATGCTTTCCCGATGGGTACAGAAATCTGTTGCCCTTTAGCAGATGCGAAGTGGTGTCATTTCGCTGTGGCACAATTTCTCAAAAGGGTCAGGGACTTTTTTTGAGTGTTTCTTGCGCGTAGGAACTGCATGCGCAGTTTGATGATGTGACTGGAGGCATAGGCTAGGTCCAACCTACTACGTATTGGGAACGCGCTTGCTTTCCCGACACGCACAGAAACACGCTACCCTTTAGCAAATGCACGGCGGTGCCATCTTGCTGTGCCGCAATTTCTCAAAAGGGTCAGGGACTTTGTTTGTGTTTCTTGTACGCAGTAACCGTACGCGCGCCCCAAATATGTGAACAGAGCCATAGGGTAGGCTCATTATTTCTTGATACTCACAGAAAGGCACTGCCCTTTTGCAGTTGCAGGGTGGTGCCATTTTACTGTGGCACAATTTCTTAAAAGGGTCAGGAACTTTTTTGGAGTGTTTCTTGCACGCAGTAACCGCACGCGCCCGCCAGTTAAGTGAACAGCGCCAATGGATCGGTCCAACCTGTATTGGGAACACCATGCTTTCCCAATGGGCACAGAAATGCGTTGCCCTGTGGTACAATTTCTCAAAAGGGTCAGGAACTTTTTTTTTTTTTTTTAGTGTTTCTTGCACGCAGTAACCTCACACATGCACCAATTATTTGAATGGAGCCATCATCGGCTGGGTCCAACCTACTCTGTATTAGGCACATGCATGCTTTCCCGATGGGTACAGAAATGTGTTGCCCTTCAGCAAATGCGCAGTGGTGTCATTTCGCTGTGGCGCAATTTCTCAAAAGGGTCAAGGTCTTTTTTTGAGTGTTTCTTGCGAGTAAGAACCGCATGCGCACTCCGATGATGTGACTGGCGGCATAGTGTATTGGGAACGCGCTTACTTTCCCGACACGCACAGAAACACGCAGCCCTTTAGCAGATGCACGGCGGTGCCATTTTGCTGTGATGCAATTTCTCAAAAGGGTCAGGGACTTTTTTTGTGTTTCTTGCATGCAGTAACCGTACGTGCGCCCCAATTATGTGAACAGAGCCATAGGGAAGGCTCAACATACTGCGTGTCTGCAATGCACATTTTTCTCAATACTCACAGAAACGCACTGCCCTTTTGCAGATGCACAGTGGCACAATTTCTTAAAAGGGTTGGGAACTTTTTTTAAGTGTTTGTTTCTTGCACGCAGTAGTCACACGCGCCCGCCAGTTATGTGAATGGCGCCATATGCTAGGTCAAACCTACTGTATATTGGAAACACAATGCTTTCCCGATGGGCACGGAAATGCGTTGTCCTGTGGCGCAATTTCTCAAAAGGGTCAGGAATTTTTTTTTGAGTGTTTCTTGCATGCAGTAACAGCATGCGCCCACCAGTTATGTGAATGGCGCCAACGGGTAGGTCCAACCTACTGTGTATTGGGAACACCATGCTTTCCCGATGGGCACAGAAGTGTGTTGCCCTGCTGCGCAATTTCTCAAAAGGTTCAGGAATTTTTGAGTCTTTCTTGCACGCAGTAACCGCACACGTGCGCCAATTATTTGAACAGAGCCATCGGCTGGGTCCAACCTACTGTGTATTGGGCACGTGCATGCTTTCCCGATGGGTACAGAAATGCATTGCCCTTTAGAAAAGGCGCAGTGGTGCCATTTCGCTGTGGCGCAATTTCTCAAAAGGGTCAGGTACTTTTTTTGAGTGTTTCTCGCACGCAGTAACGGCTTGCCAATTATGTGAACAGAGCTATTGACTACTGCATTTCGGGAATGCACATGCTTTCCCTCCCGACAGCACAGAAACACGTTGCCCTTTAGCAGATGCGCCGTGGTGCCATATCACTGTGGCGCAATTTCCCAAAAGGGTCAGGAACTTCTTTTGAGCCTTTCTTGCCCGTAGGTCAACACCTTGCCATACACGAGGCGCGCAGAACCTTATGCAAGCTCCGATCATGTGAGCGAAGCCTTCAGACAACTGCGAGTCAGAAATGCATGCAAAATCATACGCCTTCCTGACACGCACAGAAGCGCGTTGCCCTTTTCGCAGATGCGCACAGTTTTTCTCGCGCCATGCAGTTCGCCGTATTTTTGTAAAAGAGTCAGGGACTTCTTTTCTGTGTTTTTCTCTGCGCAGTCCATTAAAATAAAAGGGCTTCCCTACACGCATTGCGCGGCCGCACCTGTATGGTATGAACTATGCCTTAGTATTCAATCAGGGAAGCCCTTTGCCTACATGCTGTATATGTTGGTAATCATGCACACAGGACGTTTAAAAAACGCCAGCGCTGGCTAAAACGCGCTTTTATGCGTGTTTTTGCACATTTTTGAGCGTTAGCGTTTTACCATCAAAACATTTGCCTTGCTATTTTGTAATGTAAAAACACCTATAAATGCCAAACGCCGCGTTTTGCATTTTATGAGCCAAATAGCCTTAATAGGGCATTTTTTTTTACTGCCTCTAAACGCTTATGCCACCAAACTCCTCTGAAAGTTGTGCATGGACACAAAGGCTAACATGGAGGAGAGTTCAGAGACGGTAAAAAAAAAAAACGCCAAACGCCCGTAAAAGCAGCTACAAAAACGTCCTGTGTGCATGAGGGCTAATGGTGGCCATACACGCTTCAATTTTTTTCATCCAATCTATCTGTGATCTGATTGAAATGATCAAATCGGCAAACAATCGAATAGCTATAACTTTCCTTACAATCGATTTACACTCATTTTCAATCGATCAGTTTTATTAATTTTGTTCATTTTTCATTGATCAGCAGCACTGAGATACTTTGTTCATGGATTCAATTGTATTTCAAATTGATCCGATTATGAGATTGCATGGCGGAAACAGAAATGTAATTGATAACTTATGATGGATGATGGTATCTTAACCTTCAGTCTAAATCCTCTTCCCTAAGTGAGCCATATCCATCGAATGGGTTGTCTACTATAGACTGATTATTTGTATTGGAATTTGGGAGAGAACAATCAAAAAAGGAAATCAATTATTCATCAAAGTGTGTATAGCCATCATAAAGGAGATTGTACAATCAGATTGTGTAGTGTATGGTAGGCACATGTAGCAATCTGAACAATGCGTCACAGAATCGGATAATGTAATTGGATCTATGAATTATCGAAAAGACATAATGGGGTTGGAGTGCAAAATCTGGCGCGACTGGGCATGGTAGCCAATCAGCTTCTGCTTTCAACTTTTTAAATAAAGCTGACAATAAACCCTAGAAGCTGATTGGTCACTATGCAGAGCTGCACCAGATTTTGTACTCCCCAGTTTTAGTAAATCAACCCCAATACGTCAGAATCAATTGACCTAATTGCAGATTATTCTTATCAGTCTGACTGGGATACCCAACCCGGAGGAAAGCAGAAAGCACCATATGATCTTTACACTGGCCCTACACTATACAATCTCATTTAGATTTACCAAAACGATATAATCTTTGACCACTTCTGGACCGGAAGATTTCCCCCCTTAATGACCAGGCCATTTTTTGCGATTGTGTTAATTTAACGGACAATTGCGCGGTCGTGCGACGCTGTACCCAACTAAAATTGATGTCCTTTTCTTCTCACAAATAGAGCTTTCTTTTGGTGGTATTTGATCCCCTGTGCGATTTTTATTTTTTGCGCTATAAACAAAAAAAAAATAACAATTCTGAAAAAAAAAAAACAATATTTTTCACATTCTGCTATATAACATTCCCAATAGAAAAAAAAAATTAAAAATTTATTTTTTCATCATTTTAGGCCAATTTGTTTTCTGCTACATATTTTTGGTAAAAAAAATCCCAATAAGTGTTTATTGATTGGTTTGCGCAAAAGTTATCGTGTCTACAAACTAGTGGAAAGATTTATGTCATTTTTATTTATTCATTTATTTATTTTTTACTAGTAATGGCGGCGATCAGCGATTTTTAGCTGGACTGCGACATTGCGGCGGCATAGGTGTGCACAGCCATTTGCATTAGGGTGTGCACCCCGAAACTCAAACATATACTGTATTCATGTGTGTGCATGTGTTTATATACTGGCAGTGTCATTAGAGCAGTGGATGGTATCACAAGGGCAAGGATTGGTGTCAGTGGGATATTTTTTACAATTTTATTTTTTTAATTATTTTTTTTATTTTTAGCAGAAAAATAGACTTTTTGTATTTGGTGAAATATTAGGGGTCTAAACATGGGAAATATGTGCCACACAGGGTGATTAGGGTGTGCCCAGGCACACCTGGCACACCCTGTGAGCACGCCTATGTGCGGTGGACAGATCGGACCCCTAACTGACATTTTTGACACTTTTGGGGGTACCAGTGATATTACTACAGTAATCAGCGCTAAAAATATGCACTGTTACTGTAATAATTAAACTGGCAGGGAAGGGGTTAACACCAGGTGCGATCAAAGGGTTAAGTGTGAGCCTAGGGGGTGTTTTCTAACTGTGGGGGAAATGGGTTGTGAAATCACAGACATTGCATGTGATTCGCACCGCATTGCTGTGCAGATCACATGCAATGTCTGTGCGATGCAAATTCAGCCACAGTTTGTATGGTTGAACTCGCATTGCAGTCGCATGAAAATGCTGCAGGAACCTTTTTTTTCCCGCACTGGAGTAGGTTCCCGCATCGCACAAGTGTCAACCCGGGCTGCAAGAAAAATCCTATGGGACTTTTCACACCATTTGCATTTGGGAAAGCCCTGCATGCTACATCTTTGGTGTGGTTTTGAAAAGCGCACCAAAAACGCAGCTTCTTATTGAAATTAATGGAAATCGCAGCACAATTGCGGAAAAATATTCATCTTTGCGGTGTGTTTTTGAGTCACATGTCCGTTTTCACAGTTGCAGGCGACCCAAAAACGCACCAGAAACGCATCTGAAACACAGCAAAATCACAGTAAAAGCACATATGCATTTTTACTTTTTTCAATTTTGCTACAGAGCAGTGAAAGGTGTGTACGGTGCATCAAACCTTCTTTTCAATCTTCTTACTGTGATTCTGACCGAACAATAATTCGATTGATATATATAGTATATAGAATCATTCCATGCCGGGTGCTGTGATGTTTTCAGGAAGGTATGTACAGCTCCCCCAGCCATGATCTGCCTGTATTGCATGGAGAAGCACAGAGACCCAGTGATGATGTTGCTGACTGTATCTAAAATAAGATATGTAATGAAAATGGAAAGGCTTTATTAAAAAATGTCATTAGCGTGTTGGAGGCGGAGGAGGGGGGGGGGATCAAGGAAGGCAAAATATAAATGGATTAAACTTCAGCTTTAATTTGCTGTTAAATAAAACAGAGATCTGTCTGATAAATCCAATATATAGCGGGAGAGTCATTTCAATAATATATTTTTAATTTCATTCATACCCCACCACCCAACAAGAAATCATTACTCCCAGGCAGCTTCCCCTTCTACCCCCCACCCCCCCCTCCCATTCATACCCCACCACCCAACAAGAAATCATTACTCCCAGGGAAGCTGCCCCTCCTAGCCCCCCCCCCCACCCAATTTCATTCATATCTCACCACCCACCAACCAAGAAATCATTACTCCCAGGGCAGCTTCCCCTTCTACCCCCCACCCCCCCCCCTCCCATTCATACCCCACCACCCAACAAGAAATCATTACTCCCAGGGAAGCTGCCCCTCCTAGCCCCCCCCCCCCACCCAATTTCATTCATATCTCACCACCCACCAACCAAGAAATCATTACTCCCAGGGCAGCTGCCCCTTCTAACCACCCACCACCCCCCTCCCATTCCTACCCCACAACCCAACAAGAAATCATTACTCCCAGGGCAGCTGCCCCTTCTACCCCCCTCCCCATTTTCATTCATACCCCACCACCCACCCACCAAGAAATCATTACTCCCAGGACAGCTGCCCCTTCTACCCCCCCACCCAATTTCATTCATAAACCACCCACCCACCAAGAAATCATTACTCTCAGGGCATCTTCCCCTTCTACCCCCCCCCATTTAATTCATACCCCATCAACCACCCACCAATAAATCGTTACCCCAAGGCCAGCTGCCTCTTCTACCCCCCATTTCATTCATACCCCACCACCCACCCACAAATTAATCATTACTTCCAGGACAGCTGCCCCTTCTATCCCCCACCCCCCCTCCCATTCATACCCCACCACCCACCAAGAAATCATTACTCCCAGGGCAGCTGCCCCTTCTACCCCCCACCCAATTTCATTCATACCCCACCACCCACCAAGAAATCATTAATCCCAGGGCAGCTGCCCCTTCTACCCCCCCCAATTTCATTCATACCCCACTACCCACCCACCAAGAAATCATTACCCCCAGTACAGCTGCCCCTTCTACCCCCCCCCCCCGCCCCCCAATTTTATTCATACCCCACCACTCACCCACCAAGAAATCATTACTCCCAGGGCAGCTACCCCTTCTACCCCCCCACCCAATTTCATTCATACCCCACCAAACATCCAACAAGAAATCATTACCCCCAGGGCAGCTGCCCTTTCTACCCCCCCTGTCCCCAATTTCATTCATACCCCACCAACCACCCACCAAGAAATCATTACCCCCAGTACAGTTGCCCCTTCTACCCCCCCAATTTTATTCATACCCCACCACCCACCCACCAAGAAATCATTACTCCCAGGGCAGCTTCCCCTTCTACCCCCCACCCAATTTCATTCATACCCCACTACCCACCCACCAAGAGATCATTACCCCCAGGGCAGCTGCCCTTTCTACCCCCCCTCCCCCCCAATTTCATTCATACCCCACCACCAACCTACCAAGAAATCATTACTCCCAGGGCAGCCGCCCCTTCCACCCCCCCCCCCCCGCCCCTCTCCCCTTCTTGCCCCATCCCCTAATTCCTATCATCCTGCTATGTGGAGTTTCTCCAGTTTAGATGTAATTTGCATTCTTCCAGCTCCAAGCCAGCCGCTGTGATTGGGATTGCCAGCAAAGCCAGTTCAGATGTGGGAGAAGTCTGGGTGACACGGTGTACCGTCTACTCTCTGGGCTGAGCCGGAATCCACCAAGCCATCCATTAATCCACACATGCTGTTTTCACATCTTAAATGTGGCTGCGGAATTAAAAATAGACGCATCTCATGAATATGGAATGGGATGGAGATCTTAATGGCACCTTCTACAAAGCGACCACAGAGCCGTCATCCCAGCGCTTTCTTCTTGCTTAGAGCATCGCTCTGCCCTAAATGGAATTTCAGGGAAATATAACCCCCCCCATCACCAATCTTTTCATTTCTCTAAAATAATGCCTATTTCCCAGTGTTGGATGGGTTCCAGCCTTATCATCACATTATCCTTTGTTTTTATACGAGAATGCAGCAGGAGGAGCAAGACTCCCTAATAAGTGTTCGGGGAGGCACATAGACAGGAAACTGAAATTCACCAGCAACTGCCTATTATTAAAATATGGAAAAACACTGCGCTAACTGCCCCATTGGACATGAGCCACTAGCTCTACAATTGACATAATAAATTGCGTATAAAATTATATAATAAAAAAAAAAAATGGATATTTATCCAAAATGTAAGGAAAAAACAAAAAGTGAGTCCTTAAACTATGTGAAGAAGACTGGAAAACCAGATGAGAAGCCAAAGTGTTCAGATTCCAGTAATCATCGGTGAAATTCAAGCCCTATGAATAAGTCACATATGACGAAACGCGTCAGACCTGTTTGTTCCTGCCTGTGATCGCTTCACATGTTCAATGCTGGTTACCTGCATTTGCTTGTAAGGGTTTTTGACCATTTTAAATACATTTTTTGAAGCAGTTTTACTCTATGTGTGTATACTTTGGCTTGTTTTTGCATATCGGTTTATTGCTTGGAGATCAAGCCATCATAGTCCAGGAATATAAGGACACAGCCTGATTGATAATTCCCTGTGATCGGAACCAACCTACTTATGAGGATCATCTGGCTTGTTTAACCTAATTACTATAAGGCAGTGATGGCGAACCTTGGCACCCTAGATGATTGGTAACTACATTTCCCATGATGCTCATGCACTCTGCAGTGTAGTTGAGCATCATGGGAAAGGTAGTTCCAAAACATCCGGGGTGCCTAGTTTCGCCATCACTGCTATAAGGTACCTGGGTCCATATTTTCCGGTGAGCGCATTTATCTCTATTGTTGGTGTTGGGTTCTTTCTCACCGAACACTTTGGCTTCTTGTCTGGTTTTCCAGTCTTCTTCACATCGTTTATGGACTCATATATTGTTTTTTCCTTATATTTTGGATAAATATCCATTTTCACCTGTTTTATGTATACTTTGTTGTATATATAGCATTTTAGCACTGCACTTATTACTATTATATAACTGCCTATTACTGAAATATTACTAAAGGAAACCTGCTATGAGAAAGACATGTAGCTTTTCATTGCTGAGCCATCCTCTGAAAATACCAACTGCCTGGCTTCAATGCTAATTCTTTGGCTTCAGCTACTTCCGAGGCTGTGACCTGGAACACATATGCAGATCAGGCGTTGTGACCTCAGGGGAGGACTGAGGATCTTTGGCCTGAGTGACAAGGGCAAGGATACATAATTGCCCCCCCCCCCCCCAAAGTGCACATCCTAGAACACCTTTGGTTTGAATTAAAGCAGAGACTGCAGGCCAGGCCTTCTCGTCCAACATCTGTGCCTGACCTCACAAATGGGCTTCTGGAAGAATGGTCAAACATTCCCATAGACACTCCTAAACCTTGTGGACAGCCTTCCCAGAAGAGTTAAAGCTGTTACAGCTGCAAAGGATGGGCAAACTCAATATTGAACCCTATGGACCAGGGCCGGGACAAGGGGTGGGCAGAAGGGAAGGTTGCCCTGGGCGCAATGGGGGGGGGGGGCTTGCCCCAAACCCTAGGGGAAGGGGGGGGGCGCAGTTTGGCATCCTTGCCCTGGGCGCTGGATGACCATGTCCCGGCACTGCTATGGCTAAGACTGGGATGCCATTAAAGTTACATGTGTGCATGTAAAGGCAGGCGTCCCAATACTTTTGGTAATATCGTGTATGTGGAGGTAACAAAAGGGCACCAGTACTAATGAGCATCTGCCATTTTTATACATTTAATATGATATAAAAAGAAAATGATATTGATTTCCCCGTTGTTCTTTATATAGGCTGGTACATCCTTCTCATAGCTGTATACAAACAGTCCATTTACTCAGTGTGCATTATTCATCTGACTAATGTATTGCCTTTCCTGTTGTCAGAGAGTGTTTTTACCCCCCTAACCTCTCCAGCATAAAAGCATTAGAGGATGATTCCTGCGTGACTGCGGCAATCAGATCAGTAAATTGATTGTGTGGAGGGAATGAGACGGGATTAGAAATGATACTATATCTAGGAAAGAGCATCAGGGATTGCTAAAACTTCTGTCTGTTGCAAAGATTTGGTTGAAACTGTCAAATAAAATTGTTAATTTTAATGAATTTATTATATAATATAAATAATATTATATATAATATTATATATAATAATATTATTATATTATTATTATTATTATTATTATACATTTTATTAATATTTAATATTATTAATATAAATAATATTAATTAATTAATATTTTTTTACAAAAAAATGGCAAACTTTTCATCTCCTGCCTTGACCTAGCCGTAAAACCAACAGATGATTTATAAACTGGGAAAAATTGACATTTTTAATTGAAAAAAAAAAAAAAAATCAAACTGTTAGGCCCCTTTCACACTTGTGCGACTTGTCCTGTGATTTGGGACCGCAAAGTCCCATGACAAGTCATACCCCATGATTCCCAATGAGCACCATTCATATCTGTGCGATTTCAAGTCGCAGCAACTTCAAAGTAGTCCCTGCACTACTTTGGTCCGACTTTAATGCGACTTGAGGTATATAGACCAAAAGATTACACAGGCATTGCTTCAGGTCGCCTCAAAGTCGTGCGACTTTCAGGTCGCACAAGTGTGAAAGGGGCCTTATAAATATATATTGTTAGGCTATCATCTTTTTAGAAAAAACACTAAATGCCGCTGTAATAAAATGTGCAAAAAACTCCCCCAAAGACAATAAATTATTATTAAAGCGCAAATAGTGTGCATAGATCTGATGACTATAAAGAATGAAACGCTGTGAATATAATACTTCAAAAATATCACAAAGTTCAGGAAAGAAATGTCCAGCTAAGGCCCCATTCACACTTGTGCGACTCCATAGTGATGCGATTTCCATTGCGACTTTCCAATGCAACTTTGGATGGATGTGACTTGGATGCAACTTTGGCTGTTGACTGTTGCACAGCTGTCGACTTTTGAGAGCTTACATTGCAGTCTGTGACACTCAAGTCACATAAAAGTCACATCAAAGTAGTTTCCTTTTTAACCAGTTCTGGATCGGAAGGATTTGACCCCTTACTGACCAGGCCATTTTTTGCGATTCGGCACTGCGTTACTTAAATTGACAACTTTGCGATTGTGCAACGCTGTACCTAAACAAAATTTACGTCCTTTTTTTCCCAAAAATAGAGATTTCTTTTGGTGGTATTTGATCACCTGTGCGATTTTTATTTTTTGAGCTATAAAAAAAAAAAAGAAAGAGTGACAATTCTGAAAAAAAGCAATATTTTTCACTTTCTGCTATATAAAATTCCCCCAAAAATTTTTTAAAAATCTAATTTTTTCATCATTTTAGGCCATTTTGTATTATGTTACATGTTTTTGGTATAAAAAAAATCCCAATAAGCGTATTTTGATTGGTTGGCGCAAAAGTTATCACGTCTATAAACTAGGTGAAAGTTTTATGCCATTTTTATTTATTTTTACTAGTAATGGCGACGATCTGCGATTTTTACAGGGACTGCAACATTGCGGCGGACAGATTGGACCCCTAACTGACATTTTTGACACTTTTGGGGGGACCAGTGACACTAAAAATATGCACTGTTACTGGAAAAATGACACTGGCAGGGAAGAGGAATTACCCAGGGGCGATCAAAGGGTTAAGTGTGAGCCAAGGGTTTTTTTTCTAACTGTGAGTGGGAGGGACTTGTGAACACAGAGACCTGTGTTCCTATATAGAAGGATCACAGGCGCTCTGTGTTCATTTCAGAGAGAACAACGGTCTGCTGTGTTTACAACAGCAGACCGTCATTCTCTCTCCACAGCAAGCGATTGTGGGCCTCCGGCCCAGTGGATTGGCTGCCTAATGGGGGTGCGAGCGCATCTGCCCCCTGGAGCACTCCCGCAAACCGTTGTACAGGTATGGTGGTTTACGCAGCCGAGCCAGCCTGCCGAAGTATATCTGCGGCGGGTGGACGGCAAATGGTTAAAGTCGCTGTGACTTTAAAGTGTTACTAAACCCACAACAGTAAAATCAGTCTGTATATGCAGCAAAGCATGCTTGTTGTTATACTTACTGTTGAATCTAAGAGGTTAATCCTCTGCATTATGTAAACAAGCTGTTTGATCATGTCTTCTCTGATCCTCCCCTTCTTCCACTGTCCCCAATATATTTCTGGACAGTACAGAGCCAGGGGACAGGCTGCACATGCTCAGTTTGGTGTGTATTGCTAGAGGGTTTTTTTTCTCTTGGGAGAGTGCATGTGATCAGCACAGGGCCTATCAGCATTGTCCAGACAGAGGGTCAGGGGTCCTGAGTCCTGATAGGTCAATCAGGGGAGAATGAAAACTCCTCCTACAAGCTTTAACCAGACACTGATAGAAGTCACAAGATTGCTATATACTGCTGATGAGAAAAGGTATTTAGCAGTTTATATTTACTAAAACCATTGCATTTCCATGTTCTGTGTACTGTGGGAGACCAGATATAGTGACTGCAGGCTCCTGGGTTTAGTAACACTTTAAGTCGCATAGATTTGAACAGCTTCCATTGAAATACTTTGGCTGCGACTTGTCATCCAATTTTATGTGTTCAAAGTCACATGACAAGTCGCACAAGGGTCAATGGAGCCTAAGAGAAGAAGTCCTCTGTGAAAAAGGGAAAAAAAAACACATTTGCAACTTTTTTTCCTCTTTGAATTCCACTGCTGTTAATTTCAGTCTAAACAAAGTATTGCTGTGGCAGTGTCCCCACACACTTTGCATATACCAGAATCACTCACCACAAATCTCCGACCTTATACGTAGTAGTAGTAGTGTTATACTTTTAAAATCATTTAATAAAAAAATTAATAAAAATAAATACACTTACATTAACAAACATTTATTAGCATCTGTCACATTTCCTAATACCCACAAGATTCCTTAACCCATGGGTGCTTAACCTGTGGCCCTCCAGCTGTGGTGGAACTACAAATCCCATCGTGCCTCTGCATTTGGGAGTCATGTTTGTAACTGTCAGTGATCTGCAATGCCTCATGGGACTTGTAGTTCTGAAACAGCTGGAGGGCCACAGGTTGAGCACCCATGCTTAACCACTTAAGCCCCGGAAGATTTTACCCCCTTCCTGACCAGAGCCTATTTTGCAATTCGGCACTGCGTGACTTTAACGGACAATTGCGCGGTCGTGCGACGCTGTACCTAAACGTATTTGGCGTCCTTTTTTTCCCACAAACAGAGCTTTCTTTTGGTGGTATTTGATCACCTGTGCGATTTTTTTGATCATGCGCTATAAACAAAAAAAGAGCGTCAATTTTGCAAAAATAACAATATTTTTCACATTTTTTATATGAAATTCCCAAAAAAATGTAAAAATCTAAATTTTTTAACATTTTAGGCCATTTTTTTTTTTTACCATATGTTTGGTAAAAAAAAAAATCGCAAAAAGTGTATTTTGATTGGTTTGCGCAAAAGTTATTGCGTTTACTAACAAAGGGAAAGATTTTTGTCATTTTTGTTGTTTTTTTTTTTAACGCGTAATGGCGGCGATCTGCAATTTTTTTTTGCGGGACTGCGACATTGGGGCGGACAGATCGGACCCTTGACTGACATTTTTGACACTTTTGGGGTTACCAGTAACATTACTACAGTAATCAGTGCTATACATATGCACTGTTACTGTAAAAATGACACTGGCAGTGAAGGAGTTAACTGTATTGGAGAGGGAGGAGTTAAGTGTGTCCTAGGGGCGTGTTTCTAACTGTGATTGGCTGTGGCTTGATGTGTAAGAACAGTGATCAACGTTCCTACATAGTAGAACCGTTTGATCACCATACTTACACAGGGAGAACTGACAGGCGGCTTTGTTTACACTAGCCGCCTGCCTTTCTCCCGCTGTCACGGATGATTGCGAGTGCCCGGCGGACATCGGGTCCGCCGGGCACACGCGCGGGGGGGTCCGTGACCGAGCGGGAGCGCGCATCTGGCGGCGCGCGCTCGCTCCCAAAACCCTTACAGGCTAGCGACGTAGCCCTACATCGCTCTGCTTGTGAGGGAATGACTGCCGACGCATATAGTCGTGCGGCAGTCGGCAAGTGGTTAACCAATCACTCTATTCATTAATTCCCCCTCCCTGTCATGCAAGGGTACACACAAATCAATTTGACTGAGGGATCTCTCTCTGCTTTACCAGCCCTGGGAATCTGAGCAATCGTAGCAGTGATGAGACCATTAGTATGGGTAGGCTCCTCCCAATGTGTTTTGTCCACTGGATGTTGTCAAGGGATCAAAGACTGAAAGTGCCACAAGTTTACAGTAAGTCCAAAATATGTTGATTAGTCTTGATAAGAAAAAATTAGAAGGTACAGCCAACTTGTTTTGGGGGCTCATAACTCCCCCTTTATCGTGGGCTTGTATGTTGGCAGTAATAGAAGAAATTTGAGACAGTAAAAAAAAGTCTAGGATAAAAAAAAAGTAGTGCAGGCATCTGTTCTTCCTTTAAACTACAGATGGCCATGCCACACAAGCCCTGATGAAGCGTGAGTTGTGAGCCTCCAAAACGCGTTGGGGATACCGTCTAATTTTTCATCAAGGCTAATAAACTTATGCTGGAATGACTGTAAGCGATCCCTTAACAATGTCCAATGGATGAAACGCGTTGGGAGAAGCCTCTCCATGCTGATTGTCAGTCTGCTGACATCATTGCTATGATAGCTCAGATCCAGGGGCTAGTAAAGCAGGAGAAAGATCTGCAGAGGCTACTTGTCAGCATAATTCATTTGTGAGCACATTCGCATGACAGGGAAGGGGAATTAACCACTTCCCGCCTGCCGTATAGTAAAATGACGGCGGGTGGGATGCACTCTCGTTCTGGGACGACGTCATATGACAATGCCCCAGAGAGGCCGCTCTTGCACGCCTGCCGGGGCGCTAAGCACGGCGATTGCAGCCACGCTGTGTTCCTAGGACACTGCACGACCCAAACTCGGTAAAGAGCCGATGACGCGGGCTCTTTACCCATGTGATCAACTGTGTCCAATCACAGCCGGTCACATGTAAACATGGAAGTACCGTTTAATCTCCTCGGCTCACACTTACAGAGTGTGAGGAGAGGAGAGCCAATCATTGACATCTCCTCACAGGGGAGACCTGTGAGACAGAGCAGACAGGGCTGTGATCATGAGTGCAGCCCCAACAATGCCTATTAGTGACACCAATCAGTGCCCATTAGTGATGCCAGTCAGTGTTGCCTTTTATGCTCAACAGTGCCCCCCATCAGTGCCCCCCATCAGTGCCGCTAATCAGTGCTGCCTATCTGTGCCGTCTATCATAGCCCACTAGTGCCGCCTATCAGTGCAGGCTATCAGTGCCCATCAGTGCAGCCTCATCAGCGCACATCAGTGAGAAAACCTACTTATTTACAAAATTTTCTGACAGAAACTAACATTTTTTAAATTTTTGATCTTAAATATCACCAAAAGAAAGCTCTATTTGTGTGAAGAAAATGATAAAAATGTCATTTGGGTACAGTGTAGCATGACCGCGCAATTGTCATTCAAAGTGTGACAGCACCGAAAGCTGAAAATTGGCCTGGTCAGGAAGGGGGTGAAAGCTCAATAAGCAAGTGGTAACTAATTAAGTTATCTGCTAAGGAGCGGCATGGGTGGGTATTAGCCCCCGTTCACTTCAGCGCGATTTGACATGCGATTTGACATGTCAAACTGCATGCCAAATTGAAGCCTATTGCCGGCAATGGCACTGTCCCAATCGGTGCGACGCTGACTTTACGGCACCGCACCGATTGCCAAAAGTAGTTTCTGCACTGCTTTTGGTGACTTCAGGGGCGATTTCAATAGACATCTGGGCATGAACCCATACAGATGTCTTTCAAATCGCCCCCCGAACTCGCACAATTTCAAACCCGTGTTTTGGTTGAACGTACCCTTAGGGAGATATGACCAATGCTGACACAGTGTATGTGAGTGCATTGGTTTTTCTTTTTTTTTATAATAAATGATTTTACCAGTATAACACTATTGGGAATGTTTTTATCTCTTCCTGTTTGGAGATGTTCATTAAGCTTTTTGAGACCTTATTATATTTAAGATAAATTGTACTTATTGTGATGTGCATGTAGATCCTGAATTTGAAGCTTTGCCATGGCAATTGAACAAACATTTTTTAGGGTTTTCATGTGAAATTTGTTGAGTCCATAATGGATTGAGGAAAGATTTTACTGATTTTGCTTATAAACGTTCAAACCCATTTCTACAAATATATGTCCAGCTTTAGAGTCCATTCACACTGCCGCGACTTGTGAGGCGACTTGTGTGCCCTCAAGTCGCCCCAAGTCGCTTGACATAACAAAAGCAATGTTAATCAATGAGTGCCGTCTTAATTGGCACTACTGAAGTCGCTCCGACTTCAGAAAAGGGTCTTGTACTACTTTGAGGCGACTTGTATCCAACTTGTCCCATAGACTTCAATGGGAGTCGCCTCCTTATCTTATTTGAAGCGACTTGTGATCCGACTTTCCATTAAAATGGTCCTGAACCAGAAAAAAAGATAATTTTTCTTAGAATTTTTAGTAGCGCAGGGATGGGGCCCCGCTCCACCTGGGCGTTTTTGTTGCAGGCGTTTATCGGGCATTTTTTGGGCGTCTTTGGAGGCAGGCATTACATCTGAACTTCTGTGTAGGGGTATATATACACACACACATATATGTATATATACACATACACACATATAGGTGTGAAAGGAGCAGAACCCCATCCCTGCGCTAATTAAATTATTTGCAGGGATAGGGTTCTGCTCCTATCACACCTGTATGTGTGTATGTGTATATATATATATATATATATATATATATATATATATATATATATATATATATATATATGTGTCTGTATAGGTGGCCACACCACATCTAATAAGATAGTCCCTTGCCTTACATAATTGTTGGAAAAACTAAAGAAAATTGTAAAATTGGATTATAATTTGTGTGTTTCTGCAAAAGAAAAAGGTGAAAAGTCGCAAAGTTGCCATGTGTATGTCCAGTATAAGAGATTGTAGGCTTTTATACCTTCTATGCTTTTTTCCCTTCTAGCTTATATGAGACTGTAGTAGGTCATGTAGATATTGTTAGGGATATGCCATGAAACCACACGGATTTAGGAGATAAAGGACTCATGTAAACCCCCACCTATATGAATGCTTTACTTACCATCCCCCTACAAGACCCTCAACATTCCAGAGGTGCAGTGCATGTTGGGAGTTGTAGTTAGAGTGAGTCACTAAGGAGTAGGAGGTGAGTGCAATCTGTACACTTCAGCAATTTGCACAAAGTGATTACAGGAGACACATTTTAACCACTTTAGAACCGGAGGATTTTCCTGCTTTACGTCTGGGCCACTTTTTGCGATTCGGCACTGTGCGACTTTAACTGACAATTGCGCGGTCATGCAACTCCGTACCCAAACTAAATTTATGTCCTTTTTTCCCACAAACAGAGCTTTCTTTTGGTGGTATTTGATCCCTCTGAGCTGTTCATTTTTTGCGATATTAATAAAAAAATGCGACAATTTTTAAAAAAATAACAATATTTTTCTACTTTGACAGTTAAAAAATATCCAATATATTCAAATTTTGTCATACATTTAGGCCAAAATGTATTTAGCTACATGTCTTTGACAAAAAAATTCTCAATGAGCGTATTTTTAACCGCTTTAAGACCGGAAGATTTTACCCCATTCCTGACCAGGCCATATTTTGCGATTCGGCACTGCGTTACTTTAACGGACAATTGCGTGGTCATGCGACGCTTTACCTAAACGTATTTGGTGTCCTTTTTTTCCCACAAACAGAGCTTTCTTTTGGTGGTATTTGATCACCTGTGCGATTTTTTGATCATGCGCTATAAACAAAAAAAGGGCGTAAATTTTGCAAAAATAACAATATTTTTCACATTTTTTATATGAAATTCCCCAAAAAATATATAAAAATCAAAATTTTTTAACATTTTAGGCCAATTTGTTTTATGCTACATATTTTTGGTAAAAAAAAAATTTTTGCGTTTGCTAACTAAGGGAAAGATTTTTGACATTTTTGTTGTTTTTTTTTTAACGAGTAATGGCGGCGATCTGCGATTTTTTTTGCGGGACTGCGACATTGCGGCGGACAGATCGGACTCTTGACTGACATTTTTGACTCTTTTGCGGTTACCAGTGACGTTACTACAGTAATCAGTGCTATACATATGCACTATTACTGTAAAAATGACACTGGCAGGGAAGGAGTTAACTTTATTTGAGAAGGAGGGGTTAAGTGTGTCCCTAGGGGCGTGTTTCTAACTGTGATTGGATGTGGCTACTGGTGTAAGAACAGAGATCAACGGTCCTACATAGCAGAACCGTGTGATCTCCATTCTTACACAGGGGAGAATGACAGGTGGCTGTGTTTACATTAGCCGCCTGCCTTTCTCCCGCTCTAATGGACAATCGCGAGTGCCCGGCGGACATCGGGTCCGCCGGGCACACGCGCGGGGGGGGGGTCCGTGAGCACGCCTCCGGCGGCGCACGCTCGCTCCGTAGAGCCTCACAGGCTAGCGACGTAGACCTACGTAGCTTTGCCTGTGAGGGGCTGACTGCCGACATAAATCGGCGTTAGGCAGTCGGCAAGTGGTTAATATTAAAAGCAAACTCATCCATCCCTCCATGTCTCCATGCTTTACTTTGTTTAGAAACCACTTTGAAAAACAATCACTAGCATTTCTGGCCATGTCCATCTTGAGTAAGGGCAAAGAGGGTGTGCTTAGCTGAGCAAAGCCCCTCCTCCCCTCCTGAAGACTCCTGGGATGTATGACATCAATTGCCTAGGCAAGAAACCAGGAAATAACTGAAGAAATGCCCTTCAATACGCAGAAGAGGAAAAACCCTACAAAGGAAATGGGACCATGGCCTAAGAACTGTCCCTTGAACAGTAGAACGCTTGTTGAACTGTGTTTGGGATTGGAGCTGTTGGGACTGTTCTGTTGGACTGTTGAGTTGATGGTATATTGCTCTATTTTGGGGAGCTGATGGTACTGCTCTGTGGTTGAGGATGGAGCTAATGGTGCTGTTCCTTTGGAAGAGAAACTTATGGAATTGCTTGGCTGAATGGTGAAGCTGAAGCAACCTCCCATCAGCACTTTGCCATTTTGATCAGTTGATAAAATGGTCTTAAAAATGACTCCTCTGCTCATTACTGTCAATGGACAGAGAGAGATGAACCACTAAGATGAATGCCTTATGGTCACAAGAGCACAAATGACAAAGGTAATGAAGACGTTTATGAAGCTTTTATTGATTTAAACCTTGGTCTGATTTGATAGGACATCCGGAGGAAAAAAGTTGAGCAATGTCAGATAAGGATTTGCCTCTACACAATTCTGTGTAAGCCCTGATGCACATCCTGTTCATATAAAATACGATGCCTAGGGCACAGCTGGCATTCTCCCGGTATGAGCTAAGACAAGCAGGCCTGGATCTGTGGATAGGCTCATAGGCCTTGGCTTAGGGCAACACTGTTTCATAGCTGGTACAGACTGAATTTATGAATCTTTTATCTTATTAAATGACGTATAATGACTCTTGCTACCAGCAGGTCTTGTGCAGACTCATGTTGTGGATCAAGACCAAAGAACATCACTCAACAGGGGGCATTGATCCCAAAGTTTTATTGTTAGACTGTTCCTTGTGCAGCCTGGGCACTTGGGATAAACCACTACTAGGATGACAGTTATGTGCATACCAGTTGGCCAAGTGCATTTCCTATTGTTGACAACGTTAATAGAGTAAATCGTCTATGCTTTGCCACGTATCATGTCCAGTGTCCTCCATCCCTGTAATCATATACATAAAAAATAAAAACAAGAGTGTGGGACTTTAAATGAGGTTAACTGGATTTATTAAAAAATGCAAAAACATATAAGAAAATATTTTTGCAAAGACACACACACAGAGATATAACAACCAATCAAGGTACAATATTGATACAGGTAAGTACAAATAAATTATACAATACATTTCTCGGATCATAACGGATCTCTCTGGAATATATAGGTACAATGAAAACTCATAATCTCTGTGTGGACATAATGTAAGTATATCATGATACTTTGGACTAATTGAGTAATTGTAGGCTCGACGCGTTTCATGGACCTCCGTCCATTCATCAGGAGCTTAAAGATTTGTCTATGAAATGAAAATATGGAATAAATTAGTGTATAAGTTAAAACCTGAATTAATTTGAAAGGTATAAAGAAAAAGACACTACCTTATGCAGTGTCAGAAATCATGAGCTGTCCAGTCCAGGGATGAGGGATCAACTGAAACCCGGAAAAAGCCTAAATCTGGGGCTGAGGCGCAGAATATGTCACAGCAGGGGGACAACAGGAGGGGAGGGAATAGGACCATGATCATAGCTACTGGTACGTTGCTGAAAATTGTATTGGTAAAGGCACGTTGTAGGCCAAAAGGCAGGGTCTGTAAGTATGTATAAAAACCTTCAATAAATATACTGGAAAAAATTAATAAGATATACTGAGAAGACATCTCAGGGACACATTTGTCAGCGGTATTGAATACATGTACTAAAATAAATAGACCCAAAACAAATTGGTGCCAGTAAGAAAAATTGGATAGGGCTTAATAGGGAAGCCCATCACGAAAAAGTGCCAAAAGAGAACCAATGGAGAACCACCAAGGGGATGTGAGTGTGGTAAGGATGAAGTAAACAGGACTTACTAGTGAAGTCCATAACAGGATCCAAATGCAAGAGAAAGTAGGAGGAGAAAAGAAGAGAGACCCAAGAAAAGAGAGAGGGAAAAACCTCTGTGGCGAAGGGAGGGGAAATATGAGAAAAGTGAGTAAGCGAAAATGTGATAAAAGAAAACCACAGTGACAGAAGTGCTACTGATTAGCTTAGTGAGAAGTGAAAAAGTGATCCATGCATCAGAGATAATCCTGGCCGAAAAAAGGGGGAGCGCCAGGGAAATGGAGAGACTGTGAAAAGAAATGAGGTGCAAGGACAAGAGCTTGAGGACTGCTAGGCTTCTGGCTGCTCTATACAAAATTGCAGGCTATATTGCACACCCTCAGGCTGCACTGTATTCTCTTGGCTGACTTGTAAAACCATGGCTGTACTGAGCACACGTTAGCAGTATTGCATGCTTCTGGCTGTCTTGCACTTGCTTGTGAGATAAGCCAGCCCACAGTCACTCAGTCCCCAGAATGTTTGGGCTTCTTACACCAAATCTCCTCTGGCTCTGCTCAGTCTATAGACCAGGCTCTCTTCAGTAGGCCCCCCAGCTAAGCCTAGCTGGGACCTCAATGTCTTCAAATGGCTCCTCTGTCTATCTCTCTGCCCCAGGGGCAGAGCCCCTTGCACAGGAGTCTTCTCCAGAAGCTTGGACCCTGGAACTCTGCCCTCTGCTGCCAGGTCTCAGAATATTTATGGGCTCTCCGTCCACCTTCTGGGCAATCCTTCCCAGGATTTGGCTGGAGTGCCACAAATATTCAGGCTGCCTGTCCTACCATCCTTCCCACTTTACTTCAAGAAGTCTGTAGAAGACAGGGGGAAGTAACAGAGCAGCAATCTGTGAGACACTGAACAGCCCTAAGTAATCAACCCCCGCTCCACTCTTTACAGAGGAGCTAACTAAATTTGCGCAGCACTGTCCCCGTAGGGCTTGCTGTGTGAAGACTTGTTGGGCCTCCTCTGATTATCAGCAGACAGTCACTTTGGGACAGTTCACACATGCATCCTTACGCCCGATGGCTCGTTACTCAATAAACAGTCCAGGGAAGTTGGTTTTTAGTATTTATTGTAGAACTTGGATGGGAGAAGGGAATAGTGGGATACTCCAACTGGAACTATATACAGTTGATCAGGACAACTCTCACATAGCCTCACCAGGTTGTTTGTGGAAGCAGTCACACTGCTTTTAACATACTGCCACAGGTCAGGCCCCTTGACACAGATCTGTACTCACTGTATGCAGAATGAGATCCTTCCAGTGTCTCCCTTCCAAGCAGCTTTACAGGACCTCCGGGTTCAGTTCCTCTCTGACTCTTTAGGCCCTTAGGTCGACCAACTGAGGCCGCATGGCAACTTCTACAGTGGAGGAGGCAGCCACCACCTCCCTCCGGGACCCCGCTTTCCAGCTGAAAGACCCAGAGCACATGTGCCCTTGGCATTTATACAGTATCCCAGCATGCACCAAGGCACTTTCCTCTGCCAATCACCAGGGCTGTACTAAATGCCTGTGTGCTCATTTGTCAGGTTTCCTCCCACTGCCCAATATGCCTCCCTATTGGACCAGTGTGAAACACTGCAGACAAACTGAGTTGCACCTGAGCACATTGAGCAGACCTCACTAGCAGATCCTGCCCTCTGGTAGGCAGAGAACAATATAGATTTACCTGGCAATCCTTCTGGTAAGCAGAAAAGATCCAAAACTATACTTTCTCTCTCTAGCATCTACCTAGGAAGGTGCTACATCTGTCTAGCAGCCTTTTCTGAACTAAGAAGGTGCTTCATGTATAGCAGAATTTGTGATGGTAATACGGTTCTAGCAGTTGGACAGACCATAGGGCTGCAGCTCGGCTCAGGTGTCCCCATAGCAAGCTGCTTGCTGTGGGGGCACTCGACAGGAGGGAGGGGCTAGGAGCAGCAAAGAGGAACCTGAGAAGAAGAGGATCCGGGCTGCTCTGTGCAAAACCAACTGCCCAGAAGAGGCAAGTATAACATTTTTTTTTTTTTTTTTTAAACAAGACTTTACAATCACTTTAGGTATGGAGGAAGGATTAAGAGGCTTGTAGGTACTGGAGCTAATGGGTTGGGCTTGTTAGCTCCAGGGTTCTATTCCAATAATATCCATCACCGCTTTCCTGCCAATGAAGCACTGGTGGAAAAATTCTTAAAGGTCTAGTATTCCACAAATAATTACATGTACTATAAAGTGTTATTAGTTTTGTATATCAAACCTACTGATCACCTAAAGTGGGGATTGGTGGGATTGTATACCTTACATCTTTGTCACTCAAGCCACCAGCAGTATGGGCTTTTCTTAACTTTTCTTATTGACACCTTCTTCATTCTCTTAGATTCCCCGACCATATGCTGCAAGTTCTGTGGTTGGTTGACCATCACAGCATAACATCGCATATGGGAATTGGGCATGGCGTTGTGGTATGGGTGACTAGTACTAGCATGCCCATATGGCATTGAGATGACTATCCTTAGGGGCAGACATGGCTTTCAGTGCAAACACTGTTTAATATTGTGTCTGCTTCCACATTGTGCCAAAATTAGTTATGCCATAATATCACTTATCAATGAAATGGGGCATTAAGCTGGTGACCATGGTATTTGGGGGGGGCGACAACCCCTCAGATATACCTAGGTACTGTGTCGGAGGTTTAGATCCTCTCTGACAGGGGTCTCCAAACTATGGCCCATGGGGCCCACTATGAGATATTATCTGGCACACAGCAAGGGTCAGTGGAGTGTCCTCAGACTGAGGATTCAGATCAGTTGGTTTCCGCTTCTGATGGGGATTTAGAGGTAGGGGGGCACTCTGATAAGGACCCTAAAATGTAAGGGGAGACTCTGATAGAGACTCTGATGGGGATCCCTGAATGGGGAACTTTAATGTGGGTCCTAATGGTAAGAGGGACTCTGACATGTAAGGGGAGATTTGATGTGATGGGGAGGCATCTGACGTGATGGAGGACTTCTGATGTGATGGTGGGATTCTGATATGAAGTAATTTCTTGGAGAGTGGTATTCGTTCACTTGAAGTGGTTATAAACCTTTCCATATACCCAATGAAGTGACTGGCCCCAGGTGATACAGAGAGAAAACAATTCCTCCTACATAAGTTGTACTTGTTTATCTTCCCTCTTCTATACGGCCATTCAAAATGCAGAATTTATACAGCTTGTTTGAGTTGTCAGAAAACTGGGGGCTCAGCAAGGAGATCAAAGAGCTGATTGGAGGGAAGAAACACCCCCTCCCCCCTCATTTACACACAGAAACAGAACTGAGGCTGTCAATAAGCTGGAAGTCCCTCCTGTCACCATTTTTCTCTTGGTGTCAGGAAAACTTTTTAGAAGTGATTCATACTGATGGCAGAGGAATGAAGCAGCAGACAGAAATTACACTTAGTGCTCTTAATGGAATAAAAAGCACACTATAGAGGGATATGTTTTATTCATGTTTCATGTCTAAAGTTTATAACCTCCTTAAAAAAAAAAATCTTTTCATTTATTTATAAAACTATTTTTCTTAATGGACCATGCATGCACATTTATAAAATATACAATGCAAACTTTTATATATTTTTCGTCTTCCAATGCACAGACTGTAGCTTTGGGGTACCTGCATGCTCTGCTCTGTGGATGAAAGGGTTAAACCTCCTTGCTTTTCTCACCTTTCCGCCTTTGTAGTTAACAGACAGCAAGACAAATTCCTTCCTCTCACGGGAGATCAAATTTCTCAGGAGGACTTTGATTTATTGAGAAATGCTTTATGATTTTCAGATATTCCCGCTCAGTGGTGTGCGCTCAGCTTTAGCTGTCCCATCACACATATCATTTTATCAGCACAGCATGAAGAACCAGGGCCTCCATGAATATATGCATTGAAATGCAACCTCACCAAACAAACATAGTTGCTGGTTGTCTCATAACCGCAGAATGAGAGACAAGTGAAATCTCTGGGGGAGAGACGTTATTTTCATTCCAAAAGCTTTCACACAGATCCACCCCAGCCATCTCAACTGGTCCCAGACTTGAATGGAGCAGTAGGAGGCTTGCCCTGCCCTTGGCACACGATGAGCACATTGATGGCCATTTGTATAGGCCTCCCCCTTCCCTTATCCCAACTATGTTACATAATTACCATCGAGAATGTTATAACAGGAGTGTGCAAAGGCACTTGATTTTTTTTTTTTTATTCCACCAATGAAGAGTCTAAAGAAGCCATTCTCAGCCAGGGTTTTATAGATCCCAAAGTTTCCCACTGAGGTTGCTAGGTGTTACGTTAACAGCAACAGTCTGTTATCCTACATTATTGTGCTCAACAAAGCCAGTGTCATAGGACCAGCGTAGCTTCTCCTCTTGTTTCTCATTTAGCTACTGACACCAATGATTATGTTGGCCTGTCTGTAAGGGTGGTGCCAATGTAAGGGGCATTCTTCCCACTGACTTCCATTGTAAGGATCATTCTTCCCACTAATCAGCAATGTAAGCAGTATTCTTCCCACTGACCACCAATGTAAGCAGTATTCTTCCCACTGACCATTAATGTAAACGACAATCTTTGTACTGACCATCAATGTAGGGAGTATTCTTCCCAATGACCGCCAATGTAAGGAGCATTCTTCTCACCAATGTAAGAACCAATCTTCCTACTGACCTTCCATGTAGGGAGTATTCTTCCCACTGACCATCAATGTAAGGGACATTCATCCCACTGACCACCAATGTAAGGGACATTCTTCCCACTGACCATCAATGTAAGGGACATTCATTCCACTAACCACCAATGTAAGGGAAATTCTTCCCACTGACTACCAATGTAAAGGACATTCATCCCACTGACTACCAATGTAAGGGACATTCTTCCCACTGATCACCAATGTATGGGGCATTCTTCCCACTGACTATCAATGTAAGGGACATTCATTCCACTGACCACCAATGTAAGGGACATTCTTCCCACTGACCACCAATGTAAGGGAAATTCTTCCCACTGACCACCAATGTAAGGGACATTCTTCCCACTGACTACCAATGTAAGGGACATTCTTCCTACTGACTACCAGTGTAAGGGACATTCATCCCACTGACTACCAATGTAAGGGAAATTCTTCCCACTGACCACCAATGTAAGGGACATTCTTCCCACTGACTACCAATGTAAGGGACATTCATCCCACTGACTACCAGTGTAAGGGACATTCTTCCCACTGACTACCAATGTAAGGGACATTCTTCCCACTGACTACCAGTGTAAGGGACATTCATCCCACTGACTACCAATGTAAGGGACATTCTTCCCACTGACTACCAATGTAAGGGACATTCTTCCCACTGACTACCAATATAAGGGACATTCATCCCACTGACTACCAATGTAAGGGACATTCTTCCCACTGACTACCAATATAAGGGACATTCATCCCACTGACTACCAGTGTAAGGGACATTCATCCCACTGACTACCAATGTAAGGGGCATTCTTCCAACTGATCACCATTGCAAGGAGCATTCTTCCAATTGACCACCAATTTAGGATGCTTTACTCCTATTGACCACCAAAGTAAGAGGAATTCTTTCCACTGACCTCCAATGTAAAAAGCATACTTCCTACTGACCACCAATGTATGAAGTATTGTTCCCACCATGAATGAAAGAAGCATTCTTTCTGCTGACCACCAATGTAGGGAGTATTTCCCCCCTGACCATCATTGTGGAATACATTCTTCTGCCATTCTTCAGCCATATTCCAAGATGACAATGCCAGGATTCATCGGGCTCAGATTGTGAAAGAGGGGTTCAGGGAGCATTAGACATAATTGTCACACATGGTTTGGCCACCACAGAGTCCAGAACTTAACCCCATTGAGAATCTTTGGGATGTGATGGAGAAGGCTTTGCGCAGTGGTCCGACTCTCCCATCATCAATACAAGATCTTGGTGAAGAATGAATGCAACACTGGACGGAAATAAAGCTTGTCACATTGCAGAAGCTTATCGAAACAATGCCACAGCGAATGCGTGCCGTAATCAAAGCCAACAAAATATTACAGTGTTTGAACTTTTTTTTTTGGCAGCGACTTTATTTTGGGCCAGGCAGTGTATAAGTAGACTATATCTCTGTCCACCCATAAATAAAGGATACAGTTCTGGGGTGATTTCTTTCTAATGCTATGAGAATTATACATATAACCCTGCAGAAGCATGTGTATTGTGACTGGTAAGCAGAGAGGGAACATCATGTGGGCCACTCCCTATCCTACAATTCCCAATTAATATTTAACTTCAAAGGTCAACTTAAAGTTTATGACGTTGAGTTCTGCAAAGCTGAAGCCATCAGCTGGTCATAGGACAGAGGAAGAGGAATTGTATTATTTACAGTCAATGATTTCTGTCGGCAGAAGAAGAGAATATGGCGGGGATTATACAGGTGCACGGTACTAAAATCCACCATTGTTGACTTCCATTTCAATGTGCAAATTCACTGGTGGCCATCCTGATACAGTAAACAAGCGTGCAAAGTCAAGCTATTCACCTGTGTTACCAGAGCTACCTCACTGAGAGGGACTTCTATTTTAAGGTGACCAGATTTTTTAAAATTAAATCCCGGGGACATGTTTTTTTTTTTTTTTATATCGGCGCGACTTCGATATACGTTTTCTATCGTGCGGGAGCTAACGGCGACGGGGGAGGCTTAATTATTATTTTTTTTTTCCTATTTATTTATTTATTTTTATTTTAACACAGGTTTTGAAAAAAAAATAAAAAATCTGATCACTTTTATTGCTGTCACTTGCAATGAAAACATCCCTTGTGACAGCAATATGCAGTGACAGGTTCTCTTTATGGAGGGATCGGGGGTCTAAAAGACCCTAGACCCCTCCACTACACTTCCATGTATTCAAAACGCTGAAAACGGCATTTTTGAATACATTCACTTTTTGAAACTGCCGCCTTTAGCAGCCGAGTAACCCGGATGTGACGTCATGGACGCCGCCTCCGGGTTACGTCATTGTACTCCATCCAGCCGGCGCAGAGCTGCGGAAGGGGGGGCGTCCCCTCCCGCTCGCCGGGGTAACGATCGAGTGGCTCCCGAGCGGCATTGGTCAATACCGCCGGAAAGCCGACTGGCTCTAAAAAAACTGTACCGGGATGATGCCTCTAGCGAGAGGCATCATCCCGGTACAACCACTTAAAATCAGCCGACGTAGGTCTACGTCAGTTTGCGTTAAGTGGTTAAGTTCCCTTCACTGGAACTAAGGGGCCAAGTCCAACCCCTGAAAAACTACCCACACCATAATCCACCCTCCCTCCACCAAATGGTTTGGTCAGTGCACAAAACAGGGTCCATAAAGACATGGATGAGCGAGTTTGGGGTGGAGGATACTGACTGACCTGCACCCCCATGGAACACCTTTGGGATGAATTAGAGCATAGACTGCAAGCCAGGCCTTCCTGTCCACATCAGTGTCTGACCTCACAAATGCACTTCTGGAAGAATGGTGAAACATTCCCATAGACACACTCCTAAATCTTGTGGACAGCCTTCCCAGAAGAGTTGAAGCTGTTATAGCTGCAAAGCGTGGGCCAACTCAATATGGAACCCTATGGACTAAGACTGGGATGCCATTAAAGTTCATGTGCGTGTAAAGGCAGGTGTCCCAATACATTTGGTAATATAGTATATATATATATATATATATATATATATATATATATATATATATATATATATATATATATATATATATATATATGGGATTTAAGTGACTTTGAACGTGGCATGGTTGTTGGTGCAAGACAGGCTGGTCTGATTATTTAAAAAACTGCTGATCTGGCATTTTCACACACCACCATCTCTAGGGTTTACAGAGAATGGTCCAAAAAAGAGAAAATATCCAGTGAGTGGCAGTTGTGTGGAGGAAATTTCCTTGTTGCGGTCAGAGGTCAGAGGAGAATGGGCAGATGGCCTAAAGCAGCAGAAGACCCCACCGGGTGCCACTCCTGTCAGCTAAGAACAGGAAACTGAGGCTACAATTTGCACAGGATCACTAAAATTAGACAATTGAAGATGGAAAAAATGTTGCCTGGTCTGATGAGTCTCGATTTTAGCTGCGACATTCAGATTAGAGGGTCAGAATTTGGCGTAAACAGCATAAAAGCATGGATCCATCCTACCTTGTATTAACGGTTCAGGCTGGTGGTGTAATGGTGTGGGGGATATTTTCTTGGCACATTTTGGACCCCTTAGTACTAATTAAGCATCATTTAAACACCACAGCCGGGTATTGTTGCTGACCATGTCCACCCCTTTATGACTACAGTGTACCCATCTTCTGATGGCTCCTTCCAGCAGGATAATGCACCATGTCACAAAGCTCAAATCATCTCACCACTGGTTACTTCACCATGACAATGAGGTCACTGTACTCGAATGGCCTTCACAGTCACCACATCTCATCCAATAGAGCACCTTTGGGATGTGGTGGAACGGGAGATTCCCATCATGGATGTGCAGCTGACAAATCTGCAGTAACTGTATGATGCTATCATGTCAATATGGACCAAAATCTCCGAGAAATGTTTCCAAAACCTTGTTGAATCTACACCATGAAGAATTAGGGCAGTTCTGAAGGCAAAAGGGGGTCCAACCCAGTACTAGCCAGGTGTACCTAATAAAATGGCCGGTGAGTATATATATATAGATAGATAAACAGATAGATAGGTAGATAGATAGATCACATTCATTGGTGATTGAAGTTCCAAAACCAGCTATTAGAGCTACCTATTAAAATAGCCTGCGACTATATATACCAAAGCTTGCTAATAAAGAATAATGCTGCAGTGCCATCTACTGGTAAGATATAGAAATGATGACTGCTGTATGAAAACACAGGTTACACTTGGCCTACTGCTTCTCCCCAACAGCTGAATTTCCCCAGAACAGAGGAGCTCTCAGGGCTTTTACTGCATTTTAAGGATTCAGATGCACAAGCAGACAGTTTTCCATACATCCCGACACCATGAGATGCAAAGCAAAATGCTATTTTGGACAAAAGTAAGCCCATTACATACCCCCATTTGTTTTCTATTACTTCACAAATGAATGTATTCCTTAATTTATAAACTTGCAGCACCCAATATCAGCAATATCACCCAATATCAGCAAAAAAAAAAAAAAAATGAAATAAAATCTAATAAAACAATATCAAGTGTTCTGTTTGAAGTGCCACCTTATGCATTAGCATACCTCCTTAGACCCAGTCTGTGCGGACAGTATGGTCATTTGCTGACTTGGCACCATCCATAAGCAGCCTAATTCTTCAGTAAGACACCTAAATTCAATCCAACACAATTTTATTTCAGATAGCTGCAGTACAAGGAAAGTGTATCCAGTTGTACAGATCTGCTGCCCTCTACTGTCTGTATTTGCAAATAGCTGTTCTTTGTTATTTACCAGAGAGTTAGTTGGTTATGGACGGGCAGTGGCGTACCTAGAGCATTTGGCACCCGGGGCGGATCCTATATCTGGCACCCCCCCCCCCCCCGACTTTAAAATGTAAAAACACCCACAAAAAAATGTAATGTGTTCAAGAATATTTTTTGCACAAATTTCACAGACCCCCCATCACAGTGCCCCTTGCAGTCTGCCCTCCGTCTCTCTAATCACAGTTCCCCCTTTTGCACTCTCTGCCTCCCCTGCACAGTCCTACCTTCAGCATAGATAGATAGCTAATATTAGCAATGTGTTTAAGTTTGAGTAAGAGATTGGAGACTTGCTAAAGGAGATATTCAGGGACTACAGACATGATACAGTAGATGGTCAGAGACTGCAGACGTGATACAGGAGATGGTCAGAGACTGCAGACGTGATACAGGAGATGGTCAGAGACTGCAGACGTGATACAGGAGATGGTCAGAGACTGCAGACGTGATACAGGAGATGGCCAGAGACTGCAGACGTGATACAGGAGATGGTCAGAGACTGCAGACATGATACAGGAGATGGTCAGAGACTGCAGACATGATACAGGAGATGGTCAGAGATTGCAGACGTGATACAGGAGATGGTCAGAGATTGAGGACATGATACAGTAGATGGTCAGAGACTACAGACATGATACAGGAGATGGTCAGAGACTGCAGACATGATACAGGAGATGGTCAGAGACTGCAGACATGATACAGGAGATGGTCAGAGACTACAGACATGATACAGGAGATGGTCAGAGACTGCAGACATGATACAGGAGATGGTCAGAGACTGCAGACATGATACAGGAGATGGTCAGAGACTGCAGACGTGATACAGGAGATGGTCAGAGACTGCAGACATGATACAGGAGATGGTCAGAGATTGCAGATGTGATACAGGAGATGGTCAAAGATTGAGGACATGATACAGTAGATGGTCAGAGACTACAGACATGATACAGGAGATGGTCAGAGACTGCAGACATGATACAGGAGATGGTCAGAGACTACAGACATGATACAGGAGATGGTCAGAGACTGCAGACATGATACAGGAGGTGGTCAGAGACTACAGAAATGATACAGGAGATGGTCAGAGACTACAGACATGATACAGGAGATGGTCAGAGACTGCAGACATGATACAGGAGATGGTCAGAGACTGCAGACGTGATACAGGAGATGGTCAGAGACTGCAGACATGATACAGGAGGTGGTCAGAGACTACAGACATGATACAGGAGATGGTCAGAGACTGCAGACATGATACAGGAGATGGTCAGAGACTGCAGACGTGATACAGGAGATGGTCAGAGACTGCAGACATGATACAGGAGATGGTCAGAGACTGCGGACATGATACAGGAGATGGTCAGAGACTGCAGACATGATACAGTAGATGATCAGAGACTGCAGACATGATACAGTAGATGGTCAGAGACTGCAGACATGATACAGTAGATGATCAGAGACTGCAGACATGATACAGGAGATGGTCAGAGACTGAGGACATGATACAGTAGATGGTCAGAGACTACAGACATGATACAGGAGATGGTCAGAGACTGCAGACATGATACAGGAGATGGTCAGAGACTACAGACATGATACAGTAGATGCTCAGAGACTGAGGACATGATACAGGAGATGGTCAGAGACTGCAGACATGATACAGGAGATGGTCAGAGACTGCAGACATGATACAGGAGATGGTCAGAGACTACAGACATGATACAGTAGATGATCAGAGACTACAGACATGATACAGGAGATGGTCAGAGACTGCAGACGTGATACAGGAGATGGTCAGAGACTGCAGACATGATACAGGAGATGGTCAGAGACTACAGACATGATACAGTAGATGGTCAGAGACTACAGACATGATACAGGAGATGGTCAGAGACTGCAGACATGATACAGGAGATGGTCAGAGACTACAGACATGATACAGTAGATGATCAGAGACTACAGACATGATACAGGAGATGGTCAGAGACTGCAGACATGATACAGGAGATGGTCAGAGACTACAGACATGATACAGTAGATGGTCAGAGACTACAGACATGATACAGGAGATGGTCAGAGACTGCAGACATGATACAGGAGATGGTCAGAGACTACAGACATGATACAGTAGATGATCAGAGACTACAGACATGATACAGGAGATGGTCAGAGACTGCAGACATGATACAGGAGATGGTCAGAGACTACAGACATGATACAGTAGATGGTCAGAGACTACAGACATGATACAGGAGATGGTCAGAGACTATAGACATGATACAGTAGATGCTCAGAGACTGAGGACATGATAGAAGATAGAAGAGCACTAGGGGGGCCGGAGAGCACAGACGAAGCAGAGAGCACAGACGAAGCAGAAAGCACTGGAGGTGCTGAAGGGCCCGGTGGGGGGGGGGGGGGAACTGGAGAGAATTAAGAGAGGGTTTGGAAAGCATTGTAGGGGGGTTGGAAGGTGCAGGGGGTGGATTGCACTGGGGGGGACAGGGAGTACTTGAGGGGGCGAGCAGGGAAAATCAGGGGGGTGGAGAGCACTGGAGGGACAGGGAGTACTTGGGGGGCGAGCAGGGAAAATCAGGGGGGTGGAGAGCACTGGAGGGACGGGGAGTACTTGGGGGGCGAGCAGGGAAAATCAGGGGGGTGGAGAGCACTGGGGGGACGGGGAGCACTTAGGGGGGAGGGAGAAAGCACTGTGGGGAGTTGAAGAGCATGGAGGGGGGCTAAAGAACAGGGGGGGTCTAGTGCACTGGGGGGAGAGGGGCTAAAAGCACTGAGGGAGGGATTAGGAGCACTGGAGGAGGTTAAGAACTTTGGGGGGCCAGCAAAAGAACTTGTATAGGAGGGGGATGGGGCTGCTGCATATAGATGAATTGATCTTTCCATATTCTTCCTGCAGGAGGGAGAGGAGGAGAATCAGTTATTCAGCAGGAAGCTGCAGGAAGAATAGAGAAAGATGAATTCCTCTATATGTAGCAGCCCCATCCCCCTCCTATCCAGCACACACTTTTGCAATGGGCACTCACCTTCTTCCCGCCGAGGCTCCGCCCCTTATTCCCGCCGAGGCTCCGCCCCTTATTCCCGCCGCGGCTCCGCCCCTTATTCCCGCCGCGGCTCCGTTCCCTTATTCCAGCTGCGGCTCCGCCCCCTTATTCCCGCCGTGGCTCCGCCCCCCCACTAGCAGCACGGACTGAAGGAGCTGCCAGCCACTGCAGCTGCCTTCACACTGCGGGATCTGTCTGACTCTGAACACACCGGGCAGGACACCGGCTGACACCCCCCAGTGAGTGGCACCCGGGGCGGGCCGCACCCCCGCCCCCCCCATTGGTACGCCACTGTGGACGGGTACTTCCTGTCCAGGGCTGGCCCAAGACATTGTGCTGCCTGGGTCCGAGAATGAAATGCTGCCCCCCCCCCCCTCCCAAAAAAAAAAATTCACGCCCTCCAAGATGCCCCCACATTCTATAGGACTATGAAAGCAGTCAGAGGAGTGTGAGTGTGTACGGAGTGACAGCAGGAGCAGGACAGAGCAGTAGACACTGGGCAGATGAGCGCACCAGGCTTTCTACTGTCTATAGTGCCACAGTGCCCTGCAGGGCTGCGGGCATGGTACAGGAGAATGCAATGCTGCGGGCATGGTACAGGAGAATGCAGGGCTGCGGGCATGGTACAGGAGAATGCAATGCTGAGGGCATGGTACAGGAGAATGCAGGGCTGCTGGCATGATACAGGAGAATGCAGTGCTGCAGGCATGGTACAGGAGAATGCAGGGCTGCGGGCATGGTACAGGAGAATGCAGTGCTGCGGGCATGGTACAGAAGAATGCGGGGCTGCAGGCATGGTACAGGAGAATGTGGGGCTGCGGGCATGGTACAGGAGAATGCGGGGCTGCGGGCATGGTACAGGAGAATGCAGTGCTGCGGCCATGGTACAGGAGAATGCGGGGCTACGGGTATGGTACAGGAGAATGCGGGGCTGCGGGCATGGTACAGGAGAATGCGGGGCTGCGGGCATGGTACAGGAGAATGCGGGGCTGCGGGCATGGTACAGGGGAATGCGGGGCTGCGGGCATAGTACAGGAGAATGTGGGGCTGTCGGCATGGTACAGGAGAATGCAGGGCTGACGACATGGTACGGGAGAATGCGGGGCTGCGGGCATGGTACGGGAGAATGCGGGGCTGTAGTATGCCTGCAGCCCCGCATAATGACAGGTAGTGTGCAGTCTCACTTACCTGTTCCTAAAGGGCGCTTTAGAATTTAAAAATGGCGCCGCCCGGCGCCACACGTCAACACGTCCGCGACCGACCTTACATGCACACTGCGCATGCGCCGCCGCCGCTGCTCGGTAAAGCTAATACATGTTCAGTTATTCCCGGAAATAGCCGAACATTTCCGGACTTTGCCGAGCGGCGGCGGCGGCGCATGCGCAGTGTGCATGTCTGGCCAGCCGCGGACCTTTTTTTTTTTTTCTGCGATAGGTTTAGAAGAGAAGAGGTGGCCGGGGGCCACCCCTCTCTAAGTGCCGCCTGGGACCCATGGTCCCACCGGGACCCATGGTAGGGCCGGCCCTGTTCCTGTCCCTGGTAGCTGGGTCAGAAACCCGGATAGGTGGACTGTGATATATACAGAATAAAGAGGAGTTTGCAGGAGATAGGCACAGAACTGAGGCACTTGAGCTTATAGAAACAGGCACTGTTGTTGCTGAATTCAGACCAGAATAAAGGGGATAAAAGGAAAGCGCCCCTACGTTTAATAGTTTGCAATTGTTACCTATAGCTTCTGGGTGTGTATATGTATCTCTATTATATCTAAAGACTGATGACAGAAGCAGCTCTGTCCTATTGTTATTATCTCACATGCGCTTTGTCAGATAGCTAGGTCTGTGAATCTGGTATTCTATAACTAGTCTTGGCTCAGGGCTCAAGAACCAGCATAGACTAGAGCCAGGTTAGGCATCTGACAGCCACTTGATAGTTAAAGGTCTTGTTGCATGACAATTTAGAAACTACTAGGGACTAAGACATACCTCCCAACAGTCCCGGACTGTGCGGGACTGTCCCGCCTTTTTAACTGGATCCCACTATCCCGTGTGCAGGGGCAGTCTGGCAAAGTCTCTGCCCCTATACATTGCGGTTTCAATGACCATGCATTTATATGCAAATCGCCATGCGATTTGCAAATAAATACGATTACTTGTAATTTGCATATAAATTACCTCATGGAGTTTGCATATGAAAGAGCTCTAGTGGCTTCTTCGTGTGTTAACCCCATCTCTGGCTCATTCATATGCAAAGCAGAGGGATTCATACTACACCTCCATTCCCATCACATACACTGTGGGAAGGTCGGGGGGGGGGGGGGGGTCTGTATTGAGGATCTATTCTGAGGAGGTGGTCTGCACTAAGTAGGTGATGTGTACCAGTGATCTGTACTGAGGGTGTGGTTTGTATTGGGAGTCTGTACTAAGAAGTTCACCTTTACTAAGAAGAGAAGGTGGTCTTCACTGGGGGTCTGTACTGAGGAGGTAGTCTGCACTAGGGTTATATATAGAAGAGGTGGTCTGTACTGGGGGTCTGTACTGAGAAGGTGGTCTGTACTGAGGAGGTGGCCTGTCCTGGGGATCTGTACTGAGGGGGTTGTGTGTACTGAGGATGTGGTCTATACTAAGGAGGTAGTTTGTTCTAGAGGTCTGTACTGAAGAGATGTTCTGTTCTGGGGGGTCTGTACTGAGGTGGTGGTCTATACTGAGGAGGTGGTTTGTACTGGGGGTCTGTACTGAGAAGGTGGTCTTTACTGGGGGTCTGTACTAAGGAAGTGGTCTGTACTGGGGGTCTGTGCTGAGGAGTTGGCCTGTACTGAGGAGGTGGTCTTCACTGGGGGTCTGTACTGAAGAGGTGGTCTGTACTGGGGGTCTGTAATAAGGTTGTGGTCTTTACTGAGGAGGGGGTCTCTACTGAGGAGGTAGTCTGTACTTGAGAGGCGGTCTGTTCTGATGATTTGTACTTAGAAGCTGATCTGTACTGGGGGTCTGTACTGAGGAGGTGGTCTTTACTGGGGGTCTATACTGAGCAGGTGGTCTGTACTGGGGGTCTGTGCTGAGGAGGTGGCCTATACTGAGGAGGTTTTCTGTACTGAGGAGGGGTCTGTACTGAGGAGATGGTCTGTACTGGGGGTCTGTACTGAAGAGGTGGTCTGTACTGGGGGTCTGTAATAAGGGGGTGGTCTGTACTGAGGAGGGGGTCTCTACTGAGGAGGTGGTCTGTACTTGAGAGGTGGTCTGTTCTGATGATTTGTACTGAGAAGCTGATCTGTATTGGGGGTCTGTACTGAAGAGGTGGTGTATACTGAGGAGGTGGTCTATACTGAGGGAGGTGCTCTGTACTGAGAAGGTGGTTTGTTCTGGGAGTCTGTACTGAAGAGGTGGTCTGTACTGGGGGTCTGTACTGAGGACGGGGTATGTACTCAGGAGATGGTCAGCAGAAAATTCAGTATCCAAAGAGGTTCTCTAAACATTTAATGCCAAGTGGGTTTACTGTGTTGTTTTTCACTGTATTGGGTTTGCCAGTGTACTTTACCACACCTATATGGCCACACCCAATCTTCACTAGGCACACCTACTCCCATACCCACTACATGAGCTGAATTCCTCCCCTTTATAATTTGTCTCTCTTTTTCAATTTCAAAAGTTGGGAGATATGCTAAGACACAGTGTAGATGAGCTGACTGAATACCAATTTCTGCTGGTGAGAACCTGTATTCCAGGCTGGTTGGACAATGGTTGGAGGATCTCCCCATCACTGCTGATCTTGTCTTAAAGTCACTGACCCCATAACGGATACCGAATCGTGATCATCCTTAGGGACCCCTGCAACTGAACTTTGCTGCAACGTTCATCTGGAGCTATTTATACTCGTGTTGTTGTTGTTGTTCAGTCGTTTAGTTATGTCTGACTCTTCGTGACCTCATGGACCATAGCGTGCCAGGCTTTCCTTTCCTTCATTGCCTCCCGGAGCTTGCCTAACTTCATGTTTATTGTTTCGATGATGCTATCTATCCATCTGGTTTTCTGCTGTCCTCTTCTCCTTTTTCCTTCCATGTTTCCCAGCATCAGGGTTTTTTCCAATGAGTCCTCTCTTCGCATTAGGTGGCCAAAGTATTTTAATTTTCAGCTTTAGGATCTTTCCATCCAGTGAATATTCAGGGTTGATTTACTTCAGGATTGATTGGCTTAAACTTTTCGCTGTCCATTATGTAAATGTGCACAATTCCACCAAGATTCCTTTTGGGCCCTTGGTTGGTATTACCTGTTTGTACATTGAATTTTTGTACTATCATAAATATATTAGATTATATATATCATGTACTATTTCCATGCTGGTGTATATATATAGTTATGGTAATGTTATATGCTAGCTGCAGTAGTTCCTCCTATGCCAATTACTTTGATTACTCATTATTTGCCAAGAAGGCAATACCCGCTGCTCACAGGGGCCTTGTCCTGGGTGGGGGCACTGCCAACTTTATTATCAAACCCACTCTTCCATTTAGCGAAGGTTCTGGTTCTTTTATTTACCTACAGGCCTTTTGCAATATCCTGGTTTGGGAGAGCCCCTTCTCATAACCCCCCCAAACAAAAGTTACAAGGTCTTTTGAAGTGTAAAAAGCAAATAACTCTTCTAAGCCCTGTCTCTGCAAATTACTATTACTGAAGGAACATTGAAGAACGCTTTGTATAGGGTAGAGAAGTTTTTTTTTCTGGCTGGGTCATGCTGGGGAGATTTATCTTCACTTTCCTGTCTTGGTGGCAGAACAGGAAGTGAGAAGAAATCCATCTAAAGTGATGGAAATTTTCATCTTGTCATCAGAAAATGGAAGATTTCTCATTACATCTTGCTCTTATGAGAACTCTAAAATGTTTAATTTCCCTTTACTTTCTGTATCAGTGAGTTGAATCGTCCCAACAGGGACACAGGAAGTGATAAAAACTTTGTAGAAGATCTAACCCTTCCCCTTCAAAAATGAACAAAAAAGAAAGTTTTGCCTTTACATACATTTACATATACTTATTTGCACAGTTTCATACAACAGATCGAAAAAAGAGCAACAGGGGTGAAAAAGGACAGAAGGGTTTGAACCTTCCCTGGCTACCTGAAATCCTTAGATCAAGAGACTAATTTGCCCGATAGAAGTGAAAGTTGGTTCCAATGGAGCTACCATAGAGTGATGTTTCCTTCAAAGAATCAGATCTCTGATTGAAATACAGTATAGGTGGACCCTGTTCTGGTGCTAGGGTGCTACCTCTCTGACAGAGACAAAAGGAGTGCTCACCAGGTGGTAAATTCTGTATACAGAGGTACAAAGGTTCGTCTCACATGAAGGATTTTTTGGAACATTTAATGGTTAAAAGCATCAAATGAAGCCAACAGGTTTCGGGAGGAAGCCTCCCCCTTTATCAGGGCTTGAGCTGTCAATGCTAATAGAATAAATACAGAATGCAGTAAGCAGCTGTCAGGAGACGTTAGTCTTCATCAAACCTAAACACAGGCCCTTTATTGCATTCTCTGGTGATTTTATTACCATCGAGTGCTCAAGCCCTGGAGAGGCTTCCCCTCCCCCCAAAATGCGTTGGATTCATTTGATGTCCTTAACCATTAAACGTTTGAAAAAGGCCATAAGGCCCTTTTCACACTTGTATGATCTGAAAGTCGCTCAACTTTGACACGACATTGACGCGACTTGTAGCAATGCCTGTGTAATCATTGGAAATCATGGGGTACAACCTGTCATGCGACTTTGCAATCCCAAGGTGCAGGACAAGTCGCAGAAGTGTGAAAAGTGCCTTAAGTGAGATAAATTTTTGTACCAGGCGGTATGTATCCAAGAATAGTTCCAGAGATCAGGCAGCTAGAGGTTCCATGACAGCCGGGTAAGAACCAAATTGTACCAAATAGAAATCACCTTGATGCTGGTCAGTTTGCTCCAAGCTGGGGTTTACTGGGAAGAGGCATTCACTTTGTTGGTCTAATTCTGTTGTCTTGCTTATTTAGGTCATCTTTGCTGTAACCCAGGGGTCTTCAAACTTTCTAAACAAAGGGCCAGTTTACTGTCCTTTAGACGTCTCAGCATCAGTTTCAATAACAATGCCCCATCTTTTGTGTTAGTAAGAGGAATTGTGCCCCATTGTTTGTGTCATTGGAAGGAGCTGTGCCTCATTGTTGGTGTCATTGGTATGAATTGTGCCCCATCATAGGTGTCGTTGGGCCCCATTGTTGGTGTCAGTAGGGGGAACAGTGTCCCATCATTGTGTCATTGGTATCAGTTGTGCCCCATCATTGATGTCACTGGGTGGAATTGTGCCCCATCATTGGTGTCGCTGGGATGAATTGTGTCCCATCATTGTGTCATTGGTATCAGTTGTGCCCCATCATTGATGTCACTGGGTGGAATTGTGCCCCATCATTGGTGTCGCTGGGAGGAATTGTGACCCATCATTGGTGTCACTGGGAGGAATTGTGCTCCATCATTGATTTCATTGGGAGGAATTGTGCCCCATTGTTGGTGTCATTGGTAGGAAGTGTGTGCCTTTGTTGGTTTAGGTTATAGTGAATAAAATAGAAGGCTGGAAAAAGGAAATCAAAGGGCCACATCTGGCCCCCGGGTCACAGTTTGAAGTCCACTGCTGTAGCACGAGGGCCCAAAAACCTGTGAAATAGTGACCTCGGTTTCCTTGTTGTGTGTAAGGTCCGCATTCTCCAATTTTTTGTTGGTCAACAAATAGAAGCAGGTGGCCCCATTGTCCAGTAGGAAGACATAGATAGTGGAGGGTGAAGGAATAGATGAACGACCAAAAAGCAGTAAGGATGATGTATGGATGGGGGATTTTTTAGCAGGTAAACACAGGTTCCATTTAAAGGTGAAAGCTTTTTGAATCCGGTGTTAAAAAATAATCAGATATTGACTCATGAAATGTTTTCCGCTTTGATGAGTTAAGTGATGTTATTACATATGCTAACATCACTTGGGAGGCCACTTTTAGTATGCGGTAATTGATATAGTAGCTTTATGAGTCAGGCCCCCTGTGTTTTGAATTCTATGGCGGTGAAACTTAGATTGTAATGCAGTGTGCCGTTTTACCACTAGATGGCGAAATCACATCAACTAAAAATCTGTAGAACTACAAGGAAGAGTCTAGTGGCAGTCAACTAAAAAGGAGAAGGGAGCCTCAACTGTGGCCCCTGAAGGCCACACTTAAGTTTATTTGTAATGCTAGAGAGGTTTGTAAAAGAATGCAGACATATTAAATGATCTGAGATTAGGGACTTGCTACATGTTTGGTTGGAGACTAAGGACATGCTGAAGAAAGTGATTCAATGGGGACATGATACATGAGGCTAGTAGAGATCACTGCTATTGCCCCTTTTATAAATCAATGCTCCCACTCCCATAAAGGACTGCTGGGTACACCGGCCACACATCAAGTACCAAAGGGCCTCCAGGTGGCTCTTGGGCCGCAGGTTGGCCAACAAGGATCTAAGAAGTGAAGAATAGACATCGACTTTCATCCATGTTTTCTTTTTTTATAGCATTGAACACCAGTAAATACATTATTAAATAAATATAAGTCTGTTAAAGGGTTATTAGCAGCTGCCAGCAATGCATTGAGATGGGATTTTGGAAGTGTAAAAAAAAGTCTCCTATGCTGGTTGTGCAAATATCGATTTGTAATCAATCAGGGTACTCTGTGTGTGGGTTTTCTGACCCATGCTTACGTTAACCTCATGCAGACTGCATAACACATGTGCGGTAATATTTTATAGCCCAGTCACCGTAAATATGCGTCTACGCCGACCTGAGATTGTGTGCTGAGAGGGCGCTCATTGTGCGCTCCCAGCACATTGACTAGGCTGACACCATCAGCCTTTAGAACAGAGTGTGATCGATAGACAGCGAGACTGGCAATTATGTGACGGCTGTGAGATACAACAACAGGTGTCACATTGTAGGGAAGTCACATTGCATCCTGGGCATTAAAGCCAACGTAAAGGGCCACCTGCAAGTGACATGAAATAATTAACTACATATGAATAAGAATTGGCTGCATAGGGCCACAGATCCATAATTGATATCCATTGAATAATATATTCCCCACTAGCATATCTTAGCTACTCGGAGAAAGCCTTGGCCAGGAACACTAATAGCATAAGGGCAGTTGTAGGACGTGATGACGTCACCTTAACCACTTAAGCCCCGGAAGATTTTACCCCCTTCCTGACCAGGGCCTATTTTGCGATTCGGCACTGCGTGACTTTAACGGACAATCGTGCGACACTGTACCTAACCGAATTTGGCGTCCTTTTTTTCCCACAAACAGAGCTTTCTTTTGGTGGTATTTGATCACCTGTGCGATTTTTTGATCATGCGCTATAAACAAAAAAAGAGTGTCAATTTTGCAAAAATAACAATATTTTTCACATTTTTTATATGAAATTCCCCCCAAAAAAATGTAAAAATCAAAATTTTTTAACATTTTAGGCCAATTTTTTTTTTTTACCATAGGTTTGGTAAAAAAAAAAATCGCAAAAAGCGTATTTTGATTGGTTTGTGCAAAAATTATTGCGTTTACTAACAAAGGGAAAGATTTTTGTAATTTTTGTTGTTTTTTTTTTTAACGCGTAATGGCGGCGATCTGCGATTTTTTTGCGGGCCTGCGACATTGGGGCGGACAGATCGGACCCTTGACTGACATTTTTGACACTTTTGGGGTTACCAGTGACATTACTACAGTAATCAGTGCTATACATATGCACTGTTACTGTAAAAATTACACTGGCAGTGAAGGAGTTAACTGTATTGGAGAGGGAGGGGTTAAGTGTGTCCTAGGGGCGTGTTTCTAACTGTGATTGGCTGTGGCTTGATTTGTAAGAACAATGATCAACGGTCCTACATAGTAGAACCGTCTGATCACCATTCTTACACAGGGAGAACTGACAGGCGGCTTTGTTTACATTACCCGCCTGCCTTTCTCCCGCTGTCACGGACGATCGCGAGTGCCTGGCGGACGTCGGGTCCCCCGGGCACACGCGCTGGGGGGTCCGTGACCGAGCGGGAGTGGGAGCGCGCATCGGGCGGCGCGCGCTCGCTCCCAAAACCCTTACAGGCTAGCGACGTAGCCCTGCCTGTGAGGGGCTGACTGCCGACGTAAATAGTCGTGCGGCAGTCGGCAAGTGGTTAAATACTGGGAGGTGGTGTAAAAGGGTTAACTGCATATTGATAATAATTGGCAGCAAAGGGCTAACCCATAAATGATACCCATTGAATAAGATACTCCCTACTGGCATATCTTGGCTACTCAAAGAAAGTCTTAGCCAGAAACACTAATAGCATAAGTATAGTTGTAGGACGTAATGACGTCACTGCAAGGTCCGGAAGGCAGTTTAAAAGGGTTAACTGTATATGGATAAGAATTGACCACAAAGGGCCACATGTCCATAAATGTTATCCCTTAAATAAGATATTCCCCACTGGTATATCATTGCCAGTGCCATCTTAAGAGCATTAAAGGGCCCCGGGGAATGCAGTGCACTGGGGCCCCGCCTACACAATCACCCACGGGAATAAAAATGCAAATTATTGATAAGGCGATATTTATTGGTACAGCAGTGCAAGGCTAATGACAGCCTCTAGGTTGGGCGGCTGGGTCCAGTGAACACACACTCGGACGGGAGTCAGACTCGACTGTCCTGTGTGTGCCTGTTCCCGTGGAGACGGACAGGCATTCCTGAAGTTCTGGGCTCCCCCTCCACAGTCCAAGTGGCCTGACAGCAGTGCAGGGCCAACAGGCGCTTGCCATCTGCTAACTTTGGCGGCAGGATGCACATGGGAATTGGGACTAATGCTTGGCTGGGGCTGGGTCATTGGGCAGGTGGGGCCCCCTGGGCAAGTGGGGCCCCGGGGCAACTGCCCAGTGTGCCCAATCGATAAGATGGCCCTGATCTTTGCTGCTCGGAGGAAGTCTTAGCCAGGAACGCCAGTAGCGTGAATGGGAGGTGATGATGTCACTGCAAGCACCTGCCCTACGTATGTTTAGTTCCGTTGACGTCTTCAAGGGCTCCTGCCCCTTCTTTCCATAGGTGGTGGATTTGAGTGAACAGATTTCTTTGTGGGCACAAGTTTTCCACTTTGTTTGCACAGTGCCCACCATAACTGAGGCTTACAAGGAAGCTGCATGCTCTTGCGCTTGCTGGCCCACATACTGGATACAACCTTGGAAGGCCCAGCGCTTGGTGACAGCTCACATTCCAGGTCACGGCTGTCCCATCAGACTTGGTCCCCCTTAGCACCGGATGGCAGGAAGCAGTAGAATTTATATCCCCTGGGTGTGTCCAGGAGTCCTGGGCATTGCTGGAGACTAGGGCAGTAGTATACTTTCTGTCCTAGAGTGACAGTGCTCACTCACTGTACAGTATCTATGGCGGAGCAACACTGTCACCCTAAGCTCCCTAGGTAAACAAAAAGTTATATAGGCAAGTTGAGGGAGGGGGTGGAAGAGCTGGCCCAGCACAGAGCTCATTTAGACATTCCAAGAACAGGACATGGCTATGATGTGCAAAGAGGCTAGGGAATTGACTTTTTCTGGACATTTTCTACAAAGTTTAAAGACATCCTTCAATGAAAAAAAAAATAATGGAAAGGGAAAAACTCAGCAAGTAATCATTTGAAATATCTGATTTTTGCGTATTTCTGCCTGTTATTTTTCAAAATGTTATTAAGCCCCCTTATAGAAAAATAAATACATACTGCCGCATTCCTTAGCACTTACCATGTGTGATGTGTGCTTTTCTTTTCAACGCTGTCATTGCTTGGCAAGCTGTATCTGAAAATTCCCTACCCTCTGTTTCTGATTTTCAGTTGGCTACACAGCCTTGCAGGGTCCCAAGGAGCCCCACCGTAATAAACCCTTGGGTGTTCGCTCACAACTGGGACTACAGCTGGAAATTCGAATTCTGCATGTGCTGATATACACAGACAAGCCCAAAGCCATGACACCAAGTCAGTTCTCTGCTCCTTCTCCAAGTCAGTTGGTTGACAGCGGCTACTGAGTCTCTAAAAGTCTCTATAACAGTTTTTGTCAACTTTCAGAGATTACTAGAGGTTCCTTGAGCAATTTCTGACCCTCAGATAAATAATCACTATTGTCATTAAGCTTTGTATTTTTCTGTAAGAGGGCTATTCTCCTCCACCAATGTAAGGAGGCACGTCTCCACTGACCACCAATGTTTGGAGGGACACTTCCACTGACCACCATCAGTGTAAGGGGTCATTTCTTCACTGACCACCAAAGTACATGGGCATCCGCAGAACTTTTTTCAGGGGGGGGGCATCATTTTAAGGTCACCCATGCTCCGCCCCTTTTTAACAATGTCATAAGGAGGAGGGGCTTAGTCATTATACTTATTATTAGTATTTTTTTTTTAAGCGCAAACAGCAGCATTTATTTTTAAAGCATTTGTTAACCTAAAAAAAAAAAATGATCCTGTTCCCTTAAAGCATGTTATACAGCACAGTGCCCCTTCTATCACCTAAAATACCTGGCTGATCCTGCCTGGCTATGTTCTCCCCTCTGTAAACTGACCACGGTATACCATGGCTGCTGAGCCCTGACACTGTGGTCAGTTTACGTGCCTCCATCATCCGCAGCCCTCCTGTCCTCCTCTGTCCTCTCTCCCCCCTCTCTCCCTTCTGTAGTTTAATTTAAAGTTTAATATCCTGTCTACAGTCTGTTTAATAATCCTGTGTGCACCTCTGTCTGCGTTTTATAAAAATAAGCCATTCTTTACAAGTTTTCAGAGCGCCACCCGCTGCTCACATGACCCACTGCCTCTCTCCTCCTCTCCCCCTCCCAACTGACATCAGTGAGGAATCCTTGGAAGAGGAGAGCGCCGACGGTTAACGTGAGCGGTGCTCGGCCCTCTGAAAACTGGTAAAGAACAGCTTATTTTTTTAAAAACACATACACAGACACAGGGGCATACCGGATTATTAAACAGACCAGACAGGTTGGTATAAAGTGGCTTAACGATCACACGAAAGGAGAAGTTGAGATTCCAGGGGGGGGGGGGGGGGGAATTTGCCCCCCCCCCCCCCTTGTCCCTACCTGCGGATGCCCATGCCAAAGTAGGGAACATTTTTCTATTAACCACCAATGTAAGAGGGCCATTCGACTACTGATCACCAATATAATGAGGTTCTTTTCCCACTGACCAACAATCTAGGGGAGCGCTTCACCATTGACCTTCTATTTCAGGAGGTACTTTCCATTAATCATCACTATAAGGTGGGTCTTCTCTCAATGACCACCGAAAAAAGGCATTGCTTCTCCTTCGACTGTCAATGTCAGGAAGGACTTTTCCACTGACCATTCATGTTAGGGGGCATTTCTCCACTGATGACCTTTAGAAGGAACATTATCCTCACTGGTCAGCAATGTAAGAGGGCCATTTTCCTATGGACCACCAATATAATAGGGTTCTTCCCCCACTGACCACCAATCTTAGAGGGTGCTTCTCCACTAACTCCCAATGTCAGGAGGACTTTCCTACTAATATGGGGAGGGGGGTGTTCTTCTCCTATTGACCACCATAAAGGAAAAAGGGAAACTCCACTGACCATGAATGTCAGGAGAGACCTCTAAACTGAACATCAGTGCAAGGCGGCATTTCTCCACTGACCACCAATGTGAGGAAACACTACATTTTTGTCTGCATTTAAATTCTGGTCATTACTTTTAGGGTCCATTCAGACTAGCGCGACTTGTCAGGCCACTAGTCAGACTGACAAGTCGCGCTCGGTCGCTCGCCATTGATTAGCACAGGACCCGTTCTAATAGGAGCGACACAAGTCGCTCCGACTTAGAAAAAGGGTCCTGTACTACTTTGGGGCGACCTGAAGGCGACTTGCATTGACTTCAATTATATGAAGTGCGTGCAAGTCGCGCCGAAGTTGCGGTGCACGCTGTGTACCGCGACTTCACAGGTCGCCCCACAAAGTCAGATCGCGCCAGTCTGAATGGGCTGTTATCATTATGTTTATTATTATTTATTTAATTTCATTATTATTACTGAAAACTATTTTTCATATAGAGTAGCCCTGGGTGGTGGGATAGTGGTGGGGAGCGATCCAGGACAACCAGCTTTCAGTGGTACAAAATGTAAATACTTTGCCACATATTAGAAAAAAAAAAAATGAATATAATAAAGATATAAAAATAAGAAAAATGTGAAGAGTTTATGACTTCTTTCTAAGCTGGTGACAGGGTTTCTTTAGGACCATTGTCTGGTGTCTGGTGACTGCCATCAATTGTACCTGCGTCTCTGACCACCCTCTGATGTCTATTGCTAAACCAAAACCAACTGTCATCTGAAATGAGTGGGACTGCCCACGCCGGGATTAAGACAATCACACACGGCTTGGGGCAGAGGAGTAGCCAAGGGGAGGAGGACAGGTAGGCTTTTACCCCTTGGCCATTTGTGTTTTCATTCATTAGTGACAGAAGAAAAGGAAAGACAAAGCTTTCATCACTGCAATGTCATAGTATTAAGAGCACTTCTGAGCCTGTTCTGGCTCATTGCTCACAATTCTTAATTATCGCCACTATTTAGTCATAGCAGTCAATACAGAGCAGCTACAGGAAGACGCAAAGTCGGGATGTACTATATATATATATATATATATATATATATATATATATATACATATGTATATTGCTAGAAATATAAGCAATGTGAATTTCTATATTCATTGTCATAGAACATGTGTTGTGGCAATGCACGCATTTTAGCACGCATTGCCACAAGGCACATATGCAAATGGGCCTTCAATTTAAAATCAATGAGCTCTCTTTCTTTATTTGGGGGTGTGTATTTTGTATTTTCAGCTTAGTTTTATTTATTTAGTGTTTTTTTATTTGTGTTTATTTTTTTTACTTTTTTGTGTATTTGACCATTATTTTAGTATCATTTTACATTTTGTTACGTTCACTTTTTTCCATGCATAATAATTTTCTTTCTTAGAAAAAATACCAATTAACAAGGCTAATGAGGGGCAATTCATTGATGGTGAAGCCTGGAACCATTTTCACATGGGCGCAAGTTACAAGATGAGACTTTAGAAGTGTTAGAAACCTCGGGACTTACCTTGTCCCTCCTTGCATTGGGACTCCACTAATTGCCCATTCTCCTTCTCCTTCTCTTTCTCTCTATTAGACTTAGTGGGCAACTACCCTTATTTTGAGTAGCCCTGCAGGAAACATATAATGAGGATCGCAGGCTTTTCTTGTTGGAGACACCCATCACCTTGCAGGTATTTATATACCAGTCAGTTTCAATAATGGTTTCAGCATTGACCCACAGTCTGACCCAACATCTCTATAATCAATGTTTTTGAACCTTATTACTCACCTTAGTTGTTGTTCCCTATCCCTAGGGGTGGTTTGGGGATAGATGTGTTCATTTGACATTAATTTTGATAGATAAATATAAAATTTATAGTGGATAAAGACCTGACCTGCCCCGCCAATACATGAGTGCCCCATCTTATAGCCATCTGGTGTGGTTCCCTTTCTCTGCCTCTTGAAGTTCATGGGGATCTTGGGACTTTACAAAAAAAACTCTTTGGATGACTACTTTCTCAACGGTATACAGTGGTAGGATGCCCATCCCTGATCCATATATGTAATGATTTCTGTTTTGTATTCATTTAGGTTTATGGTAAACTATATGGAAATGTGTATTATGTACATGTTATACTTTTTTTTTCAATCAGATAATTTTTATTAAAGAAACAATTAACACTACAACAAGATAGGTACACTAATCAGAACTCAAACACACATATATATATATATATATATATATATATATATATATATATATATATATATATATATATATACCCACATGGAAGAAAAATATATTTAAAATATATATTTTTTTAAAAATAATTTTTTCCCCAAATATATTTGAAATATATTTGAAATGCTACAATTTTGGCCATATTCAATATATTTCTAAAAAATTTTCCCTAAATATATTGGAAATATATTTGAAATGCTACAATTTTGGCCATATTCAATATATTTCTAAAAAATTTTCCCTAAATATATTGGAAATATATTTTTCTTCCATATGGGTATATACCAGTATCGCAACAAATCTATGTACATCCATCAATACATATATATGTGATCATCATTTATCACTGTACAAAATTACCTTCATATCGTCACATGCATATACTCTACTCTAATATAACTATTTTTTTCATTTTACATCCTAACAAACTACATTCTTAACACATACCACCCCCCCCCCCCCCCCAAAGAAAGAAAAAAAAGCACCTCTGCCAAGATCGGTATATACTCAAAAATCAATATAGTTTTCTCCTAACACATTACATTGGTCTACCTTTTAGGGTCTCTGAGAGTCAACAGTTTTATAAACTTAAGGAGCTGTGCCTCCAAAAATCCTAATTTACATGTTATACTTTAAGTGAGATTATTTGATATGAATCTTTTTTTGTTGTAAAAAAGATGATTATATTTTATTTACACTTACTTATTTAGGTGTGGTAATAAATATTCCCTGAGGAAGCCGAACTCTTTGGCGAAACATGTCGGGATTATCACACCCAAAAAACTACTAGTTACTGATCATGTTTGTGAACATACAAAACGAAAAGGACTCGATTCAGTAATTTTTAACACATTGTTGTCTTTTCATGTTTCTTGTGATGTCTATATCTTTTTTAATCAAATGGAATAAAATCGACAAATTTTAACAATTGTCTGTGAAACTTGGGTTAATGGCACCTTAAAAATCCTAGCTCCATATGCAAGCTTTTCTTCCTGTGTCCTAATGAGGGGGCACGTGTTTGGTACAGGACAAGATCCTCCATAGTTGAAAGGAGCTTTCGTAACCCTGAAGAGCCATTTAAAGTTCATTGCAGCTCCAAAAAACAGATTTTATTGTTCTATTAAGTCCAGTGCATTGTAGCCAAAATTGTAAAACTTCACAGAAATCTGATTTTCACCAAGAGATTATCGATGAGAGAAAATGTAGGGTAAGGAGCTAGAATATCCAAAGGTGATCAGGAATATTGAAAACTCCCAGGTGGACAAAGACAGTAGGCGGTCTAACCACCAAAGTCCTCTAGATGTGTAAAAACCAAGGTGCGACTTCAGGTTCCTTCTACTGAAATATAACTTTTGATCTGAATGACCCTTTAATTAAAGCAGCAAAAATGATATACCTCCCAACATTGGAAGATGAGATAGAGGGACAACCTGATAAGGAGAAAACATGTGAAGTGCGCCATACCAAAAAGTGGGTGTGGCTAAATTGTGATAATTATTAAGTGTGGCCTACAGGAAAATGGTCAAAGAGGAGCTCCAGGCTCCTTCCGAAAAAAATAAAAGTCAGCAGCTACAAATACTGTGGCTATTGACTTTTACTATTAGGACACTTCTCTGTCCACGAATCCAGTGGTATCTTCACCCAGGCCAATTTTTCAGTCGGCTCTCTGGTGCTGCCACCGCCATGGCTGAGGGAAACCGGCAGTGAAGCCTTTGCAGCTTCACAGCTGGTTCCCTACGGCGCATACGCAAAGTTTGCTGTGGGGGGGACTTCTGACAAAATTTGCCACGGCGAAGTTAGCCAGAAGTGGAAGCAGGTACCTGTCAAAACCAGGTACCCGCCCCCCCCCCCCCCCTGAAAAGTGCGAAATGTGGCAGCGAAGGGGGGAGGAGCTTCCCCTTTTGGGAGGAATTCCACTTTAAATAAAGTCTAAGCCTACTCGCAGTACACATTGAACATGCCACAGTCCTTGTACACACAAAATACTCCTTAACTACTGATAGTCTCACAGACACATAAACCTCAAGGGTCATCTATCAAAAAATAAAACAGAATGTGGACAAAGAGCTAACACTTTGTCTGAGCATACCTTAAAGCGGAACTACACTGTATCTGATCACTTTGAAAAACACCCCCTTAGCATTTCTGGCCATGGCCATCTTGAGTAAGGGCAGATAATTCATGAATTGGAATCCATCTGCCCTTAGCTAAAGCATGCATGAAAGAGAGTGTGCTTAGTTGAGAAAACCCCTCCTCCTCTCTTCCCCTCCTGGAGACTCCTGGGGTGTATGATGTCATGTGCCTAGGCAGGAAACCAGGAAGTAACTGAAGAAATGTAGAAAAAAGTATAAAACAAGTAAATATGATATACTTTCCTATCACTTTACTAATGCTAGCAGCATACATAGCTACATAGTTACATAGTAGATGAGGCTGAATAAAGACAATAGTCCATCTAGTTCAACCTGTGTAGGTGTGTGTGGCCATAATCATCTCTCATACCCCTGAATGTTCTGATTCTTGAGATGTACGTCTAATAGTCTTTTGAGAGCCACCATACTTCCCGCAGAAACCACCTCTTGTGGTAGAGAATTCCACAATCTTGTAGCCCTAACAGTAAAGAACACCCTGCGTTGCCTGAGGTTAAAACGCTTCTCCTCTAATCGCATTGTATGTCCTCGAGTCCTCATGCAATCCTTTCGACTGAATGTCTTTTTTTTCTATGCTGAGATCACCATTGAGATATTTATAAATTGTTATCATGTCCCCTCTCAGGCGTCTCTTCTCCAGGGAGAATAAATCAAGCGATTGCAGACGCTCTTCATAATTAAGGTCCTCCAATCCCCTTATCAGTTTAGTTGCACTTCTCTGGACTCTCTCCAGCTCCAACACATCCCTCCTGAGGACTGGCAACCAGAACTGGACAGAATACTCCAGATGTGGTCGGACCAGAGTTTTATAAAGTGGTAGGATTATAGTCTTATCTCTGGAATACATCCCTTTCTTTATGCATGCTAATATTCTGCTGGCTTTGGCAGCTGCCGCTTGACATTGCATGCTGTTGCGTAATCTATCATCAACCAAGACTCCCAGATCCTTCTCCATTTTTGATTCCCCCAAGGGTTCCCCTCCTAATGTGTATTGTGCTTTTATGTTTTTAGTCCCCAAGTGCAAAACCTTACACTTCTCCACGTTAAACCTCATTTGCCATGTTGTTGCCCAATCTATAATTTTGTCCAGGTCATTCTGTAGGATATCTGCTTCATGCTGTGCAGTTATTGCCCTGCCCAATTTTGTGTCATCTGCAAAAACTGCTATTGAACTACTGATCCCGTCCTCAATGCTGTTTATGAATAAATTGAACAAGGTTGGTCCCAGCATGAGGATTAAAAATAATCAATGCTGCTTGGGAGAGTGAAGTTCTAATTTAAAATAGTCTAAAACTATTTAGCAGCCAGCAACTGTTGGGCCAAGAAACACTTTGTTCAGGAGCATGTAGTAATGTGCAATGGTAAGAACAATACAATGTATAGAGTACAGTGGTCCGCCTTATGCGTCATACTGCCCTTTTTATTGCTGGTCAGCAGAAGGAAAACACGGCCAGTGTCTGTGGTAGGGGGGGAAACTTCTGTATCAAAGATGATTGCCTAAATTGTGCTAAATTTCAGTGTCCAATATGAGACACTGGCCTCTCCAAAGTGGCCACCTGGATTCGACCATAGGGAAAAACTTAGCCCCAAATGAGTTCCTGCAAGCCTTAACCTTCCTAGCGGTATTCCCGAGTGTGACTCGGGGTTAGATTTTAGAGCCAAAAGCGGTAACCCCGAGTCACACTCGGGGTAGCGCTAGGAAGATCGCTGGATCCTGGTAGAGGTTTTACTTACCTTTTGTCCGGGATCCAGCGATCTCCGCGTGACGTCCGCCGGGGGGTGGAACCGGCGGCAAATTCAAATGTAAAAACACACCAAACACATTGATACCGTTCAAAATAAAAAAAAAATCACATTACATTGCCCCCCAGTGCCCTTTCCTGCAGTTTTACTGTACTTTTTATGTAAATATATATATATATATATATATATACAGTATATATATATATATATATATATATTTATATATACACACACACACACATACATATATATATATATATATATATATATATATATATATATATATATATATATATAATGTATACAGTTGGTTTGGGCTGCTCAATCACAAGAATTACATGCAAAATAATGGTACCGCTTTCAGCACCTAAAATCCAAAAGAATCATACCGCCAGGGAGGTTAAAGTATCACTAAACCCAAGTCCCTGCACTCACTATATCTGGTCTCCCACAGTACACAGAACATGGAAATACATCTATTTTAGTAAATATAGATTGATAAATACCTTTTTTCATCAGCAGTATATAGCAGTCTTGTGACTTCTATCAGTTTCTAGTAAAGCTTGTAAGAGGAGTTTTCATTCTCCCCTGATCCTCTGTCTGGACAGTGCTGATTGGCCCTGTGCTGATCACATGTACTCTCCCAAGAAAAAGAAAAAAACTCTCTAGCAATACACACCAAACTGAGCATGTGCTCTGTAAATATCAGATTATTTTTTGGAGACAGTGGAAGAAGAGGAGGATCAGAGGAGACAGGATCAAACAGTCTTTATACATAATACAAAGATTAACCCCTTAGGTTCCACAGTGAGTATTCCAAGCATGCTTTACTGCATATACAGACTGATTTTACTGTTGTGGGTTGAGTAACACTTTAAGAAATGACACAGCGCCCTCTTCAGTTTGGCAGACATACTTCAGCACTACACCTGCCTACAAGCAGAAGGGAAAATGCCAGCTTTGGTGATCAGTGGAAGGAAAAAATGATTGGGGTCAATGGTCAGAGGTAGGAAGAAAATGCTCAGCATCAGTAGTTAACAGGAGAAATGTCCCTGTGAGGGGGAAGAGGGGGCACTGGTGTTCAATGGTGGTGGTAGTGGGTGCTCTGTAGGGGGAAAGGGGAGGACCTGGTACATTGTGAAGGGGGCTCCATGCTATGTGGAGCAAGAGGGGGGTGATGATGCTTGGTGAGGATAGAGTGGGGGACATTGGTGTCATTAGGGTTCATTTGTGTTAGTGGAAGTTATTGGTTTTCAGTGCATTTCTTACCCATGCATGCTCTGCAGCCTGTGCTGCTGTCTCTCTCTGTCAGATCACAGTGCTCATCAGTGGCGGCCCGTCCATTGGGGCGCAGGGACGCCGCCCCTCCACCCTTTTCATGCGTCCAGCCCCCTAATCTACATGCAGAGCTCCGGAAGCATGTAGTCCAATGGGTTTTTTTTTCTTAAGCATGTGATTAGAGCCAGGGGTTCTAATAGGCTTCAAAAAAGGGTGGGCTCAGGAGGCAGAGCCCTGCGCCCTGAGCCCACCCAGTTGTGTGACAATAGCGAATGAATATTCGCTATTGTCACATGGATTCTCCTCCTGGCCAATCAGGAAGCGGGTCCTGAGACCTGTTTCCCAATTGGCCGAAAAGGAGAAGCCATGCCATTGGCCAAGGTGGAGGAGGAGAAGGAGGAGGGAGGAGATGCAGGAGACTGAGTGGGAAGACGTCGCCGCCGCTGTTGCTGCTGCTGCCTGCCCTCCACATGTCCAGGGTGAGTAAGCCGGCGACCAGGGGGGGGGGGTATGTTGTGCGGGCTGGTGTGGTCCGGGGGGGGGGAGGGGGTATGGTGTGGTCTGTCTGCCGCCCTTTTGCCCGGCCCATGGAGCACAAGCCGCCACTGGTGCTCATGTTGGGCAGGAGATCACTTCACGTGGCAAAGGAAGCCGGGTGCAGGAATGAGCATTCCAACACCTGAGCCAACAGCAGGAGACAGCCTAGAATAGATGTGCGAAATGCTGAAATTTAGTTAAACTCCCGAGACAGTCCAGTGGAATCCAGCACTGTTGGGAGGTATGCAAATTCTTAACATATTTTAGCATTTCAGGCCTAGCTTGAAAATAAAGAGGCCTTTTCAATAATAAATCTCATCCAAGGGTACTTCCAGGTACAAAACATTTTAGGGATAATTATTTAATCACTTGCCGACCGCCCGCCGCAGATATACTGCGGCAGGCTGGCTCGGCTGCACGAACCGATGTATGGGTACCTCGGTTTGTGGGTGCGCTCCTGGTGGCACGCCCGCCCGCCCCCCATTAGGAAGTGGAAAAGCTGATCCATGGGGCCGGCAGCACCGATCACTCCCCGCTGAGAGAGAACGACGGTCAGCTGTTATAAACACAGCAGACCGTTGTTTTCTCTGGAATGATCACAGAGCGCCTGTGTTCCTCCTACTTAGGATTACAGGTCTCTGTGTTGATTTCACAAGTCCATTCCCCATACAGTTAGAAAACACCCCCTAGGCTCACACTTAACCCTTTGATCACCCCTGGGTTAACCCCATCCCTGCCAGTGTCATTAGTACAGTAACAGTGCATATTTTTAGCACTGATTACTGTAGTAGTGTCACTGGTCCCCCCAAAAATGTCAGTTAGGGGTCCGATCTGTCCGCCGCAATGTTGCAGTCCCACTAGAAATCGCAGATCGCCGCCATTACTAGTAAAAAAAAAAAAAGGACATAAATCTTTCCCCTAGTTTGTAGACGCGATAACTTTTGCACAAACCAATCAAAATACGCTTAGTGGGATTTTTTTTACCAAAAATATGTAGCAGAATACAAATTGGCCTAAAAGGATGAAAAAAATAGATTTTGGAATGTTATATAGCAAAAAGTGAAAAATAATGTTTTTTTTTTTTTCAGAATTGTCGCTCTTTTTTTGTTTACAGCGCAAAAATAAAAGAAATCGCACAGGTGATGAAATACCACCAAAAGAAAGCTCTGTTTGTAAGAAAAAAATGGACATCAATTTTATTAGAGTACAGTGTCGCACGACCGCACAATTATCAGTTAAAATATAACAAAAAATGGCCTGGCCATTAAGGGGGCAAAACCTTCCAGTCCAGAAGTGGTTAAAGTTATCCGTGAAAGAGCTGGTAATTCTGAGATGCACATTTTCCCCTTCCAAAGATGATTTTGCAAACAAAAAAAAAAAAAAAGAACCGTAATACCGCTTTTTACCACTAGATAGCCACATACAATCATATATCACCTTAGCTATGCATTTCATGTTGTGTTACATATTGGATATTGCTTTTTGGAAAGGGCACAGCTAACCCAGATCAGTAGATTCCAATTTATTTTATTAGTGTATTTATTTTAGTAGTGTAATGTGGATGACAGCATTTGACTATGTTTGCATTGCATTTCTTTAGATAGAGCAGGTGCTATTGAGATGCATTCGCATTGCAGACGAAGCTGGTTGGACGCAGCCTTTTCCCGCATTTTCTGTTCAAATGCAGGCTATTCAGCAGTGCGACATTCATATGCAAAAGCAGCAGGTGAGTCTACACAAGATCTCAAGACTCAATTACTGTATACTAGGTGCTGGTAAATGGATTTCAAACTTCATACAAAATCCATAATAAATATATGCCATTATCATCGATGGTCCTGGAACTGTATGCAGAAAATGCAGATGCGTGAACATCGCCAGATCCCACCGTGCGTTTTAATCGCTCTTTGGCTCCATTCACACATGGGCGTTTTTGTTTCAGGCGTTTTTTCCGGCGTTTTTTTCAGTCGTTTTTCAGGCGTTTTTATGGCCGTTTTTGCAGGCGTTTTTACAGGCGTTTTTGTGCAGGCGTTTTTAGATTGACTAGTGACCAATGGAAAAAATAAAAAATAAAAACGCCTGTAATCTACCCAGGAAGAAGCTCATGTACTTTTTTGAGCGTTGGGCATTTTGATTAAAATGTCAAAACGCTCAGATGTGAACAGGGGCCATTGAAATTAATAGGATTTGTCTTGTTGGGCGTTTTATGAGCTGATCCTTAGAGCAGAAAAACGCTCAAAAAAGCCCAGGTGTGAATGGAGCCGCTGCACCAAAAATAGAAACGCGCATCTTCAGATCACTTTAAGAAAGAAAAAATATTCCATGTCATGTTATGTTTGTTGTAATGTTAGATTTAAATAGTAAGACTTGGACAATGTACAGGTCTGATGGCTTCATATATGATGCGGACAGAGCTCCATAGAAACCCGGGCAGCCCTGCAAGCCATTTTGAAAGCGGCAAGCAAATGTCAATGCATAAACATACCATGCATATATCAAACATTTCTTACATGAATATCCTAGTACAGTACAGCTATAGATGCTGAAACTCTCTCTGGTCTGGTTTATGTACAGCGTTGAGGATCCCTTGAGTACACCTATCGTGCACCTGTGTGCGTTCCCTAGAGCTGTGCGCCAACCATTTCCATAACAGCTATGGAGAACAAAACCAGCACTTTGCCGACTGAAACACGGCCTCTCCGCATTGTGTAAAATTTAGTCGTATAAATGGTTTGCCATCTTGGGTCAAGATCTTGGCCCTGGATTTGTTAAGTAGGAACCAATTCAGATCAACGGATTCCTCCTTTACTGCAAACCACATACCTAAATTTCTTCTGATTTAGATTTCAAATTGGTAAACCTGAAAAACATTTCAGTAACTGTGTGTAATATTCTACCTGATTGGATTTAATATCATTTTTGTTTTTTAAATCAGTACTGAAACTATTGTCTATGATAATTTTTAGAAATATAAGGAACTTCAAATAACCAACAAATGCCAGTTCCATACTCACATCCATATCAATTTAAAGAACAAGAAAAAATAGAAATCGCACTGTATAAGTGTATAGGACCAAAAGGTTACAGTGGATTTAGTAAAATTGGACTTTAATGGGTATGGTCTGGCTTGTCTATGATAAATTTTGTATATATATATATATTTGTATATATATATATATATACATTTATTATTTTAATATATATTGTTATCTTTTTTTATAAACCCTGAAACTATTATCTGTGATCAATTTAGTAATATTGTTAGTAATATTTGTAATATTTGTAGTATAATATTTGTAATATTTGTATTATTATTTTGTAACGATTGTAATATTTTTTCTATTATATATATATATATATATATATATATATATATATGTACAGTATATATACACACATATATATATATATATATATATATACACATATTTTTTTCTTTTTTCTTATCTTTATTTTTTATAAACCCTGAAACTATTATCTGTGATCAATTTTGTAATATTATTTGTAATATCTGTAGTATTAAATATGTAATATCTGCAGTATTATATTTGTAATATTTGTATTATTATTTTGTTATATTTGTTATATTTTTGTAATATATATATATATATATATATATATATATATATATATATATATATTAATACCTTTTTTATAAACCCAAAAAAATTATTATCTGTGATAAATTTTGTAATATTATTTGTAATATCTGTAGTATTAAATATGTAATATCTGTGGTAATCTGTGATATTATTTTTGTAGTATTTGTATATATGTAATATTTTTGTAATATAAATATATAACATACATATCTATCTATCTATCTATCTATCTATCTATCTATCTATCTATCTATCTATCTCTCTCTCTCTCTCTCTCTATATATATATATATATATATATATATATATATATATATATATATTTTTTTTTTTTTTTTAACTTTTAATTTTCAACTTACTAACTTTTCAATAGATGATGAAGCAAATTTAATAATATTTAAAAATATATAAATATACATATATTCTTAAAAGAATGTAATAGGAGGCGATTAAAACCTGCTTGATTTATAATAAAATTTATAAATAAATAAAATAATAAAAAATAAAAAAGTGTAAAAAAGTTATAAAAAATTATAAAACACTACTGCACTGTACAATCTAGGTATACACATATAGCTCTAAAACTAAATCAATAATACAGCTTTAGCACATCAAACGTACCAACTTACTGTATGAATGACTTGTATGCAGGGTGTTTTTTTTTTTTTTAGGAAAGTCTACGTTTTAAACCCACACAACTTACAGTTTTGTATTCTGAACAATGTTGCTGTTCATACTATTTTTGTAGACGTAGCTAATATATATGTTGGATTTTTTTTTCTATATAAATACACAGTTGCATTTTTTCATATAAATATTCAGTTGCATGCACTCGAGTATATATGTGTTTGTGTGTGTGTGTGTTTTTTTTTTTCTTTTTGTACTGACAAGAAGCTGAGACATAAATATAGAGCTGGTGAAGAAATCTGTTTTGCCTGGAAGGCTTTCCTCCTGGAGCCAATAGGAATGCGAGACCCTCCCTTCTCTACCCTATAATTATGGAGCAGAACTGGTCTGTGAAGCTTTGGTTTGGCTTTATTGTACAGGCAGAAGTGCAAGAGAGCTCAGCAGGGATGTTCGTGTGAATGTCTACTGGGATATCGACTTTGCTCTTCGTAACATGAGTGGGACCTATGAAAAGAAGATGGCCGTATTAACCGACCTCAGCACCTCTATGAGTTGCCATTCAGTGTCAAAGGACTCTCCCACCCTACCGGAGTCAACCGCCACGGACATGGGCTACTACAGCGGTCCTTTAGCTGGGGGTCAACACGACTACTATCAGAGTCAGGCATATTCTCAGTCGCTCAATGCCTACAGCTATCATCATCATCACCCCCAATTTACCATGGGTGGGCTAGTAGGGGCAGATGGTTTCATGCCCAAGGATGATTACCAGTATGGAGGTGGATACCGATCTTATGGACATTTTCGGGAGGCCCCACCTCAGGAGCCAGGTATGGAAATGAAAACAGGGCTGGCGTGGGCACTAAAAACTGTCACCTGATAGATACATAAAGCTTAAAACATTAAAATAAAAAAGAGATTAGACAATATCTATAGCCGGAGCCTGTAGATATTATCTAAAAGACGAGTATTGAAGGACAGGAGATGATGAGCAGGATGGAGAGAATGGTATGCAAGTAAAAATTGGCAAAATAACCGAAAATAAAGGGGAAGATAAAAACTGAAAAGTGGGAGGAGAAAGGAAGAATTTGGAGATGGAATCAAGAGATTATAGGGATAAAAAATCTCAGAGAAGTAAAAGATGGATGGTTGTACTCAAAACTGGACTGTCAGTGGGTACCAAGAAGAAAGATATGAATGGGAAGGAAACTTGGAGAAAGGGGTCAAGGAAATGATGACTGATAGAAGACAGGGGCAACAAATAAAAATAGTAAAAACGAAAGGGACAAGAGGGTAACACAGGTAATGTTCAATAAAGGGACAAACAGAAGATGGTAAATTATAAAGAGGCATTAGAATAAAATGAATAGGAACAGTTGGGGTTGCAGGAGATATTAGAAGACAGAAGACTGTACAAGGTACAAAGTAGAGGCAGAAACAGACTCACTATAGAACTCTTCTTCCCCTTTGGTCTGATTCCTATTATTATAATGCCTTTTTATAATTTGCTATCTTCTATTTGTCTGTTTATAGACCACTACCTGATTTACCCTTTTAATATTTACTCTATGCTTTGCCGGACCACCCCACAATAAAAAGTTTGTAACAAATAATTATTGAATGAAGTAATCAGTGGATATGTGATTACCTATAGGTAATCACATATCCACTGATTACTTCATTCTTTGAGCACTCGCACTTTACTATAGCAGCTGTGAATCACTTGCAATTGATTTATTTATTATTAGATTAGGTCTTTATAATACCCATAGGTTTCTCCACTTGGCGCGGGAATATACTCTGTATATTTTACCTTCCATTCAACAAATACTTATTACCGAAAATATTTATTATTGTATCATTTTATATCACTGACAGCGGGAACGTTATATTTTGTGTATGTTTTATTATAGTATAGTATAGTTTCATGTAGTATAGTATAGTTTCGTATAGTATAGTATAGTATAGTATAGTATAGTATAGTATAGTATAGTATAGTATAGTATAGTATAGTATGGTATTATATAGTATAGCAAAATCTGAACTAGGGTTCCTCCAAAGGTTGGTAGGGGTTTCTTGAGCTTCGAGCCTGTTAGATGAATAACTTCTGTCAACAATTTTTAGCTAACCGGGGGATTATTACTAATGTAAGGAGCAATTTCCTTAGTGATCCTCACACTAATGTATCAGGAGCTGTAGATATATGTATTATTACTATGGGTTCCATAGGCCCAGAATGTTATTTCAAGGGTCCCTTCATGTAAAAAGTTTGAGAAAGCCTGGAATATAATATAATATAATATAAGTTTGGACTTTTCTAACTTATATGCACATTTATTGATTATATTTGCACTTTTTGGTCACTTTATTAGTTTTGAGTTGCACCAATTATTGTAATTTTTGGTAACCAATTTATATCAATTTAAACACATGGATCATTTTATATTAGCGCTGCACTATTTGTTTTCCATAATTTTTGATTTATATAGATCAAGTGTTTCAGCTGCTTCACATTATCAATTTCTGTCATTTTCTGTTTATATGAATTCACTTAGCGCAGGATCTTCTTGTTTTTCATAATATAATATAATATAATATAATATAATATAATATAATATAATATAATAATATAATAAAATATAATATAAGTACTGTTATGGCCATAACCGATAGCATTCAATCCAATTTTTGTTTAGGCTAGTCATATCATATATATAAGAGAGGATTTTGGCTATGGGTTATGGGTTTTGTCATTGAAAATGCCAGAAAGAAGATGCAGTTTGACAGCTCCACTTAATGGTTAGTTCACATAATGGCCATTATCTTTTCATTTCAAAAGGGGCTACCTAAATTATTGTAAATCTCAGCTATAAAATATATAGATCACTGATGGTTCAATTCTCATTTATTGACTAATATAGAAAATTTTGGGTATTTTCCACCTCATTCGTTAAAAAAATAGATATATTTTCAATGAAAATATTTTTGCAAATGATAACGTATTTTTATTTTTTCTCTTTTTGTTATATTTTTTTTTTTCATTTTATTAGTACATTTAAAAAACCTGTAAAATGATCCTTTACGTACTGTCAGAATTTATTATGCACAGTTTCCTGGGCTGGTCCCCTGTAGCCACTTCATCTGACGTTTTTATGATACTTTAAGGGTCCGTCCCTGTATTAGCCTGACACCTCATGAAGGGGAGTAGGCTTAGCGAGACCTGTCTGCCTGTCTGTCTATAACTTTAATCTGAGTGAATTTATACCTGTAGTAGGAAGATTTTGTGTGATGTCCCTCCCTTCCTGTCTCTTCACTAATCCTCAGCTCCTGTTTACCTGTCTGCATCTCCCCAAGCTGCCTGTCTATCTACTGTACATCTAAGCTACACCACTGTCTGAGCATATCCAAGCTGCCTGACCAGATCTGCCTATGGCTAAAATGTCTGTCTCTGTCTTAATCTTGACTGTCTCTTTGTATCTCTCAGCTTGCTGTCTAGGGTCTCTGCTTTAATGCAAGCTACCTAACCCTAATTTACTGTATTTATACCATCTAGAGCAGCCTTTTCAACCCTTTTAGCCTGGGGGGAAGCCTTTAAATAATGTTCAGGTCTCAAAGAGCCTCTGCTAAAAATTATATTTACGGCTTACAGTAAAGTAGTTAATATCATATTAGATAAAAGGATAAAAACTGGTGTACACTGCGTATTTGACAATCCAAAATAATTTTTAATAGCCTGCCCCCCCCCCAAAAAAAAAGTGGTCCAAAACTGTAGCATCACTTTACATTGGTAGTAGGTGTGTACCCTTACATTGGTATTCACTGGAAGAGAGCCTTCTTACATCCAAGATCGGAGGCCAATGAAGAGCCCACTTGCATTGGAGGTCACTGGGAATGCCTTTTATACTGGTGGACAGCGGGGGAAATGTTTCTTACATCAGTGGTCAGTGGGAAGCATGGGCCTTACATTGGTGGTCAGTGGGAAGCATGGGCCTTACATTGGTGGTCAGTATGTAGAATGGGCCTTACATTGGTGGTCAGAACGTAGAATGGGCCTTACATTGGTGGTCTTTAAGAAAAATGGGCCTTACATTGGTGGTCAGTGGGAAGAATGCTCCTTACATTGGAAGTCATTGGGAAGAATGACCCCTTACATTGGTGGTCAGAGGACAGCATGGCCCCTTACATTGGTGGTCAGTGGGAAGAATACTGCTTACATTGGTGGTCATTGAGAAGAATGCCCCTTAGATTACTGGTCAGTGAGAAGAATGTTTCTTACACTGGTGATCAGTGGGAAAAATGCATACTTACACTATTGGTCACCCTTACAGACACCTAAGAACATCATTGGTATCAGTTGCTATTTATCTGAGAGATGATGGAGAGGCTCCTCTGGTTTCACACCACTGGCTCTGTGGAGTGACATCGGCTAGCAAGGAGGTCAATTTTTTACTAAAGGAACTGCAAGCAACTTAGGTGGAACCGAAAGGTTCCACAGAACCCTGGTTTAAGAAAATGTTGTTTAAGCTCTAGACTCTGGAGCCTAAACAACATTTGAGTTACATGACTGGAAATCATTGGTACCTTGGCTGTTGAAAGCTTTTTCAATGTATAAGTGTTGCATTTGCTCTAAATATTTTCAGACAGTCGCTGTACAAACAAGTAGACCAAACTCTCACTGGCTAATGCTAAACTACAGGTCCTAGTATTTCATGCCAGTTACAATCTAACACGATGCTGGAGGCAGTGGTGGACATAGATGGCTAAGGGAACTTGACATCAAAAACCGGATCTTCCTTCAAAAACCTTAACTAAGCCTACCCTCTTAGGAGGATGTCACCACTTGCCTGAAATGGCTCTGTATGGCACATCTGTTCTCTGTCATGTTTTGCCACTATTACCTTCCTATATATTTTCCAGTCATACCCTAACTGGCAAACGCAAGGCATGGCAGGAACAGTTGTTTTTAGGGCACTTTGTGTACCAACAGGCTAAGTAAGACATTGCTACTGCACTTAGATTGGACTACATAAGCCTATCTCAACTTTCTATTGATAAGGCTTCCACATACTCTCTTGGTGGCATCTCATGTTCTCTGTGACCCGTGTGCATTGGAACAAACCAAACCAACAATGTGTTTGTCCCTGGCTGATAATTGTAGTTCCTTAGAAACTAGAATGCTGCAATTGTTCAACCTTAATTTCTATTATTTAAAATGTATTTTACATGAAATAATATTTAAGTAATAAATCAGAATTTGATATCTGACATTGGACCAAAGATGTGTGTAGTTATCTAGAGCGACTTTCAGTAGCATAGAGTGTAAAGGCCAATAAAAATCCTTGTCTAATTTCTTGTTCTTGGTTAATGCATGCCATTAGTTGGTACACCATGTTAATAAATAAAGCCACAAATAGTTTGGCTTGGCAGACCTATAGCTACAAATTTTTAAATGTTATGACAACCTGCAATGTCCTAACAAATCATTTTTTGTGATTGGTAGTCAAAAATTGTCTGCAACTGAATACAGATTCTCCCAGTTAGTCATGAAACACGGCATACACCTTCTTTCTAATCCAAAATAACTGCATGTTGCTGTAATGGACCTTATCTGTTCATCTTATCTAGATCAGGGATCCAAAGTACTAAAAACCAGAAGATCTAGCCAGCCAGGCAACTAGCATGTCTAATTAAGTCGGGGATGGTATTTTCACGATGCTATGATGTTTCATGGTTGGTATGGTTGGTTTTGCAATAACTGTAGACAATGGAAAATACCCATAGTAGCCAGGCAGTGGCCTTATTCAATAAAGAGTTTTTATTGTCGAAGAGTATATCAAGCCAAAAGCTTTTGTTTTTTCTATAGTTTTGGATTGGGAGGGTAAAGAGTAGAGCTCTCAAATTTTTACCAACTAGGCCTTAATTTACCCTCTTTATGGGACATTCTTTCTCAATGAAAATGGCGTTGCCAGAAGGAAGGGAGCAAAAATCTGCAACGCAGGAACAATTGAAATTAAAACCTGTCAGAAGGCTCTAGCCTTTCCCTACTCTACGAAAAGGAAGAATTCCTATTTCTGTATGTTTGGGAGAGTTCCCCTCACTTCCTGTCTGGTAAACACGTCATCAGGACAGGAAATGAGGGGAAATCTTTCGAATGGATAGCAGTAAAACTTGATAGGGTTCCGTCTCTGCTCTATCCAAAACCAAGAAATAAAATTTGACTTTTTACAAAACAAACTCTGTGTGGTAGCAACCAATCTGAATTATTCCTGTTGAAGCCAGACTAGTACTATCTGGATTTTGATTGGTTGCTGTACAATCTAGAAAATACAATGTTAAAGCCAACCTGTTGCTAATTGGGTGAGTTTACAACAGCAGTCTTCGGTAAAGAAAAAGAGAAGTACTTACCTTTCCAATAGCCAGGGTGTTGGAACACAGCTCTCATCATAAACTATGGGCGCTGGTGCTATTTGACGCTTCCAGGTTTGTCAGATAGCGTATCATCACCCACTGGGCTCTGTGGTTCCTCCTACTGACCCTGACTTTACCGCTGTTGCTAAAGGCTTTTTTGACTGAAAAGCAGAAGTTTTGCATGAGCCTATATTTTATTTATAGTGGAACTAAACCCATCAAAACATATCTGCCATGCAGTGATGCAATAATGATGAGCTTCCTTGCCAGAGCTGTCATCTTCTCTCCAGCTTCTTCCAGGTTTGAGGTCTTTGGCCATCTTGATTGCCTGGGCTGGGATGATGTAACTGTGTATGCACATGAGAGTTTATTCATTCCAGAACCATGGAGTGCCCGGGAATTTATACTGAGACAATATACGACATGGGAATATCAATAAAAAAACCTTTGTACAAATCCATCCATCATGATCTTCCTAATTGGTATATTTTAGTACCATCAATGGTCTATGTTCTCTATGTGTTAAAACTGTTTTGCTCTTCTTGGCTATTTTGTGAATCTTCCAACATGATCTATTTCAAAAATATTTTTTGAACCCAACCTCTCTGATTAGGGTTGTTAAGGACCAGTCAGTTGACTGCAATGGTAGGTTTTGTTAAGGTTGAATTCCAAGCTACATACACCACTGAAACACATTCGTTTTACCTGCAAAGGTTGTGTAAATGTGTTCAGCCAGTCTTTTGGTCCAGGAACCTCTACCGAACAGCATAATTTAGTCAGTGGCCACTCTCCTTACTCTACTTGAACTGTATGGTTACTGGCTGCTTTTGCTCCTAAGCTGTACCTTGTTCTTCCATGTACAAGGCTGTTCATCTCAAATGGAATGGTTATGATTGAGCTAAATCTGTTTATATTGAGAGTATAAAAAGCAATGATGATTGCAAAGTGCACTTACCCCTACCAGCCACTCAGATTCCAGCTCATTGTAGCCCAGTCTTTGAAATCTGATTGGTTGAACTTTGCCATTGCTCCTGCAATATTAAATAAACCAGCATCTTCCTCATCTGTAATGGAGTGCCTGGAACATCCAATTAAATCTGGGACACATTAGAGCTAAACAATACAGATAGTTTTAATTTCTTGCTACTAAAAGATGCAAGTTGCTGGCAGTTAGCCCATTAAGCCAGCCATGGATGGTGCAATGGAAAGAAAATGGCTTGATTTCCCCATTAACACAGTTGGGGGTTAATTTAATAAAGGCTAATATACTGTGCACAGTTGCTCCAGGGCTTTGTAAATGTGGTAAAGCTTCACTTTACAAAGAATACCCAATCACGTGCAAGGAAAATGAATAATAAAAAAAGCTGCTTTTTTGATTGCACATGATGGGGTGATGGAAGTCAGCAGAACTTCTGCTCATTTAATAAGCTCTGGAGCAACCTCTGTTACAGGGTGCAAGTGCATTTTGCAAAGTGCACAGTCTATTTACCTTTAGTAAATCTATCCCTTAGTGTTGATGGGGGAATCCCTTCCATGCAGCTATTGTGTTCTCCTGGAGGGGGGGGGGGGGAATGGGCATGGGGAGCCGTCTCTGCCAGGAGAGCACAGTGATTATTGCTGGCGACTATGGCCGCCAGCAATAGTCTTGTGCCAAAAACCAGACATGCAGGTTGTACCCAGGTTGATCGAAGTAGCGACTTGGGTGCATTTAGCCTGCCCATAGATGGTTCGAATCGTGGCTGGTCCCTGTTTAACTGGCCAAGATTTGTATCATCTATGGCTGGCTTTAGTCTAGAGCAGGCCTTTTTAACCATTTAACTCCAGAGGAACCCTTAAAATAATTTTAAGTCTTGGGGAAACCCCCTTCTAAAACAAATTAATCAGGGGTCAGGGGGAAGAATGACCCTTACATTTGGGGTCAGTGGGCAAAATGTCCCTTACATTGGTGATCAGTGAGAAGAATGTTCCTTATATTGGTGGTCAGTGAAAAGAATGCCCCTTACATTGGTGGTCAGTGAGAAGAATGTTCATAGCATTGCAAATCAGTGGAAAGAATGTGCCTTACAATGGTGGTCAGTGAGAAGACTGGTCCTTACTATGGTGGTCAGTAGAAAGAATGCCCCCCTTACATTGGTGGTCCTTGGGAAGAATGCAGCCTACATTAGTAGTTAGTGGAAAGAATGAACCTTACATTGGTGACCAGTGGAAATAGTACCCCTTTCATAGGTTGTAGGTTGTAGGTTGGTGGGAAGAATACCTCCCTTACAGTAGTGCTCAGAATGCCATCTTCTCAGACTAAAAAATCATTGACGTCATGCTGGTGGCCAAGTAGCTTTGGTCCCAGAACTTGATATTCACCTTTAGATAGGAGGTCAATCAGCCACAGCTCAAGGAACCCCTAGCAACCTCTGTAGGAAGCCTAGAGTTCCATGGAACTCTCTGTTGAGAAGGACCGGCTTAGAACTACTTGGGAGTTTGGAGCATAACGCTGCCATGTGAGACTGATTTCTTCTTCATGTTTAGGACTTGCTCTGCATTTGGGGCTGTCTTTTTTTTTTTTTTTTTTAGCACAGGAGAGAATTACTGGAGAGGATTAGCTGATCTACAACTCAATCTCACCTACTGCTAGACCTCAGGATAAATCAAACATGACTCTGAGTAAATGTGACATAAGCTGGTTATCATAGTCCAGACTTTCTCAAACTTTTCAACTCAGAGGAACCCTTAAAATATCTATTAGATCTCAGGGAACCCCTGCTAAAAATAATTATATCTACAACTCATGATACATTAGTGTGATGGTCAGTGGGAAGAATGCTCCTTACTCTTGTGGTCATTGGGAAGAATCCCCTCCTTACAAATAGTTAAAAAATAATTGGTGCAGTGGGAACCTATCAAAGAGCCAAAAATTGTTTGAAGGTTCTAGTTCCGCCTCTGAATCCTAGAGTTCCATGGAACCCTGGTTGAAACACTGATCAGAAAAGACAGAGATAAAAAGTCGCCAGACACTTCTACTACCTGTGGCGTACCCTGACAATAACAAGCAGTGCTTGAGAGCAGTGTTTGAAAATAAAAGGGCTACAGGATACAAAGTATAAGGCTATAGATAAAAAAGACAGGCACTACAAAGTGGATACTTAACCGACAGTGTTTTGTTAGCATTCCTAGACATATGTAACCGCATAAACATACTTCTTGGTATAAAACATACTTAGCAACCACAAATACCTAAAGCAAAATCTAACAGGCATAAAGATTATAGAATGATGTTCAAGTGTATCTAAACCCAAGAATATTAAATTTGTTATATTGCATCTTGCCAGTCTTTAGATGTGGTGGCCGCACTAGTGTTCTTTTTAGGCTCTTTTCTCCTTTACTTTCACCTGGTGATCCCGACAGTAACACACTTCTTGCCCTATGGTGAAAAGCACTCACTATGGAGGAGCTGCATTGTCACCCTTGGACGGGAGGTCTACTAAACACCTCTCTCTCCTCTTCCCCATAACATGAGGGGGGGGGGGGCGTTATTCTGTGTTTTACAGAGAGAACTTAGAGTAATGCAACTGATAAGAGTGCAGCAGAATCAGAGAGTTCATAATGTTATCAGCTCATACAATTTCTGACATGATCAACAGCAATTTTTTTACATTTAATAAACAGATAAGATAGGAACAAAACACCTTTAGAGGATTGACCTAACAGACTAAAAGTTTATAGAGTAGAGAAGAAAGAGAAGTTCATAATTAGGGTGTACATACACTTTAATAGAATAGGCCTAGAGAAAAAGCTTTTGCAGCAATATAGAATAGAGGGTGGGCAGTTATGACTGAGGCTCTTAATGTATTGTCTGATTTGCAGTGTCACACTGGGCCCTAGGGTGGCCATAATGGCGCTCCTTCACCATAGAAAGGTTCAATGTGACACGCAGGTACCGGACACAAATGTTCAGCCAGTAGAAAACATCATTATGTGACCTTGATTGCTTGGGTACTCAGCTCTCCCCAAAACAAGGGTTTCCCAAGAAGTGGGGGGGCACCCAAGTTGAGAAAGCCATGTATATTAAGCCAAAAAAGCATCAAACAAAAGTCTTAGGAGTCCAAAACCTTTTATTGCTTCCACAAGGGACAACAAGAAATGTGTGAAAAAAAAAACAAGAAACAAAATGGAGCTCCCTTATTTTGCCGAGGATTGTGACAATATCAACGCTGGAATAATAGAGATCCATCATTGTGCCAATATCAGAGTTGGAATAATGGAGCCCCCTTATTGTGCCAATGATTGTGCCAATATCAAGGCTGGAATAATGGAGTTCCATCATTGTGCCAATATCAGAGTTGGAATAATGGAGCCCCCTTATTGTGCCAATGATTGTGCCAATATCAAGGCTGGAATAATGGAGTTCCATCATTGTGCCAATATCAGAGTTGGAATAATGGAGCTCCATTATTGTGCCAATATCAGTATTGAAATAATGGAACTTCATTGCTGTGCCAATGATTGTGCTAATATTAGCGTCAGAATAATGGAACAATCAGCATTGGAATTATAAAGCTAAAATATTGTTCCAATGATTGTGCCAATATCAGCGTTGAAATAATAGAACTTCATTATTTTACCAATGAATGTGCCAATATCAGTCTTGGAATAAGGGAGCTCCATTATTGTGCCAATACAGCATCGGAATAATGGAACTCTATTATTATGCCATTGATTGTGCCAATATCAGCGCTTAAATAACAGGTCTTCATTATTGTGCCAATATCAGCACCGGAATAATGGAGCTCCATTATTGTGTCACTACTAGCATTGGAATAATGGAGCACCATTATTGTGCCAATATCAGCATTGTTTACCAAGGAGCTCTGTATTTTGAATCCATGTAACACTTTGATACATTGGGGTTGATTTACTAAGGGAATACAGACTGTACACTTAGTGCAGAGCTTAGTAAATGAGGAGAAGCTCTGTTGACTTTTATGAGCAAGCAAAAAATGCTTTTTTTTTTTTTTTTCCTTGCACGTGATTGGATATTCTTTGAAAAGTGAAGCTTTACCTCATTTATTAAGCTATGGAGCAACTGCACAGTCTATTTGCCTTTAGTAAATCAACCCCATTGTGTTAAGCCCCACGGAATGGGGATTTGTGGCCCCAAAATGCATTGGATGCCTTTGGTGTTCTTGTTGTCACTTGTGGAAGTAATAAAAACCTTTTGCCTCCTAAGACATTTGATACTTTTTTGGCTCAACTATTCTTAGATAAGTATCTACTGTTTAGGGCTACTCCAGGCATAGCATAGCAAGCACTTTCATTCTAAAAATTGCTTGTTATCACAGTTTAAAAACTCCAAATCTGGATTTCAAGAGTAAAGGTTTAGATCATTTAATTTACACAACCCTATAAAATGTGTTAGTTTCTTGACTCTTAAACGTTTTTTTTTTTTTTTTTTTAAAGTCTACTTATTTCTTTACGCGTTTAACAGAAGTTCAGGCTTTTTCCTCAGGAGCTAGAGGTCCAAGACTATGTAGGTACTGGGTAGATCAGGCCACCTTTTTATATTCCGAACTTGTTCAGCCTATTGGAAAATATCTCTCTTATCTTTGAGCCCCTTTGTGTAAGAGTAGTCACATTACACTCCAATTTTTCCTTTCCTCTGCTAAAAAACTGACAGCTATAAATTTGTAATTAGTTACTACAGGACACAACAGACTCCTTTCTTTCAGACACTTCTGATATAAATGGTCCAAAACCAAGTCACAAAGTTTCTCAAACTCCCTGAGACTTTGTGTTTTGGGGAAAACATTATATAATTAAAGCGCTTCATTAGACTAATGTGCATCGCATAAGAAAAACTTTGCGAATTTAGGGAGCGATTGAAAAAATAGCCCGGAGCAGGTCTTTTTAAACATGTGAATTAAGCCTTTTAAAAGACAATAGAAGCTTTGACTTGCATACTTATTCATCTCATTCTTCCCTAGCCGTGTCAGTTAAAGAGGAGCCGGAAACCGAGGTACGAATGGTCAATGGGAAACCCAAAAAGATCCGGAAGCCAAGAACCATCTACTCTAGCTATCAACTGGCTGCACTACAGAGACGCTTTCAGAAGGCCCAGTACTTGGCGCTGCCGGAGAGGGCAGAATTGGCGGCCCAGCTGGGGCTTACACAGACACAGGTAATGGCAACAAGTGTTTATATTAACAAACTGAGACGGGCAGTGATAAACAGATGTACAATGGTCCAGTAATGACTTATAAATGGTAATGACCCCTTAAAACCAGTGGGGGGTTCAGCGTTTAGAATTTTCTGATTGGCTGGTGAGGGTTTCTGTTCTTTACACGGCTTTGAAATAAGCCTGGACATGACAATGGTTTTATTAGTGTACACAAATCTAACTATTTCTCTATGTGCAAGTATAGTATCTTGTACACGTTTAAAAAGGCTCCATATATACAAAAATTAAAAAAAAAAAATAGCAATATATAAAAATTTACAAATACATATCAAAAGACAATTGCAGTAGAAACATATGTAATATAACAAACCAATGTGAGGTTTTCACAGCCCTAAATGCATTTGGTAAAAGCTAAAATGTAATATCTTGCAGTGGATTATGTCACACCATTGCTCTTTGTCTGTAATAAAATAAAAAAATATAACAAAAAACTGCGCTTGGGTCTATTAAATAAAAAACAGCTGCTGCACATATGCTGGATAAAACATAAAAACAGTATAAAATTGAAAAGCAGCGCTAATAAAAAGTCCAGGTATAGGTAGGGTCCAGCTGATTGGTCTCCTTGAAGTGCCACCACCACCAGAGAGAGAGAGCAACCCCAATCACACTGCTGCTTACCATCCCACTAATAAAAGAAGGCTCAGAGGTTCCACCAAATTGCTCCTCCAGAAATCCTCAGCGATTCCAGGATCAAGCCAATTAGGTGCGACTCCATACAGATGGTACAAGGCAGATTGATCACTCATATATACCAGAAAAAAGCAAAAAAGAAAACCATAGTGCAACACCTAATGAAACACCATTTAATTTCCTAATGCCAAATACATGCTTACAAGTAATAAGAGTAAAAAGAGCTTATCTGCCAGAAATGTTTGACCGCCAACGAGATGACCGCTGCTTCACTCCGTAGTGACGTCCCGCATCACAGGTCCCGCCCGACGCGGCGTTTCGTCCAATGTTAGACTTCTTCATTGGACGAAACGCCACATCGTGCGGGACCTGTGATGCGGGACGTCACTACGGAGTGAAGCAGCGGTCATCTCGTTGGCGGTCAAACATTTCTGGCAGATAAGCTCTTTTTACTCTTATTACCTGTAAGCATGTATTTGGCATAAGGAAATTAAATGGTGTTTCATTAGGTGTTGCACTATGGTTTTCTTTTTTGCTTTTTTCTGGTATATATGAGTGATCAATCTGCCTTGTACCATCTGTACGGAGTCGCACCTAATTGGCTTGATCCTGGAATCGCTGAGGATTTCTGGAGGAGAAATTTGGTGGAACCTCTGAGCCTTCTTTTATTAGTGGGACGGTAAGCGGCAGTGTGATTGGGGTTGCTCTCTCTCTCTCTGGTGGTGGCACTTCAAGGAGACCAATCAGCTGGACCCTACCTATACCTGTAATAAAATAAAACTTTTTTTATGACACCTGTGTGTTAAAATCTGATCTCGCCTTTTATTATATTTAGTACATTTTACCAAAATGTAAGGACAAAATACAATATTACATTTTTGGTGGACACCAGTGCCTGTAATTTCCCTTGAGTATCTCTTGGAGAGATCTCCCCACCTGAATTTCTAACTCTCACTCATCTTCACCAGCAACCACCCACAATAGAAATATTTATTTTGAATAATTGTAGTTGGTATAAAATAATAGCATGCGGCACAGACGAGGGTCTACAACAAAGTGCAGTAACCCATTGCAAGCAATGAGAAGTCATCGTTCGTTAATCTGAATCTTGATTCTACACGTAACCCCATATGATGACTTCTTTTGCACCAGCTTATCAACAAGGATAAAGGTTCCTCTTTATTAAGGTGGTGTGCAAAGCGCAATAACCTATCTTAGCCAACCAGAATTCAGTAAACTGTATTTTGATTGCTAGCAAAAACCCAAAGGCACTGAAAATTCAGAAAGTACACTTGACTCTCCCTGCCGTACAGTGGTAACAATCGACAACACAGATGGATGTTTTGCTGTGATCCTACTACTCCCAGGAGGCAGCCCACAAGCATGAGAAAGGGAGGACTCAAAGGACAGCAAATTATAGGACTCCATCTGTTTTCTGAGAGAGGCCCCCATCCCCCCACCTGCTCCTTTAATACCAAAAGCATCACACCCCCAAGGGGGTCTTGCTCTGGTAACTTTTTTACCCTAACACACAGAAATGAGGACTACAGGTTAATTCCACTTTTTTGGTAAATGCGGCATAACAAAGCAGGATCACCCCAAGTTAATATGTTAGTAATAAATGGAAGATTGGGGGCTGAGTCAGCTCCTGGCTTCTTAAATGTCTTGGATTTACCAACAGTGATATCCTCCTGTACTCCTTGCCAACTTGTCCGTCTGGAAATTTTAGTTGTTCCCATCCAACTTTTAGTGTTCTAGCTCCTTCTGTTTCATTTTTCATATTATAAAATATAAAATATTTGACCCAGGAATGCGGTGCAGAGATCTCATTAATAATATAAGAACTTGTCGGGTAGTATAAATCTCCAACCTCTACCTAAAATGGAAATATTAGTTTGGGTGGACTGACCCTTTAAAAATCAACACTGTAAAGTGAGTTTATTACCCCCTCTCTAAGTTGTATGGGCCTCTGTTGGTACTGAGCAAGAAATGTTTAAAGTCTATTCATGGTCAAGAATGACTTGAGTCTTTGGGCTCATTCAGTAGATTGATAACGGAAGGTAGCCTTAGACAGATCCCCTTGGCAATGAGCAACATCTAAACATTTTCTGATGGGCATTATTATTTTCTAGAGCCAAGGAAAAAAACGGGACATGGTGAAAAAAATAAATACCATCTACTACTACTGACTGACCTACATCAACAGCTTTGTCTGTATATTTGAGTTACTCTGTAGGAACCAGAAAAAAAGGAAGTTGAATGAATGCATAGATCCCACTGTGGGACCCAAAGTTTACATACTTGATTGTGGGACCCAAAGGTTATGTACTTGGTTGTGGATTTTTGACTTACAGTTTTCTATTGAACAGTGTTTACTAACCCTGGCATGCTAGTTCTTTGCATGGCTAGATCCTTAATGTAGGCCAACAAAAACCAAATATATATGTGACCTTAGGCCCAGGTAATACTAGCGATCCTACCAAGCAAGGAGAACAAAGGAAGCACTCATCTGAATCTATTGTGTCTCTCCCTCTCTAGAGGACCAGGAATGGGCTGCTCCAACACTGCTCCCTTGCTAAAAATGGTGATACTGAGATTGATAACATCTCTTGGTAACGACTGATCACTTTGATCTGCGAGTTTACCAGTAGTTCTTAATCCTGAAATAAACTAAGTGTTTGCCACATCCTTACCATATAGTATGAAAAACAACCCACCTATGACCAGTGCTAGTCCAATGTCACATTCTGGTGACTGGAGTTGATTCTGCCACTGTTGACACCTTGCCAGCAGCAGAAACCCCAACTGCAACTTTGCCAAATGGAAGACACTTCATCGCTGGCCACAAAGAAGAATCAACATCGCTAGTGATGGAATGGTGATGGAACGTCATCTTGATTTGACAAGAGAGAGAGCATTAAAGGAGAAGTTGAGTAGACCCATAGTAGGGTATTGCTAATTACATAATTGATAGTTTGACATGGACCTTAAAGTGGTTCTAAAGGCAGAAGGCTCACAGGTGTCAAATTAGTGGCCCTCCAGCTGTTGCAGAACTACAAGTCCCATGAGGCTTTGCAAGGCTGACAGTTACAAGCATGACTCCCACAGGCAGAGGCATGATGGGACTTGTAGTTCCGCAACATCTGGAGGGCCACCAGTTTGACACGCTTAATGCATTCCATACATAAAGTAAAAAACCTTTTGGGTGCAGCTCCCCTCCCCAGTCCCCCTACCTGAGCCCCATCTCGATCCAGCGATGTGCATGAGAGCACCAGCTCTCCTGGGTCTCTCTCTTCTCATTGGCTCACACAGTCAATCACAGCCAGTGAGCCATTGAGGAGAGAGTGGGGGTGGGGCCGAGTTGATCTCTGTGTGAGAATTCACAGGAGCACGGCTCGGGAGGAAGCCTGCTTGAGTGCCCCCATAGCAAGAGGCTTGCTACTGGGGGCACTCAGCAGGGGGGAGGACTGCCAGCGGGGGACCCATAAAGAAAAGGACTGGGGATGCTCTGTGCAAAATGATTGCACAGAGCAGGTAAGTATAATGTTTATTAAAAAAGAATAGCGCACACATGCAAAAGAAATGACTACCAAATCTGAAGACAATCCATAAATAAAAATGGGGATTTGGTCCCACCATATGGCCATATCGTGCTCAAGCCCACCACTACGTCAAAGTACCCCATTATCTGTGGGTCCTACACTATCCATAAAAAAGGGGTGAATCCAGCCTCTCTAACCCTTGTTTATTAAGTATAACGTTTGTTTTTTTAAATTACACCCTTTACAATCACTTTAAATTAGGTCTCCTTGCAAAACTTTTTCTTAAGTTTTAGATAGAATGGGGAAAGGTTAGATACTCCCATTGGTAGGATTCATCTTTCTAACGGTGACCATTGATACAGAAAAGGAAAGTGTGGGAAAATCAAAACTGGCCCCAGACAAAGAAGTAAGAGGAAATGTTTGAATGGGGACACCTGTTCTGGGAACATCTAGAGAATTCCCCTAGCTTTGGTTTATTTCCTCTAACTTACTGTCACATCTCTGGGACAGGAAGTGAAAGTAAATCTCCACAATGATACAGCAAAAAATAATCTGTTCAAAACTAAAAGAGTTTGGGCTATACTTATAGTTTTTCCTGTGTGCACTGATTTGCAAATAACTGGTTTCATAACATAGATATATCCTATTTTTTAACTGATTTTGTTGGTTCTTCCAATAGTCTTAAGCCTAGTACACACGTAGCGAATATCCGCCGACCGGTCGTCCGTCTTTTGTCCAGAGTTGTGTTTTGTTGGTTGGAATGTGCTCTAGACTGCACTGGACTTTTGTCGACCGACAGAATTCTACTTGAGAAGTGATGTCATGTTTTGGATTGCTTTCTTTGTGTTCTTTCTTCTCTGAGCATGCCCAGACTTGCTCATAAGATTTTTTCCCCGTCGAAATCTGTACTGACTGCACGAAAATCGGTCGTGTTTTGACGGTGGACAAAAATTTTATAGCCTGCACACCAGATTTCTTTTGGCCGAAAATTCGGAGTCGGTTGTCGGAAGCATCATACTAACATGCCGAAAATCGGCGGATAGGTCGTCGGACGAAAATTCCCTGCCGATATTCGACGCGTGTGTATGGGGCTTTAGACTAATTGCACCCGTCTGTGTGTGGCCACGCTTCTTTAGTGGATGATGGCTGTTAATGTTTGGGTGGGCATAAACACCAAATTAATCTAGCTGTCGGATTTTGGAGATTACCTGCCTTCCAGATTACGGATCTCATCCTCAAAGATTGAGAGGAAATTGTTAATAAATGACATTAACAAATCGAAACAGCTCTGCCGCTAAAAGATTTTTTTTAAGGTGGAGTTCTTTTCAATAGGATTTTCACTATAAAACAACACATAAATGTTTTTATTTGTGTGATCCAGTTAACGTGCGCACAAGCTCAGGTGTATACCTGTCCACAGGAATGACATTCGTTATCTATTACTCATACATCATTTAATAACAAAGCAAAGCCAAGCTGTCACTGTCAAAACACTTTGTTCTTTTGTTGAGCAACTGTGATTGTTTACACCATATACAGTACCTCCTCCACTGCCATGGAGTGCCATTGAAGAACTACAGCTCCCATGTTGCCCAGTCACAGTCTTAATCCTATCAGGTTTTCAAGTTGGTGTAACAAAATGGAAATTGGGATGTTTCCTGATAGGCCTATCAATTTTTTATTTTTTTTTTCCAACAAATTTTTGGCTTTGGCTCACTGCACTCCAGATTTGGAATTGGTGTATGGGGTTAGGCATCCCTAGTTTGTATCTACCTCAAAGAGTAGTGTGATGTCCAAGAATCTTGGGTGACCAATTGAAAATCAGCTCTTATCAGTCTACTATAGTTTGACTCAAGAAAGCTGACTTCTGTTTGGTTAATATGGTTTACACATTTGGATCTACCCTTGTGGACTTTACAAAAGTGTTTTTAACATCAAATTAGGGTTTAGCTCAATTCCTCTGACAGCAAAGACACTTCTTCTCCTTTTTCAAGAAATAGATCTGGTGTTATTAAACAGAGCTGTCCGATTTAACAAAAACTTTCAAGGCAGATGTACTATAAGGGGGTTATCTACACTCCATTTACATTACACCCAAAATTATTCCTATGCCCATTTATCATTTCATTTATATAATTGTTTATAATTTATGGCAATTTACAAATAGTGACGGATCTAGTCCAAAATATGATAATAATGAAATTCAAATAATTAAAATACGATTAAAGTGGTTGTGAAGGGTGAAAGTTTTAATTTTTTCATGCATAGTATGCATGGTAAAAAACCTTCAGTGTGCAGTTTCCCCCTCAGCCCCCCAATACTTACCCAAGCCCAATCATGATCAAGCCATGCGCATGAGATCATTGGCTCTCCTGGGTCTCTCTCTCCTCATTGGCTGAGACCTAGCAAAACCATTGCACACAGCAGGTAAGTATGATGTGTTTATTATTTTAAGGGTAAAAAAATTAACCTTTAGAAACACTGTAAAACAAATTCTGTGACCCGTGATAGAAGTCTCATATGGAAGCTGCTGTCCTCTGTACCTTAGGTGGCATTATGAAGTTGTAGACCTGCACAGGCTAGTGAGATCACAATTCTCATTGGAGGGGTAAGGACGTAACAAGCTTCAAATTGAAAGTACAGTAAACCCCCGCTCCATCGCGGTTCAGTTTTTGAGGTCCCGGTATATTGCGTTTTTTTTTGTACTGTTATTTTACTAGGGTTTTTATAGGGTTGTTCTATTTCGCGCATTTTCACTTTTCGTGGCTGGGTCCGGAACGTAACCCCCGCAATGGAGGGGGGTTTACTGTACTATTAAAGGTACTTAACTAAAAGTACTACTGAATAGGGCCATACATTGCATCTTATATTTCATTTAAAAAAAAGCACAGTGCCTTTTAATGAATGATAACCCCCTCAAAATTGTTAATATCAATTCACAATAATAATTTGGCATAAAAAAATAATTGTAATTATCACACCCTGTGGGTTGGTAGCCTACATGAATTTACAGAGCTGCATTTTAAATATTGCAAATATTCTTAGATATGATGACAATGGTTCACAAATTACATGTTCTAGAGCCTGCCTACTTTCCAGCCTGGTGCTCCAGTGAGTGCATGAGGAGCAGAACAGAGAGCAGTGACTGACAATCACTGCTCTCTGCTCAGAGCAGTCAGAGAACTGAGCAATTAGTGGTCATGTGATCGCTCAGTTTTTGGACTTAGAGCTGGTGGGGGACAGCTGCAGCATCAGACTGATGATGCAGCATGGAGATAATTATGTATGTTTATGAAGTCTACAACTCTCCTCTAAATGTATAATATTTAATATAAAATTAATTGTTTATATTAATAATAATAATAATAATAATAATGTTTAATATTCTGTAAGGGTCCTTTCACACGGCCGCTCCGTGTGTCCGCAAACAGGGCCGGCCGTAGGTGTTCAGGCGCCCTGTGTGAGCTAATCCTGTGGCGCCCCCCCCCCACCGCGCGCGTGACTGCTCCCTCCCCCCGCACCTTTTCTTGCACTTTTTTGCACTTTATTTGACTTTTTTTATGATCACTAATAACTTAGCCCCCCTTACATTAGAGACACCTCACAGAGCCCCCCCTTACATCAAAGACCCCCTTACATTAGAGACCCCCCCCAGAGCCTCCCCTTACATCAGAGAGCCCCCCTTACATCAGAGACCCCCCCACACAGAGCCCCCCTTACATCAGAGACCCCCACACAGAGCTCCCCTTACATCAGAGGCCCCCCCACACAGAGCCCCCCTTACATCAGAGACCCCCACACTGAACCTCCAGGCCGCAGTTGCCGCTTACCTCCCGCTGTGTGGCCTGATCATCTGCGAGCTGTGATGGCCGCACAGCGCCCCTGTTGCCAATGGCGCCCTGTGCGGCCGCACAGCTCGCACACCCCAAAGGCCGGCCCTGTCCGCAAATCATCCAATCCGTTTGTGGATGATTTGCGGACATAATGTAAGTGAATGGCACTGCGGGTGTCAGCGGAATACCATCCGCTGACATCCGATTTTCCTCCTGTCAGTTCTGTTCCGTTTTTACAAATGGAACAGAACCCCATTTTTCCTTCCGTGTAAAAAACGGAAAGGAAGGAAAATCGGATGTCAGCGGTGTCATCCACTGACATCCACAGTGCCATATACTTACATTATGTCCGCATATCATCCGCAAACGGATGGGATGATATGCGGGCACATGGAGCGGATGACAGAAATGTCATCCGCTCTGTGGAAAAAAAAAAAAAAAAGTCCCGCAGCGGACCTTTCACACGGAGCGGCCATGTGAAAGGAGCCTAAAACTACTAGAATGTAAGTATATATATATGGTGTGTATCTGTAGCAATTTGTAAGGACCTAGGTTAAACGTTATGTATAGCTATATGGTGTGTATCTGTAGGATTATGTAAGGGCCTAAGGTAAAGGTTATGTACAGAATAGCTTTCTTTTTCATTTTGGATTGAGTAGGAAAAGGTCTATCATTTAATTTTTTTCTATTCCAATGTTTTTATTAAGGTTTTATGAAAAAAAGGAGAGTATACAACTCATGCACAAACAATAGTATCAAAATAGAGATAAGATAAGGTCCCACAGCGCAGGTGGGTGATATCAACATATCAATGGCAGGCATAACCAGCAAAATAGCATATCGTAATATCAACTTCAATCAATAGTTAAACACGAAAACTTGTCTGTCACACAGAGATAAACCACGCTATGTGGACACTCAAAAAGCCCACGCGGGGGACATAGAAAAACAAAATGGCTCAGCATTTCCATAACCCACTGGCCAGCCAACGTGGGTCACAATTGCTTCCAAGTACTCCATACCAAATTGCAAATATGGAGCCCGTAGAAGTCTAAAGTACTAAAGTAGAAAAGAGAAAGGGAAGAGAGAAAATAAAGAAAATGGGGGGGGGGGGTGGAGGTAAGGGAAAACTGCCCAAGAGGTCCATCAGAGAGCCCACTGCTCTGATCCGCACTCTTCAAGTGTCCGAAGGTTGGAGATATTTAGGCCAAGGGTCCCTGACCATCATTTTATTTTTTGCTGTCCGCTTCATAGGGGAGTTATTTTCTCTACTCTCTGTCTGAGGAAGCAATAGGCAGTGAGAGGTAATCTCAACAAAGTGCAGGGCAATTCCCTTTTAGGATAGTTGCCATCGGAAGGGGTATCCCTATTGGAAAATTTACCTTCAGCACCTTGAAAATCCCTCTAATATCCTCTTATCTATTGCACTTGTTTTGGTGACACTTCTAAATTTTTGAATTTCCCATCTCTGTCTGGTGACAATGGTAACCAGGATATCTACAAAGAACAATTCCATCTAGCATAGGCACAGAGATCAATAAAAATCCAACAGTGGTTATTTTCCTTCACTACCCTATCCAAAGCAAACAAAAGTTTTGGCTATAGATACAATTTATTACCTAGGTTCCATGTCCAGCTACAAGTCAGCCAACCAGTTCTTCTGTGTTATTTATAAATAATTCAATGTAGGTCACCCTGTAAAAGCATGACCTTGTCAGAGGGAGAACGGGGGCGAGGAAGATCCAGTCCCACCAACCTGCAGGCTGAATCTTTACCTTGTTCTGTTAGTGTCAGCTGAGGTATGGGTGGGAGATGTCAGGGTGGGGTGTTTATGGTCAGGGAGGTGGTATCCTCAAGGCTTCCTCATACCAATTTACAAAACACAATGTTGCTGTGAAACTGGGTTTGGTCCTTTTGGAGAAGAGCTTGGGATGAGTCACAGGGCGGGGGAATATCGGGACAGAGGTGTAGAGCAAGTGTGGGGGTAGGAAGGATTTGGAGAGAAAGCAAAACACTTCCCAGAAACACAACATAAAAGCTTAGTGGTTAATCCACGGCAGTTATCTTTGCAAAGCAATCAAGCCTATCACGTCCTTTGTTTCAGAGTACTGTTAGGACTATGAATTTTAAATTAGGAAATAGTCCTTAAAATAACAGGTAAATGAAAGCCTATGTAAACCAAAGTACAAAAAGATAATACATTGCTGCCTATCAGTCCTTAGATGTGATGGCTGTATTCATTTAAGGCTTTTTATCACTTTTATTGCCAATTGTTGATCCACCTCATGTCCTAGAGCAGGGGTGTCAAACTCAATTTCGTCGCAGGCCGCATCAGCATTATGGTTGCCCTCAAAGGGCTGGTTATATCTGTAAGATTAGATGTCCAGAGCACCCCACGTCTCCTTACACCCTTATATGAGAGGTCAAGAGCCCAACCACCATCAAAAGTCAAGAGTTACCCACCCTTCCTTACATCACAATGCACCCCCTTACCTTGTGCTGCTGCCAGGAAGAAGATGTGGGTGGATCTGGGAAGAAGTCCAGGGTCTGAAGGAGAACCAGCGGAGGGCTGGAGTCAGAGGCAAGATGGTGTTGCAGCTGCACAGAGCAGGGCAGGATCTGTAGGAGTTCTGCCCTCCTCTCTGCTGCAGACTGCTGAGAATGGGGAAGGGGCAAAGACAAGCCTTTCTGCAGCTGCACAGAGGAGTGCAGGATCTGGCTAAGGAATTATGTCCTCTCTGCTGCTGACTACTGAGACACGGTGGGGGCAGAGACAAAAGGGGTGCCTCACACCTGCGTGTGAGGGCCACATGAAATGGCCCTGGGGGCCACATTTGGCCCGCGGGCCTTGTGTTTGACACCTGTGTCCTAGAGTGACAATGCTCACTCATCATACTATATTCATAAAGAAGCAGAGCAGTATTCTAACCCTAGCATGGGACTAAATAATACCCCCCACCCCTCCTCTTCTCTATAACTTAAGGGGAAAGCTTTTGTATCCCTCAGAGATAGCTAGGAGAATGTAAGTGATAAAGAGTGCAACTTATATCCAACACATCCAATGGTATATACCTAGCATGCCAAATGTGAACAAATAGAAATTCCTTGATAGGGTGTGCATACCATTTTATGCCCAATTCTGGGCAAAAAATGTTTTCACTAAACAGTGGAGATTTTGACAGGAGTTCTGCTTTAATAAAAACATGCCAGGAACATGGTGTGGAAATGTTAGGTTCGTCGTGTATCAACTAACCATGGCTTGCATCAGGATCATAATATACTTCTTATTTAAAAATCCATCAAAGGTCAAGGTGTATCAGCTGTATTTCCCATGGGAATTCTGGTGTTTTAATCAAATGACAGCCCAGTGAGAATTACCAAACATTAATTAATGACTAAGCTTATTTATGCATTATAAAAGTGAAGAGTCCTGCGTGGATCAGAGACATTCAATAATGGTCTATCCTTCTGGTCGTTTTAGTCAATACTGGTAAGCCTTCTATGACCAAGGTGTACCAAAGTTTACCTGTAATAAAAGAGAAAACACTGTAATGAAGGCAATTACTAAATGTCTTTTTTTTTTAAATTGTAGAGTTTTAGTTATTTGGTTAGATAATATTAAATATATAAATAATGATGACGCTCATATAGGCATTATATAAATTAAGAGTTCTGCTTGGATCACGGGTATTGAATAGGGGTCTGTCCTTCTGGGTATACTTGTCCATATTGGGAAGCCTTTTGGGGTCATTTACTAAAACTGCAAAGAAGTGGAAAATCTGGTGCAATTCTGCATAGAAACCAGCCAGCTTCCAGGTTTTCTTGTCAAAGCCTAATTGAGCAAGTTGAAGTTAGAAGGTGATTGGCTACCATGCCCAGATGCACCAGATTCTGAGATTACCAGTTTTATTAAATCTACCCCAGAGGCCAAGATGGCCAAGGTGTATCAAGGTTTGCCTTTAGTTTTAGAGAACACGCTGTAAAGAATTTATTTATTAAAGATAGATATTTTTATTTGTAATCTTTTAGGTATATAGTTAGATAATATTAAATATATGAAAAATATATAAGTAATGACTAAACTTATATATACATTTTATAAATTATGTCCTGCTAGGATAGTTCATGTTGGTAAGGCTTCTATGACCGGGTTTTACCTGTAGTTTTGGAGAAAACACTGCAAAGAAGGCAGTTAATAAAGATAAATATTTTTTAAATTTAAAGTTTTAGGTATATAGTTAGATAATAATAAATATAAAAAATATCTCTATTATTGTATATATAGCAGATTTAAAATAGATTTTAAAGGAACTTGGTGTCACTCATAATGCTGAATGGTAGCTGAACCTAAGCCAAACGCATACCAATCAAACTAACCTGTTAGGGCGGAAAATATGACCACACACAGGAAGTGGCCCATTGTATATTCGATTGTAGATGGAGCATGCTTTAAGCAAACCTTTCATAAAATATACATGGAGGCTTTCATTGCTATGAAGCCTCCTCCTCCATGAAATAAACTTAGAGATTTCCATCGCTGATCTCTACTTCTGAAATTGCCTTGCACTGTTTGTCTTCAGTGCTTTGTATATCTGACATGAAACAAGCATACAGGGCCGGTGCTACCGCTAGGCAAACTAGGCGGCCGCCTAGGGCGCACTGCCACCTAGGGCGCAGCCATGGCCAGTGCCACATTCCTCTCCTGTTACCTCCTCATCCCTGGTGGATGTCACCTCTAGAGAGGGGGGGCACTTTGTACATGAAGGGGTGTGTAGGGTTAAAGGGGGGCAGTGTGTATATGAAGGGTGGTTTAGGATTAAAGGGGGGCAGTGTGTGTAGGAAGGGGGGTGTAGGGTTAAAGCGGGGCAGTGTGTAAAAGAAGGGGGTGTAGGGTTAAAGGGGAGCAGTGTGTGCAGGAAGGGGGTGTAGCATGAAAGAAGGGCAGTGTGTGCAGGAAGGGGCGGGGGCAGTATGTACAGGAAGGCGGGTGTAGGATTAAAGGGGGACAGTGTGTATATGAAGGGGAGTGTAGGGTGAACGGTGGAAAGTGTGTATATGAAGGGGATATAGGGTTAAAGGGGGGCAGTGTGTATATGAAGGGGGGTGTAGGATTAAAGGGGGGCAGTGTGTGCAGGAAAGGGGTGTAGCATTAAAGAAGGGCAGTGTGTGCAGGAAGGGCAGGGGTGCAGTGTGTACAGGAACGGGGGGCGGTGTAGAATTAAAGGGGGCAGTGTATACAGGAAGGAGAGTGTAGGGTCAAAAGGGGGAGCCATTATGTATAGGAAGGGGGAAATGTGTACAGTTTTTGGGGGGGGGGGGGGTTGCAAGTAGCTGGTCTTGCCTAGGGTGCAAAGTAGTCTAGCACCAACCCTGCAAGCATATAGTTAGAGAGTTGTGACTTTCCTCTGAAGTTCTTGATTTCCATACTCGTCCCAGGTCAGAGACTCAGAATGTATTAAAGCCAGGGGCTCCTAATAACAACCAGGCAACTAGCATTTTTAGTTGGAGATTGGAAGTTCATACAATGGGCTCCTATTAATAATCATCTCTCGCCGTCTATACAGTAAATGCTGGAAAAGGGTTAAAATTAAAATGACAGTAAATTTACATTTGACAGGCACAGTTTTGCTTTTCTGCCAGTTATGTACACAGACACGCACATGCCCCTCGGCAATAGTTGTGTAATGTAACAAACAGCTCTTGCTAGTCAAAGCCAACGAACAGCAAAAAGTAAAATCCAGCATGAATACAGCAAGTGTGTAAAATGATGTGGAAGAGGAACTCTAGACATATAGTTAAAGAAGATCTTTCCACAAAAGTTTTATTTGATCAGTATTACCATGGATGGAGCTGGTTCCCACTACCCATACAGCTCTCCGGTTAATTGAGGCACATTCTGCCTAACTTTGAGTTCCACCTTAGAAAACATGGGAAGCAAGTTGAGCTATCCATACCAAAGAGCTGCTAGTGCCGTCGCTGGGGATGCTCTGAAATGGGGGGCAGCCTAGTTGTAGTCAGTGGTGTATTTTGCTTTTGTGCTGCCCTAGGCAAGACTAAAAGTGGGCGCCCCCCCTCCCCCTCCTATGTAAATTTGCCCCACTTCTTTTTTAACAGATGTGGCTCCCTCCAAAATTGAAGGACTACAAGTCCCAGCATTAACCCCTGAGATCTCACGAGAGAGGGATATGAGAGAAAGAGGTTGGATAAGTGAGCGAGAGAGAGGGGGGATGAGAGAGAGAGAGGGGGGATGAGAGAGAGCGAGAGGGGGGATGAGAGAGAGAGAGGGGGGGATGAGAGAGAGGGGGGGTGAGTGAGAGAGCGAGAGGGGGATGAGAGAGAGAGAGAGGGGGGGATGAGAGAGAGAGAGAGGGGGAATGAGAGTGGGGGGTGAGTGAGAGAGCGAGAGGGGGGGGATGACAGAGGGGGGGTGAGTGAGAGAGCGAGAGGGGGGATGAGAGAGCGAGAGGGGGGATGAGAGAGAGAGGAGGGGTTAGAGAGAGAGAGGGGTGAGAGAGAGAGGGGGTGAGAGAGAGAGAGGGGTGGGAGAGTGAGGGAGAGGGGGGGGGGTGTGAGAGAGAGGAGATGAGAGCAAAAGAGAGGGGGTGAGAGAAAGGAGGGAATGAGAGAGGCGGCTCTAGCAACCAGTGGCCAGAGAGAGGGGGGTGAGAGAGAGTTGAGAGAGGAGGGGTGAGAGAGAGGAGGATGAAAGAGAGAGGGAGGAGGGGGGTGTGAGAGAGTGGGGGGATGAGAGCGAGAGAGAGAGGGGGGGTGAGAGAGAGGGGGGAATAAGAGAGGCAGCTCTAGCAAGCAGTGGCCAATAGAGTCTCAGGTGGAGGGGGGGGCGGCTTTTTTGCTGCCCCCCTGCAAAGTGCCGCCCTAGGCCTGGGCCTTGTTGGCCTATGCCAAAATACAGCACTGGTTGTAGTGTAGGAGAGGAAGCCTTTTATTTAAAAATATAAATACATTGAATCATTAGACCCGATGTCACGCTTCTCTCCTTAACAGTTATTCTTTTTAATTTTTGTTCTTTTAGGTGAAAATCTGGTTTCAGAATCGCAGGTCCAAGTTCAAGAAACTTTATAAAAACGGTGAAGGACCAGGATTGGAACATAGTCCTAATAACAGCGACTTCATGGCCTGCAATTCACCGTCCTCCCCACCTAACTGGGAAAACAGCCGAAGCCGAACTCCCCAGCAACAAACTCTTCCTCACTGCTCGTCCCCGACCTATCTTGAGAACTATAATCAATGGTATAACCAACAGAACCAACCAGGACCACATCTACAGCCTCCCGATGCCTTGCACCAACCGCCACCTAATCCCGTGTATTAAGTGACATTGACTTAAGATAACTTGAATGAGTTATTGAAAACAAAAAGCCCACATCGCCCTAGTTGAAGGGATTGCATAGACTTTATTTGGGCAAAAGACTCTTAATATTTAAGTGGCATTAATATAAGGCACCAGTTATGGGACTTTTGTAAATACATTTTGAAGGATCGGTATCCACCCAAGAAACCTAATTTGGCTCTCCAAAAAAGCCATGCTGATGGACCTCAAATGGAATGACATAATTATGGATATCAAGGCCATAACAAATTCTCCAAACAAATTCTCCACTGTTACATATCTTACCAAACCAGGTTATTTCCAAGATCATTAACGATGCATCATCATCAAGCCAGTCATTTTGTCAAAACAAGTAGCACAGGACGTATCTCCTCGCTGTAAAGTTATTGGTCATCAGCAATTATTTTCTTTGGAGAACTTTTTGTTGAAGATCCACAAGATCCTATGTAGCACATATAGGACACAACGTGACTGTAGTATAACTAAATACTATGCTATATTAGGCTCGACACCAATCCAAATACCATAGAAAACAAACTTTAAACCCGGTTATGAATTCAACCAAGGTCAACATTTTCTACCGTAAAACAATTCACTTGGGGAGGCATAGGGCTTTGTCAATACAAATTACATTTTATGTCAAATTAAAGAAAAAAGCAATCTTCTTTTTTAAAAAAATATTTTGTTAACCTTTAATGATCTGAGCTACTCCACTTGTCTTTGCAATATTTAAAGAAGTTGCGCAGGAGGTTCTAACTTATTTTTGTAATATTTTGGAAAATGTTATGGATTGTGAGGGGGTGAGAGTAATTTTTCAGATTAGGAGGAGGGGGATCTGAGGAATGTCATTGTGTGAATGCAAATTAAAATATTGTGTTTTTGCTGCTGAAGCAAAAGATTTTGAAATGTGTTGTTTGGTTAATTTGTTGGCATTGTGTTTGGATGTGTGTACTACCTGACTAACAGACGCTAATGGGTGAACCAACCCAATGGTAGGACAATGAATTAGGTTCCTCAACATCCCTGGGAACTTTTGTAACCCCAATATATATATATATATATATATATATATATATATATATATATTAGTGTTGAGCTTCGAGTTCGAGTCGATTGTAAGTTCGACTCGAACATCAAGTGTTCGTGTGTTCACCGGAACAAACTAACGAACAAGGCTCTTGGCAGGAAATTCGCCCACCGATGAGCGCCCCATAATGCACTGCGCAATTGCAGTGCATTACGTGCTTGTGATTGGATAAAGCATGCACCTGACCTGTATGCTTTGGCCAATCACAGCACAATGTCCTGTCAGAGTCATGATTGAACAAAGGCAGGGTGCCTTTAGCCAATCATTGCTGTCCACACCCCACACTATATAAGGCTGCTTACACGGCAGCCCTGTGTAGTGTGTTAGTAGACAAAATAGGAGTGAGATTAGGCAGGTAGTTAGTGGATTGTGCGTTTTATATATTAATATATAAGCCAGTGTAATATATATATATATATATATATGTATATATATATATATATATATATATATATCAGCTAGTGCAGTATATACCAGCTAGTGCAGTATATATATATATCAACCAGTACAGTATATATCAGCTAGTGCAGTGTATATATATTAGCCAAGTCCAGTGTATATATCTGCCAGTGCAGTATATATCCACTAGTGCAGTGTATATATCAGCTAGTGTAGTATATATATCAAGCAGTAAAGTATATATCAGCTAGTGCAGTATATATATCAGCCAAGTCTAGTGTATATATCCGCTAGTGCAGTATATATCAACTAGTAACTGTGAGGGGTTACGGTGTTCAGGCACCACCAGCAACCAAGACCCAATTTTTCTGCACCTGTATGACAAGTACATGCGATTTCAAATGTTGTATCAAATTTTTAACAGCAGGGCCTGTTTCTGCACCCAACAAGAGTAACTGCGATGGGTTGTGGTGTTCAGGTACCACCAACACCCAATGCCCTATTTTTCTGCCCCTGTAATACAAGTACATGTAATTTCAATTTTGTATCTAATTTTTAACAGCAGGGCCCATTCGTGCGCCCTGCAAGAGTAACTGCGATGGGTTGCGGTATTCAGGCACCGCCAATACCCAAGGCACAATTTTTCTGTAAATGTATGACAAGTACATGCGATTTCAATTTCGTATCTAATTTTTTTTACAACAGTGCTCATTCCTGTGTCCTGCGCCTGCACGTTTTTTTTTTTTTTTTTATCATTTTGGCTTACCAAATCCAAATCCATACCAGACCCAAAGGGTCTGGGGGGGGGGGGGGCGGCCTATGCCGTTTTTTTTTCTTCATTTTTTTTATCTGTATTGCCGGGAGCCAACAATACATTACAGCCGCGATCAAGTTTAAATGACATTTTTTTCTTTAGAAATGTCAGTATTGCTACTGCAGGCTACATACATCGTACACATGCGCCACTTTCCAGGCACATTAAGGGACCCCCCCCCCCAAGCACAATATTTAAAGGGATTTTTCATTTTTATTGTTTCACTTTAAGCATCATTAAAATCACTGCTCCAGTAAAAACGATTGTTTAAAAAAAAAATTCTTTGCATTGGTACATGTCCCCCGGGGCAGTACCCAGGTCCCCGTACACTTTTTTTGGGCAACAACTTGCATTTAAGCCTTTAAAATGAGGACTTTTAAATTTTCATGTTCAATTCTTATAGACTTTAATGGAGTTCGAATGTTCAAACAAAATTTTACCCCGTTCGTGGTGTTCTGGTGCGAACTGAACAGGGGGTAGTTCGGCCCATCCCTAATATACATATATTATATACCGTATATACTCGAGTATAAGCCGACCCGAATATATGCCGAGGCACCTATTTTTACCAGAAAAAAATGGGAAAAATTATTGACTCGAGTATAAGCCTAGGGTGGAAAATGCAGCAGCTACTGGACCCAACATTGTACAGGATAATGCAGGGCTGTGGGCATGGTACAGGAGATGCAGGGTTGTGGGCATGGTACAGGAGATGCAGGGCTGCTGGCATGGTACAGGAGAATGCAATGCTGCGGGCATGGTACAGGAGAATGCAGGGCTGTGGGCATTGTACAGGAGAATGCAGGGCTGCAGGCATGGTACAGGAGAATGCAGGGCTGTGGGCATTGTACAGGAGAATGCAGGGCTGTGTGCATGGTACAGGAAAATGCAGGACTGCGGACATGGTACAGGAAAATGCAGGGCTGCGGACATGGTACAGGAAAATGCAGGGCTGCAGGCATGGTATAGGAGAATGCAGGGCTGCGGTCATTGTACAGGAGAATGCAGGGCTGCGGGCATGGTACAGGAGAATGCAGGGCTGCAGGCATGGTACAGGAGAATGCAGGGCTGTGGGCATTGTACAGGAGAATGCAGGGCTGCGGGCATGGTACAGGAGAATGCAGTGCTGTGGGCATTGTACAAGAGAATGCGGGGCTGCGGGCATGGTACAAGAGAATGCAGGGCTGTGGGCATAGTACAAGAGAATGTGGGGCTGCGGGCATACTACAGGAGATGCAGTGCTGCGGCATGGTACAGGTGTACCATGCCCGCAGCACTGCATCTCTTGTAGTATGCCTGCAGCCCCGCATAATGGCAGGTAGTGTGGCTGTGGAGGAGTCTCACTTACCTGTTCCTGAGGCCCCTTAGATTTAAAAATGGCACTGCAAAGTAGTGAGTGTACAGCTTGTATAACAGTGTAAATTTACTGTCCCCTCAAAATAACTCAACACACAGCCATTGATGTCTAAACCGCTGGCAACAAAAGTGAGTACACCCCTAATTGAAAATGTCCAAATTGGGCCCAAAGTGTCAATATTTTGTGTGGCCATCATTATTTTACAGCACTACCTTGACCCACTTGGGCATGGAGTTCACCAGAGCTTCACAGGTTGCCACTGGAGACCTCTTCCACACCTCCATTACGACATCACGGAGCTGGTGGATGTTAGAGACCTTGCGCTCCCTCCACCTTCCATTTGAAGAGGCCCCACAGATGCTCAATAGGGTTTAGGTCTGTGGACATGCTTGGCCAGACCATCACCTTTACCCTCAGCTTCTTTGGTTGGCTTGGAGGTGTGTTTGGGGTTGTTGTCATGTTGGAATACTGCCCTGCGGCCCAGTCTCCAAAGTGAGGGGATCATGCTCTGCTACAGTATGTCACAGTACATGTTGGCACTCATGGTTCCCTCAATGAACTGTAGCTCCCCAGTGCTGGCAGCACTCATGCAGCCCCAGACCATGACACTCCCATCACCATGCTTGACTGTAGGCAAGGTCTTTGTACTCCCCACCTGGTTGCCGCCACACACGCTTGACACCATCTGAACCAAATACGTTTATCTTGGTTTCGTCAGACCTAGGACATGGTTCCAGTAATCCATGTCCTTAATCTGCTTGTCTTCAACAAACTGTTTGCAAGCTTTCTTGTGCATCATCTTTAGAAGAGGCTTCCTTCTGGGACGACAGCGATGCAGACCAATTTGATGCAGTGTGCGGCGTATGGTCTGAGCACTGACAGGCTGACCCCCTACCCCTTCAACCTCTGCAGCAATGCTGGCAGCACTCCTACGTCTATTTCCCAAAGACAACCTCTGTATATGACGCTGAGCATGTGCACTCAACTTCTTTGGTCGACCATTGCAAGGCCTGTTCTGAGTGGAACCTGTCCATGCTGCAGCTCAGTTTCAGGGTCTATAGCCTAGGCCATCTTTATGTAGAGCAACAATTCTTTTTTTCAGATCCTCAGAGAGTTCTTTGTTATGTTGAACTTCCAGGGACCAGTATGAGAGAGTGAGAGCGATAACACCAAATTTACCACACCTGGTCCCCATTTACACCTGAGACCTTGTAACACTAACGAGTCACATGACACTGGGGAGGGAAAATGGCTAATTGGGCCCAATTTGGAAATTTCCACTTAGGGGTGTACTCACTTTTATTGCCAGCGGTTTAGACATTAATGGCTGTGTGTTGAGTTATTTTGAGGGGACAGTAAATTTACACTGTTATACAAGCCGTACACTCACTACTTTACAGTGTAGCAAAGTGTCATTTCTCCAGTGTTGTCACATGAAAAGATATAATAAATATTTACAAAAATTTGAGGGGGGTGTACTCACTTTTGTGAGATACTGTATATATATATATATATATATATATATATATATACACTATATTGTCAAAAGTATTGGGACACTTGCCTTTACACGCACATGAACTCGCTTATCCATGTCTTTATGAATCTTGCTGTGTGCACTGGTCCAAATCATTTGGTGGAGGGGGGATTATGGTGTGGAGTTGTTTTTCAGGGGTTGGGTTTGGCCCCTTAGTTAGAACACTTTTGGGATGAATTAACCACTTGCCGACCAGTCACTGGGACTGTACTGCGGCAAAGTGTCTCGATTCCGTCCAGTGACGTAGACCTACGTCGCTGGACTCCTCCCTTTGTGGGCGGCGCTCGCGCACCGCCGGAGGCTCGCTCCCGCTGTTTTCAGTCACAGCGGGAGTCGGGCCAGGGGAGGAGCAGCGGCGATCGCCGCCGCTCTTCCTCGATCGTCGGGGATTTGAGTCTGGAGATCCGCCCGCTTGTGTAAACAGAGCGGGCGGATCTCCTAAGTGACAAACAGTGACAGATTGCAGGGTTCAGCATAGCTGAACATGCGATCTGTCCCTGTGTCACTCAGTCACCTCCCCCCACACATGTCAGTAAGCACCAGGCATACATTAACCCCTCCCTCTCCAATAAAATTAACCCCTTCCCTGCCAGTGTCATTTTTACAGTAACAGTGCATATATATAGCACTGATTACTGTAGTAATGTCACTGGTCCCCCCAAAAGTGTAAAAAATGTCAGTCAAGGGTCCGATCTGTCCGCCGCAATGTCGCAGTCCCGCAAAAAAAATCGCAGATCGCCGCTATTACTCGTTAAAAAAAAAAAACACCAAAAATGACAGAAATCTTTCCCTTAGTTAGTAAACGCAATAACTTTTGCGCAAACCAATCAAAATACGCTTATTGTGATTTTTTTTACCAAACATATGTAGCAGAAAACAAATTGGCCAAAAATTTTAAAAAATTTAGATTTTTACATTTTTTTGGGGGGGAATTTCATATAAAAAAATGTGAAAAATATTGTTATTTTTTCAAAATTTACGCTCTTTTTTGTTTATAGCGCAAAAAGTAAAAATCGCACAGGTGATCAAATACCACCAAAAGAAAGCTCTGTTTGTGTGAAAAAAAGGACGTAAATTTTGTTTGGGTACGGCATCGCACGACCGCGTAATTGTCAGTTAAAGTCGCACAGTGCCGAATAGCAAAAAGTGGCCTGGACGTAAGACAGCAAAATCCTCCGGTGGTAAAGTGGTTAAAGCTGCGACTGGGAGCCAGGCCTTCTTATCCAACATCAGTGTCTGATCTCACAAATGCGCTTCTGGAAGAATGATCAAACATTCCCATAGACACACTCCAAAACCTTGTGGACAGCCTTCCCAGAAGAGTTGAATTTGTTATAGCTGCAAAGGGTGGGCCAACTCAATATTGAACCCTATGGACTAAGACTGGGATGCCATTAAGGTTCATGTGCGTGTAAAGGCAGGGGTCACAATACTTTTGACAATATAGTATATGTGTGTGTGTGTGTGTATATATATATATATATATATATATATATATATATGTAGCACCCTCCCAGGTAGATGCTAGTGAGAGAGTATAGTTTTGGATCTGTCTGCCTATCAGAGGAGCAGCAGGCAAATCTATATTGCTTTCTGCTTACCAGAGAGCAGGATCTGTGAGTTAGGTCTGCTCAGTGTTCTCAGTGTGTGTTTCATTGGGTCTAGATAGTGTTTCACGCTGGTCCAACAGGGAGGCATGTTGGACAGTGGAAGGAAACCTGACCAATGGGTCCACAGGCTTTGATACAGTCCCAGTGATTGTTAGAGACCAGCTGTCTTGGTGCATTATGGGATACTGTATAAAAGCCAGGAGTACATATGCTGTGGAGTCTTTGGCTGGAGAGCAGAGTCCAGGAGGGAGGGTGGCGGCTGCCTCCTCCTCTGTAGCAGTGGCACATGGCCTCGGGAGCTCGTCCTGAGGGCCAGTAGGAACAGAGTTGAACCCAGAGGTCCAGGAGCTGACTGAGTGGGGAGACACTGGAGACCCTATTAAAACAGTATCGTGAGTATAGGGGATCGTAACAAGGGGCCTGACCTGAGGGGGGCCACCCCAAAGTTGGATAGTCAGTGGGTGGGTGTCAGTAGTCCAGAAAGGGGATACTAAGTAGAGTATCCCGAAGAGAAATGTAGTTCACCAAGTCTTCTGGCAAGAGACTTAAACCCAAATCTACCTAAGTGGCAAGGTGGATCAGCAGCCTGGCTGCATCATCAGATAGTCCTCACAACTTGTGAATAGTTAATTTTGAGCATCCCACTATCCCCTTCTCCCATCCCTATTTAAAATAAAACACCAAAAACAACTACATACCCCTGAAATGATTATCGACTGAGCCAAGAAGTAACGTGTTAAATTGTGAATGCTGGTGTCGCTAACGGTAACCCAGGGGGACCGAGAGTGTGTTATCCAGCAGTCCTCAAGGGGGCACTGCTACATATATATATATTGTAACATGGGGGGACCATTAGCTCAGTGGCACATGCGTTTTTTCTGTGATTCACTGTAGTCAGGACTGTGGTTTAAGGGCATGGCAGCCCATTTTTATTAAAACGACATAAGTAAAGTCCATACTATAGGTTTCCCACGCAGGGGTTCTTCTCCAGTCAATATATCACAAACTGAAAAAGCTAGCCCACCTGGCTCTCTCACTTTTATTCAGTTTTTCAATAGCAGTACCTCTGCTCTTTTCGCTGGTACCCAGACCATGAACTCCACGAAGCTGGCAGCTTCACTCAGGCCTTAGTCCTTAGGCCATCCCCTGTCTCTTGCAGACACAGGTGCACTGCCTGCCACCTGCAGCCCCTGACTCCCAGAGAGTATTGGAGTCCTCCTGACTTACCATGAACAGACCTCCTGTCTGTTGGATGAAGCAGTCTCCAACTGGGAGCTCTGAGGTCTTCCTAGTCCCTCATTATAAGGGCTGTGTGCAGCTGAGCACACACCCTGCTGGTCATCCACAAAACACGAATATAGAGTTGGAGATTCCGTCCCTCCCAAGACACTATGAAATCTCCAAACTACAGAGCTCCATCCAGGTATACCAAAACCTGGAGAAAGCTGCAAAAGCAGTTTTCCCCACTGCACATCTACGCTCTGTAGTCCTGCACGGGGCCAACGTGCACACTCTGTGTCCTTTAAATTACCACTTTCACCGTGACAGAGTCTCCACCTGTCACATATATACAGTATCTCACAAAAGTGAGTACACCCCTCACATTTTTGCAGGGCTTTTTTTCTCTTTGAATAGGTGCAGGTACTCCCCTCTTCGGAGTCACTCCTTGTCTCCACCCCCTACCCACTTCCGAGTGCTGTCCTTTGGTTTCACCCCCTACCCATCTCCCAGTATCCCCCCCCCCCCCCCTTTAGAGAATACAGAACCAAGTATCATGTTGTGGTTCTAGGTAATTTGTATAGAATTTGTTAATGATAACTAGAAAAGCAGTAAAATAGATCCCCTGGAATCAGCAACAATAGACCCCCCAACAATAGTTCCCCCAAGCAACAATAAATCCTTCACTGCAACAATAGACCCCCACCCACAACAAAATGCCCTCCAGCAACAATAGATTCATCCCAGAAGCAATAGATTCCCCCAGCAACCAGCATCAATAGGCTATTCACCCCACTGACGCCAGCACCCCTTTGCCATTGCATACATTCAGACTGGAGGTGTCGGAACTGCGTTCCCCCGCGTTCCCGCTGAAAAAAAAGCCCTGCATTTTTGTAAATATTTTATTATATCTTTTCATGTGACAACACTGAAGAAATTACACTTTGCTACAATATAAAGTAGTGAGTGCACAGCTTGTATAACAGTGTAAATTTGCTGTTCCCTCAAAATAACTCAACACACAGCCATTAATGTCTAAACTACTGGCAACAAAAGTGAGTACACCCCTAAGTGAAAATGTCCAAATTGGGCCCAAAGTGTCAATATTTTGTGTGACCACCATTATTTTCTGGCACTGCCCTAACCCTCCTGGGCATGGAGTTCACCAGAGCTTCACAGGTTGCCACTGGAGTCCTCTTCCACTCCTCCATGACGGCATCACAGAGCTGGTGGATGTTAGAGACCTTGTGTTCTTCCACCTTAAGTTTGAGGATGCCCCACAGATGCTCAATAGGGTTTAGGTCTAGAGAAATGCTTGGCCAGTCCATCACCTTTACCCTCAGATTCTTTAGCAAGGCAGTGGTTGTCTTGGAGGTGTGTTTGGGGTAGTTATCATGTTGGAATACTGCCCTGCGGCCCAGTCTCCAAAGAGAGGGGATCATGCTCTGCTTCAGTATGTCACAGTACATGTTGGCATTCATGGTTGCCCCAATAAACTGTAGCTCCCCAGTGCCAGCAGCACTCATGCCGCCCCAGACCATGACACTCCCACCACCATGCTTGACTGTAGGCAAGACACACTTGCCTTTGTACTCCTTACCTGGTTGCTGCCACACAGGCTTGACACCACCTGAACCAAATACATTTATCTTGGTCTCATCAGACTCAGGACATGGTTCCAGTAATCCATGTCCTTAGTCTGCTTGTCTTCAGAAAACTGTTTGCAGGCTTTCTTGTGCATCATCTTTAGAAGAGGCTTCCTTCTGGGACGACAGCCATGCAGACCAATTTGATGCAGTGTGCGGCGTATGGTCTGAGCACTGACAGTCTGATCCCCCACCCTTTCAACCTCTGCAGCAATGCTGGCAGCACTCATACATCTATTTCCCAAAGTCAGCCTCTGGATATGACGCTGAGCACATGCACTCAACTTCTTTGGCCGACCATGGTGAGGCCTGTTCTGAGTGGAACCTGTTCTGTTAAACCGCTGTATGATATTTGCCACCTTGCTGCAGCTCAGTTTCAGGGTCTTGGCAATCTTATAGCCTAGGCCATCTTTATGTAGAGCATCAATTCTTTTTTTCAGATCCTCAGAGAGTTCTTTGCCATGAGGTGTCATGTTGAACTTCCAGTGACCAGTAGGAGAGAGTGAGAGCGATAACACCAAATTTACCACACCTTGTCCCCATTTACACCTGAGACCTTTTAACACTAACGAGTCACATGACACTGGGGAGGGAAGATGGTTAATTGGACATTTTCACTTAGGCCCCTTTCACACTGTCCATCCGTCGGACGGACTCCTTTTATCTCAGCGGGGGATCGATCCGCCAATCCCCCGCTGAGCAGGAGGATGACAGCTGTTCTCTGCGCTGTGTGCGGAGACACAGCTGTCAGTTCCCCATACATCTCTATGGGGGAATCGGATGGGAACGGACCGTCCTCATCCGATCCCATCCAATCCAATCCGCTGGACGGGTGGAAAATAGGGTTTCCATCCGTTCAGATTTGACGGATCGGATCGGATGTCAGCGGACATGTCTCCACTGACATCCGATGCCCCATAGGGATGAATGGGGGGACCATTCAGATCCGCCAAAAAAACGGACAGGCAGATCTGAATGGTCCGCCTGTGTGAAAGAGCCCTTAGGGGTGTACTCACTTTTGTTGCCAGTGGTTTAGACATTAATGGCTGTGTGTTGAGTTATTTTGAGGGGACAGCAAATTTACACTGTTATACAAGCTGTACACTCACTACTTTACATTGACGCAAAGTGTCAATTCTTCAGTGTTGTCACATGAAAAGATATAATAAAATATTTACAAAAATGTGAGGGGTGTACTTACTTTTGTAAGATACTGTATATGCTATCACATAGGGCTCTTTCACACAGGCGGACCGTTCAGATCCACCTGTCCGTCTTTTTGGCGGATCTGAACGGTCCCCCCATGCATCCCTATGGGGCATCGGATGTCAGTGGAGACATGTCCGCTGACATCCGATCCGATCCGTTAAATCTGGACGGAAGGAAACCCTATTTTCCATCTAAAGAAAATTGTATAGTGTGTATGGCCCTTTAGTATTCCTCTCAACAGTCATCAGCCCTTGCAAGAAGTGGGCTGGCTCTTGGGAGGATTTATGCAAAAGTCCTTGATGGGTTGATATCAGTCATAATGCGGTAGCCTTGATTTGCATGTAAACCACCATAGGATATGCCCACATGTGAAGCTCAGTCTCCATGATTGAAAGAACTGAAATCAAATGAATGAAAGGGACTGTTGGAAGTCCGAGTAAACAATTGCAGTACAAGAGAGGAGTCTGTACAACTATGCTGGGCTGAAGGTAAGGCTGGAAGTTCAGTTGTAACCTCTTCACTACTGCGCTATAGCCCAATGACAGCTACAGTGCGGTTCCACATTTCCAGAAAGGCATCCATTGATGTCCTCCTGCGATTGCTCTTCTTAAGCGTCCCCTGCGGTGTGCGTCAGCAGTGATCGTGGTGTCTTTCAGACACAGCTGATCACAGATCGGGGTAAAGAGCCAATCACAGTGGCTCTGTCTTTACCATGTAACTAGCTGTGTCCACAGGTGATCACAGTGTAAACAGGATTTGCAATGGTAATGTGCAAATCCTGTTTGGCAATCCACACAGTGGACGTCTACACTGATAATAAGAGCATTGATTATCAGTGACCTGATTATACGTGCTGCCAAACAGTGCCCACCAGTGCTGCCAATCAGTGCCAATTAGTGCCCACCAGTGCTGCCTGTCAGTTCCCATCAGTGCTGCCTGTCAGTGCCTCTCAGTGGTGTCTATCAGTGCCGCCTATTAGTGCCCATCAGTTTCGCCAATCAGTGCTGCCTATAAGTGCTGTCTATCACTGCCCATCAGTACCACCTGTAAGTGCCCATCATTACCGCTTATCGTGCCCATCAGTGCCATCTATCACTGCCCATCAGTGCCAACTGTTAATGCCCATCAGTGCCACATATCAGTACAGCATCCTTATCAGTGCCCATCAGTGCCGCCCCATCAGTGCTGCCTCATCAGTGCCCATGAGTGCATCCTATCTGTGCCCATCAGGGCAGCCTATCAGTGCCCATCAGTGCAGCCTCATCAGCGCACATCAGCGAATGAGAAAAATTACTTAGTTTCAAATTTTTATAACGGAAACTAAGAAAAACATTTTTTTTCCCAAAATTTCAGTCTTTTTTCATTTTTTTAGCAAAAAATAAAAAACCCAGTGGCAATTAAATACCACCAAAAGAAAGCTCTCAAAAAATGATAAAAAATGTCATATGGGTACAGTGTTGCATGACCGCGCAATGATCATTCAAAGTGCAACAGCGCTGAAAGTTGAAAATTGGCCTGGGCAGGAAAGTGCCCAATTGGCAAGTGGATGAATGTCCAGAGTGATATGAAGAAGTGTCTCAATGAGTCACTTTAAGATACTGGTAGAACTTAGACCAGCGTGGGCATTTAATGTCTCCCCCGGGCTGTTCCCACACAATCTATTGCCAATGGGCAGCCCATCATAGTGACATGAGGAAGTGTCTGAAAGAGTCATGGTCATGGGTAGATTCTGGACTTCATCGTACTGGCCAGTGGCGTAGCGTGGGGGGTGCAGGGGGGGCCACTGGCACCGGGCGCAACATTTAGGGGGGCGCATCCCACGCCCGCAATCGGCGGGATCAAAGTGTCCCTTTATTCTGAAGTTGCCCGCCCGGCGCCCGCCCGCACTCCACCTCTTGGCTCAGTGGCCGCCGCTTTGTGCAAGACGAGCGGCGGACCGCTGAAGGTGTCATGCGGCCAGGGGGCGGGGCTGGTCGTGGATGAAGATGCCAGTCTGTGGCTCGGTGCATGTGCAGCACCGCTTCCGGAGTCTCTCCCTGCTGTCCGGCCGGCCACAGACATGCTGTCTCTCCCCTCCTCGAGTCGCCAGTGTATTGGCACAGAACAAGGTAAGTGATGTCTTGCCTGCCCCCAGGGCCCAGGGAAGTGGGGGGGGGGGGTGTCAGTGTAGTAGGGGGGTCAGCATAGGTGTCAGTGCAGGGGAAGTGGACATGGGAGGGAGGGAGGGGGGGGGTCAGTGTAGGTGTCAGTGTATGGGGGGGTCAGTGTATGTGGGAATGTAAGGGGGTCAGTATAGGTGTCAGTGTAGCTGTCAGTGTACGGGGGGGGGGGGGTCAGTGTAGATGTCAGTGTATGGGGGGGGGGGGGTCAGTGTAGGGGAGGGTGTGTCAGTGTAGGGGGGTCAGCATAGGTGTCAGTGTATGGGGGGGATCAATGTAGGGGGGGTCAGTGTATGTGGAAATGTAGGGGTGTCAGTGTATGTGGCGGTCAGTGTAGGTGGGTCAGTATAGGTGTCAGTGTATGGGGGGGTCAGTATAGCTATTAGTGTAGGGGTCAGTGTAGTGGGGGTCAGTGTATGTGGAAATGTAGGGGGGAGTCAGTGTAGGGGTCAGTGTATGTGGGAATGTAAGAGGGTCAGTATAGGTGTCAGTGTAGCTGTCAGTGTACGGGGGGGTCAGTGTAGGTGTCAGTGTATTGGGGGGGTCAGTGTAGAGGAGGGTGTGTCAGTGTAGGGGGGGTCAGCATAGGTGTCAGTGTAGGTGTCAGTGTATGGGGGGGATCAGTGTAGGGGGGGTCAGTGTATGTGGAAATGTAGGGGTGTCAGTGTATGTGGCGGTCAGTGTAGGGGGGTCAGTATAGGTGTCAGTGTATGGGGGGGTCAGTATAGCTATTAGTGTAGGGGTCAGTGTAGTGGGGGTCAGTGTATGTGGAAATGTAGGGGGGAGTCAGTGTAGGGGTCAGTGTATGTGGGAATGTAAGGGGGTCAATATAGGTGTCAGTGTAGCTGTTAGTGTACGGGGGGGTCAGTGTAGGTGTCAGTGTATGGGGGGGGGTCAGTGTAGGGGGGTCAGCATAGGTGTCAGTGTAGGTGTCAGTGTATGGGGGGGGGGGGGATCAGTGTAGGGGGGTCTGTGTATGTGGCGGTCAGTGTAGGGGGGTCAGTATAGGTGTCAGTGTATGGGGGAGGTCAGTGTAGGGGGGGTCAGTATAGCTATTAGTGTAGGGGTCAGTGTAGGGGGTCAGTGTATGTGAAAATGTAGGGGGAGTCAGTGTAGGGGTCAGTGTATTGGGGGTCAGTGTATGTGGGAATGTAAGGGGAGTCAGTATAGGTGTCAGTGTAGCTGTCAGTGTAGGGGGTGTCAGTATAGGTGTTAGTGTAGGGGTCAGTGTGTAGGGGGTCTGTATATGTGTCAGTGTAGGGGGTGTTAGTGTATGGGGGGTCAGTGTATAGAAATGTAAGGGGGAGTCAGTGTAGGGGTCAGTGTATGGGGGGTCAGTGTATGCGTCAGTGTAGTGGGGGTAACTGAAGGGGGGTCAGTGTAGGTGTCAGTGTATGGGGGGGGGTAGGTCTGTGTAGTGGTCTAGTAGGTTTGTGTAGGGGGCGCAAATGACTTGCCTTGCCCCGGGTGCTGACAACCCACGCTACGCCACTGGTACTGGCCATGGCAGGAGGGCAGAGATGGGTAGTCAGACTGAGAGATATTTCCAAAGAGGTCCCAAAGGGGTAGGAGCAAGGTGTTTGTGATTCAACTTGAGGCACTAGTGTAGTGATAATAGATACTATCACTCCCTAGCATAGGCAACAGCAGAATGGGAACCTCCAGTATGTTACGTGTGATAAAAGTCAAATATATCCTGGACTTATGGTTTTTAAAGTTCAAAATGGCTGACAGATTCACTTTAAAGCTAAAATCTAAGCAAACAGCTACATACAAAGTTGAAAAAATAAACTTTATTACCCATCAAAGGACTTATAATTCTGTGTAGCCAGTCCTATGATCCAGACAATGCTGCCAACTTGCCAAGCAGCAGGAGCAGGTCCTCAACTTCCACTGAAGCAGCAGCATAGCTTGGTCACACCCCCAATATCCTGATTGGACATTGACGGAGCAGCAGCACTCTGGTGAAGTAGTCTCTCTGCTCTCTCCTCCAGTCAGCATGTTCACTGTCAGCACATGTGCACTACAGCAGAGCCTTATTGATCTGTATTTCTTACTTTCCCTTTCCCAGGCAAGTGCTGCTGTATAGGAGTTTGATAATAAAATAAATTCAGACATTTACCCTTGTTGCATGTATAACTATATATACTTTTTTTGATAAGTCCACAACTTCATTAATTGAAGTTTTTACATCCATCTGGAGGTTTTGTTGAGTAAAAGATCAAATCTACAATAGGATGTACAGCATTCCTGACTGGGAAGTAAGTGTGATCCCATCCACGTGCTATTAAGGGAGACTGGTATCCATGATTTTGGGTGTGTACTAAAGCCAAGCAAAGTACAAGCTGGTTGTAAATATTACAGAACAGGTTAGGTAAGACACGTTGTACTGTACAGTACTGCTGGCTGACAGTAAACCACTAGAAGTCATTAAATTTGTCCTCCAATAGTAAATCCATCCAGGGGCTCACAATATGCTCCTTAGATCACGTGTCTCCTAGGCTTATACTCCTTCTCGACTTTTTTTATATGTTTAAACTGAGAAAAGTTAACCCTATTGAGAAAAATACTTAATAATTAGAGACCCTGACTGGCCAAACATATCTCCAGACCTAAAGCCTATTGAGCATCTGTGGGGCATCCTCAAATGGAAGGTGGAGGAGTGCAAGGTCTCTAACATCCACCAGCTCTGTGATGTCATCATGGAGGAGTGGAAGAGAACACCAGTGGCAACCTTTGAAGCTCTGGTGAACTCCATGCCCAAGAGGGTTAAGGCAGTGCTGGAAAATAATGGTGGCCACACAAAATATTGACACTTTCTGCCCAATTTGGAGATTTTCACTTAGGCATAGCTCCCAGCTGTCCCTGATTTTGAGCAATGTCCCTCTGTCCCTCTTTCTTCCTCATTTGTCCCTCATTTTGGTCTGATCTATATAGTTGTATATAAAATGCACTTTTTATCATTCAAAAAGTGTTTCCTACGACTAAACATTTCATCCAATTTCTAAATTGCTGCATTTGTAAATGTCAAAAGCCGAAGTAAAGAAATAGTATTGGTAAAAAAGCCCTAGTGGGTTTAACTAATCTTTTTTTTTTTTTTTTTTTTGTTATTCTCCTTTAAGGGGCGTGGCAGGGGTGTGTCCTATGCCTACACCCTTTTGCGAACTGGTGTCCCTCATTCCCATCTCAAAAAGTTGGGAGGTATGCTTAGGGGTGTACTCACTTTTGTTGCCAGCGGTTTAGAAAGAATAGAAACAGTCCAATGCTCATCCAATAAGTGTATATAAAACCATTCACCCAAAGAAGAATGTGACTGGTGTCTGAATTATCCAAAAAGTGACAGCTCTATGTGTACTGGCCTCTCACCTTAGTGCTGTAAGGTTACAGTGTAAATTAATAACTTTAAACCCTTCTCACTGCTTTTCGGGGTAGTCCTATTGTGAACCCGGCTGACGGTAGACTGTGATAAGGGGACAGGTATCCCGTCTAAGATGGTCTGACTCTGGCTCTTTCAATATTTCCTGTGGGATGTACATTGGACTGTTTCTAGTCCTTCACATTTTATTTTTTATATGGAGACACTTCTTTAAAGATTGACACATTCAGACACTTTTTTACTTGAGTGTTTTTTCTTGAGTTTTTATACCTTTTTAATTTTATATGCTTAGTTTCATTTGTTTCAGCTTCATCTCTGTATATTTGTATACATTGCATTTGGTATACCAACTGTTTATGTTGTGCGTTTGTAGTATCCACTAAGGCCCCTTTCACACATACGGTCCGTTCAGTTCACCAGTTCAGTCACGTCAAAATGTATCAGTTTTCCATCCGTTCTTCATCCATTTTTCATCCGTTTTTTGCCAGTTGTCATCCGTTTTTCATCCATTTTCGTCAGTTGTCATCCGTTTTTTAATCCGTTGTCATCCGTTGTCATCCATTTTTCATCCGTTGTCATCCGTTGTCATCCATTTTTCATCCGTTGTCATCTGTTGTCATCCGTTTTTCATCCGTTGTCATCCGTTTTTCATCCGTTGTCATCCGTTTTTCATCCGTTGTCATCCGTTTTTCGTCCGATCCGTTTTTTGGACGGATGAAAAATAGGGCATTCATCCGTTCAAAAAAAACAGACATTGACGGAAGCGGATGAAAACGGATGTTAACTGATGATCATCCGTTGTCATCCGTTTTTACATAGATTAGAGATACATTGATGTCCGTTTTTCATCCGTCAACGGATGGATGAAAAACGGACAGCATGTGTGAAAGGGGCCTTACACGAATTTAATTTTAGCACATGCACTTCAACTTTTGCCACTTGTACACTTTAAGGGCTCTTTCACACGGAGCGGACCGCATTGCGATCCGCTCCGGCACTTTTTTTTTTTTTTTTCACGGAGCGGATGACACTTGTGTCATCCGCTCCGAATGTCTGCATATCATCCCATCCGTTTGCGGATGATATACGGACATAATGTATGTTTATGGGCATTGCGGATGTCAGCGGATGGCACCGCTGACATCCGATTTTGCATCCGTTCCGTTTTTTAAACGGAACAAAAATAGGGTTCTGTTCCGTTCCAAAAAACGGAACAGAACTGAAAGGAAGGAAATCGGATGTCAGCGGATGGTCATCCGCTGACATCCGCAATGCCATTGACATACATTATGTCCATATATCACCCGCAAAAAAATAGGATGATATACGGACATGCGGAACGCCCGTGTGAAAGGGCCCTAAATCACACATTTGCTGGTATTTGACAGCGCAGCACCATTATTTTACATTATTACACATTTAGAGTGACAACTCTGCTGCATGCACTGTATAGCAGGTTTTTCACAATTAGGCTAGGTTTAGACGTGCTCAGGGCCGGTGCTAGACTATTTTACGCCCTAGGCAAGACCAGCTATTCGCGCCCCCGCACAGCTCCAACTGGCTCCTGGTGGAGGGAGAAGCAGCAGTCAGAGAGCTCCGTACATCCTTCATCACCAACCTCCTCAGACCATTCCGGTACCTCGTCGCTTCTGCTCCAGTAAAGGTGCCGCCCACCAGTGCCGAGCCACAGCTCAGGTTCAGCTCTCCTTCGCTCCCTGCTTAATACTGACCCAGGGAAATGAACAGCTGCCCACCAGCTCAGTGTAGAGAGTCACTTCCTGTCCAGGGTTTAGGCCGTTCAGCTCCAGATAAAGAGGATCATTATGCAGGCAGCACTCTGGTGGGCTCCTTTCCTGTCTCTTGGGGCCCCCCCAATGGTGGAAATCCAGGGTCTGGTAGTTCCGCCATTGCCCCAGACACCTGGCATCTTCCTCTGTCCCTTCTTCCTCCCCCACTGCTGTACATCCCCTCAGCTCCCAAGGATCATTCATGATGAAGAGAGAATGCTGACTCGTGGCTGCGCCCCTAGGTGGCAATGCACCCTAGGTGGCTGCCTAGTTTGCCTAGTGGAAGCACCGGCCCTGGACGTGCTTTCAAACCCAACCACTCCTCTGAAGAGCAACCCACGTTGGGATCACTTTTCAGAGGTGATTGACAAGCGATGAGGAAGCGATGTAATGCCTCCTCACTGCCTGTTTGAGTCCCGTTTATGCTGAACAAACGCCCCACAACCAAGTACATTGTAAGCAATTGCAGGGCATTTGTGGTACTTCCCCATTTGCTTGAATGGGTCACATTTGGCCAGCTTGCCGCCTGCCAATCACAATACGTTGGATCATTTTTACTGTGGGGGCAAAAAGAAGCATCTCGACCACAGCATGTGAACACCTACATTCGCGGGTATTGCAGTTTAAGGGGGAGGTAAAAACGCAGCTCAGTTGCACATTTTTAATGCGCCCAAATGCTAGTCTAAATAAAGCCTTAAGGCTCAGTTACACTAGCACTTGGGGTGGGGGTAAAACTCCATGGTTGAGCTGCGCTTTTACCACGCTTCAACTACTTATCCCCCCCATTAGTTGCGGAGGTGGGGATGTTATACTCCTTGTTGTGTAAAGATGTAAGTAAAATATATTTTTGTATTATTTACTGTAGCTTTATACAGTAGGGCATGCCCCATGTGTATATTTCCATCAATCACATTGTACCTTTATTGTAGTTGTTGTCACTAAGGAACACATAGTATAAGGCTGACTAACCGTACTCTACAGCATCAAAGGCAGACAGGTAAGTTAGGTTTGCATAGGTCATATATACAGCAATGTATAAAGCACATTCCTGTGTCGTGCTGCCAGTCAGAGAGTGACACACACAGGGTCATAAAAGCAGGCGTGTGCCTGTGCCCTGCACTTTCCCCACACCCATATAACAAGGTGCACTTACACCGCCCCTCCTCCTACTCATGCCGCTTCAAGCCTTTACTCATAGAGCAAGACTTATTTATCATGATGAACACAAAAAACACACAGACGAGTCATACAGGAGGAAATGTGTGCAGAGCCACAGCTTCACTCTTAAAGTCTCCTATTCATTCTATGATATTAGAATCAACAGGTAAAAGAAACCTACTGCAGGAGTTCCCAGATCCTGTGGAGACTCACTCGTTTTGCTGCATTCTCTGCCATAGAAAAAATATAAAATAGTGTTAAAGGAGTAATGGACTCAAACATGGGTGTGATCTTATGCGATAGATAGTCTTGCGATTGATAGCTTTCCAAATCTTTCAGTAAATATGAATTAATCTTGAAGATAGTAGATAGGGCAAGCATATTTCGGGGCTCAAAAATCCTCTTCATCAGGGCTTGTGCTGGCAGTGATAATAGGAAATGCTGGTCAATAAGATTGTGGATTATAATGGCAGTTTGGGTGCATGATGGGTCAATAAAATCATGCATTAAAATGACAGTTTGGGTGCCAGACTGGTCAATAGGATCATGGATCAGTGGCGGCCCATCCATACAGGGTGCAGTGGCGCCACCCCTCTAATCCATGGGCCCCGGCCCCTAATCTACGTGCATGGATTCCAATGGGTCTTTTTGTTTTTTTTTAGAAGCACATGATTAGAAACGGAGGCTCTAAATGGCTTCAAAAAGGGTGGGCACTGTTCCCAAAGCCCACCCGGTTGTGTGACATTAGCGAATTGTTTCAACTCACAGCCAATCAGGAAGCGGGTCCTGAGTCCCGATTGTCCGGGAGTCCTAAGACCAGAATGGCGGCGAGTCCTATCTCCTGATTGGCCGGGAGGAGAATCCACTGCCAGGACTCCGGAGGAGACGCAGGGGTGAAGAAGCCACCTGGGGTAAGTGCAGGGGCTGGCAGGGGGCCTGACAGATGATCGATCGATCTAGCGATGGGGGGGGGTTATGTGGTTGGCTGGCTGGGGGGCTGTGGGCCGCCCCCCCCCCAAGTATATTAAGCACCAGCCACCACTGTCATGGATTATAATGACAGTTTGGGTGCCAGACTGGTCAATAAAATCGTGGATTATAATGACAGTTTGGGTGCCAGACTGGTCAATAAGATTGTGGATTATAATAGTTTGGGTGCCAGACTGGTCAATAGGATCATGGATTATAATGATAGTTTGGATGCCAGACTGGTAGCAGGTTTAGTTGATGTAGCACCCTCCTAGGTAGGTGCTAGAGAGAGTATAGTTTTGGATCTTTTCTGTTTACCAGAGAGATTGCCAGGAAAATCTATATTGTTCTCTGTCTAGTAGAGAGAAGGATCTGCTAGTGAGGTCTGCTCATGGTGCTCAGGTGCAGCTCAGCATGGTGTATGCTGGGATCCTGTATAAATGCCAAGGTCTTTCAGCTGGAGAGCGGGGTCCCGGAGGGAGGGGGTGGCTGCTCCTCCTCTGTAGTGGTCGCTATGTGGCCTCAGGTGGTCGACCTGAGGGCCTGAGAGTTCGAGAGAAACTGAACATTGAGGTCCCGCAGAGCTGACTGGAAGGGAGATTCTGCATACAGCGAGTAAAAATCTGTGTCATAGGGCCTGTCCTGAGAGGGCCATCCCTTCTGCTAGAAGAGTCAGTGGACCATTGTCTGTAAAGGGGATACTAGAGAGTGTCCTGAAGATAATGTAGTGTATCAAGTCTGATGCTGGAGAGATCAAGAAGATGTAACCTCTTCCATACAAGTGGCAGTATGGTTAAAGCAGTGTGTTTGCTTCCACAAGTAACCTGGTGAGGCCAAGTGAGAGTTGTCCTTATCAACTGTAAATAGTTCAAGTTTGAGTATCCCACTATTCTCTTCTCCCATCCAAGTTCCACAATAAATACCAAAACCCCTGGACTGTTTATTGAGTAACGAGCAACTGGGAGTAAGGATGGATGTGTGAACTGTCCCTAAGTCACTGTCTGCAGGTAATCAGAGAAGGCCCAAGAAGTCATCACACAGCAAGGCCTACGGGGACAGTGCTACATTTACTGCATTTACTTAAAGTGGAGTTCCGGCCTATTTTGCAACTTTAGTGATTCCTGGAGTGCTCGCTATGCTGATCAACAATTTGGCATTTTCAATTTTTTTTGGGGGTCCCTTACCTTATTTTCAGGGCATTTTTGATTGTATTTCCTCCTTCTCCCCCTCTGTGGCCACGGCCACCGACATCACTTCCGCCTTTACATTGCATCCTGGGAGCTGTTTGTCATCACTCCCAGGAGGCTGGAATCAGGAAGAACTCCCAGAACACTCCCTGGAATCAGGAAGAAGGACACAGCAGATTACACTGCAGCTTCAAATGCCCACATCCAAGATGGCCACGCCCAGACAGCGTTTTTAAAAGTAAGATTTTTTACTAAATTCCAATACTGTACACCTTTTAAGTATGAGAATAGCGGTTCTGTAAAGGGCGATGGATTAGTATTATAGGGGTATTTTTAGTTAAAAAAGGTATTTGAGGCTGGAACTCGCCTTTAAGTGCCTATTTCTAGTATTTGACTTAGTAGCCCAAAACAGTTCACCCCAATGGATATATCTCTTATTCTCTGCTAAATGTTTTCTTTTTCCAAAGCAACTACCCCCTTCCAACCAAAACCAAGAGGGAAATGAATGTAGGGTTGATTGATGATTTAAAATGAGGAAACATCTATCTCAAGTATCGTTCAAAGCTACCCACCATCCTAAAGCGTATATAAATCCAAATACCAAAAAACTAATATATATTATTGCCTACCGGTCTGTTAATGTGGTAGCTGCATTTGTTGTGTATTTTGGGATTTTTTTTGAATGACAAAAACCTCTCCCTTCCTTCATCTCCATTACAAAAAGTGAAGGTAGAGAAAGATTCATCTTCATCCTGCCAGAAATCCTTGGTGAGTTCTGAAGTAAAGTCTCAAACAATCTTATTAGCCTTCTCAGGTCTCTTCTGTACATAGCAACTCCCATGGAGATTAGGAAAGGGGTGATGTTTGTAGTCCAAATCAGAATCGCAGCCAAGGGTGACAACGCTGCAACTCCAGTAATGTTGTCATGGGCGAACAGGAAGTGTGTTACAAGCAGGATTATCATCTAAGGACTAGTAAGATGCAATATATTATATTTTAGTTCTTGTGTATAGATACACTTTAATTATACTGTATTTGACTATAAAAAAATAAAATTTTATTTATTTTTTTAATAATTTTATATTGTTTTAAGTTTTATTAAAAATTTTGTTATTACACAAAGATAAATACAAAATACAGTTTTTAAATTATGATTTAATTTAATAAAGGAAAAAAGCTATCCAAATCTGCCTGGCCCTATGTGAAAAAGTAATTGCCCCCTAAACCTAATAACTGGTTGTGCCACCCTTGGCAGCAACAACTGCAATCAAGCATTTGCGGTAACTGGCATTGGAAGGTTTTCAAGCATGGTCGGCCTGTTTAAGGTGATGCCACGGCATCTCAATTGGATTTATGTCTGGACTTTGACTAAGCCACTCCAAAACCTTATGTAGCACTGAGGACTGCTGAGAATTACGCTTTCTGGATTCCCCATGAGTTACCCTTAGCAACTGACAGTAGATAAACAGCAATGAAAGTTCTTGGCTCAGTCAATATTCAATCCAGGGGATGTTGGTTTTGTGGTTTTATTGAGAACCGGAATAGGAGAAGGGATGAGTGGGATACTCCAACTGACAACTATTCACAATGGTGCAGACAAATGACTTAAGAATGCGGCAAGGCCACTGCTTCACCCTGCCACTGAAGTGAAGATAGACAAAGTGCTTGAATTACTATTCAGGGTTCTAACTTGGCACCCCCTTTCTCACTTGCTGTGTGTGCTAACACCCGTCCACTGACTCTCCATTGGAGTGGTCCCCTTCCCAGGCAGACCCCAGGCAAGCTTCCTGGTGCTCACGGACACTGTTTTTCCCAAGGTTGCTCTACCTCCAACTCCACCAGTCAGCTTTCATGGACCTCCTGGCTCAGCTCCACACTCCTGATTCACTAGCCCGACCGCCTGTGACCACCATCCATAGCAGCAGAATGAGCGACCGCCGTACTCTCCTTCTGGGACTTGGCTTCCCACCCAAAGACCCCCTGCCTCATGTGCTCCAGGCTTTTATACCCTACACCAGGGATTCTCAAACTACGGCCCTCCAGCTGTTGCGGAATTACACATCCCATGAGGCATTGTAAAACCCTGAGATTCACAGACCTGACTAGGCATGATGGGAATTGTAGTTCCTGAACAACTGGAGGGCCATAGTTTGAAGACCCCTGCCCTACACTTTACACTTTATTTGCACCACATTCTGTGCCAAACCCATGGGACAGTATCTAAGCCTGTGTGTCATTGGCTGGGTTTCCTCCACTGTCCAACGTATCTCTCCATTGGATGCAGTGGGGACACTCCCTCAGCCCATATAAATCACACATGGAACACATGAGCAGGCCTAACTAATGATCAGGCTCCCCGATAAGCAACAGGAGCTACTAGGCTTTACCTACCTAGCACCTACCTAGGAGGGTGCTACACTTAATTTATTTTGTTGAGCTATTCTGAGGTGGACTTGCTGGTGGGTTTCATAGTCCTGCTACAAACCCAAGTGAGCTTGAGGTCACAAACTAATAGCTGGACATTCTCCCTTAGGATTTTCTGGTAGAGTGCAGAGTTCATGGGTTGACTGTTAGTATGATGTTCTTTTTATGAAATTTGTTAGTTTTACGCCAGATGTTTTGGTTTATCTCATCAGTCCACAGAATATTTGCCTAAAAGTCTTGAGGATAACCAAGATGTTTTGTGGCAAATATGAGACGAGCCTTTGTGTTCTTTTTGGTCAGCAGTGACTTTCACCTTGGAACTCCCCCATGAATGCCATTTTTTCCAAGTACCTTTCTTTATGTTGAATCATGAACACCTTAACCTTAACTGAGGCAAGTTAGTTGTTTTTCTGGGTTCTTTTATGACCACCTGGATGAGTCGTCTTTGTGCTATTGGAGTAATTTTGGTAGGCCGGCCACACCTGGGAAAGTTCCCCACTGTTCCAAGTTTTCTCCATTTGTGGATAATGGCTCTTACCATGTTTTACTGGAGTCCCAAAGCCTTAGAAATGGCTTTGAACCCTTTCCAGACTGATACCTGTCAATTACTTTTGTTGCTCCTCTGTTCATAAATTTCATTGGATTTCGGCATGATGTGTTGCTTTTTGAAATCGTTTAGTGTGCCTAACTTTGTCAGGCAGCTTCTATTTAAATGATTTCTTGATTCAACAGGTCTGGCAGTAATCAGGCCTGGGTGTGGCAGGTTAAAATTTAATTCCGCTTTCCAAAAAATGTGGTGATTTAGCAAGGGGTGGGGGGCAATTATTTTTTCACATAGGACCAGGCAGGTGTAGACAGCTTTTTTCCCCTTAACCACCTCCCACCCGGGCCATTGTAATATACGGCCGGGTGGGAGTCTCGTCCTTCTGATCGGACGTTCCGGAACGTCCTTCAGAAGGAGAGAGATCGCGCCGCCGCGGGCATGCGCAGCGGCGCGATCTCGATGTGCCTGTGTCCCTAAGACACAGAGCAACAAGACTCGGCAGGAGGGCCCTGTGATTGGCCCTCCTGATCACATGACGGCTGTGTCCAATCACAGCCGTCATGTAATGTCAATACAGCCGTTGTAACGGCTTCGATCTCTTCTCCTCCTGACAGATCCTGTCAGTGAGGAGAAGAGGAGAGGATCGATTCTGCAGCCGGGGTCATCAGTGAGTATTTCTAATTACTCACTGATCACAGGGGGGGTCTGTGCTGGTAATCAGATGATTGATTACCAGTGCAGCCCTGGGGGGAGGGGGTGCCACTAGAGCCACCGGGGATGCCCACCCATGACCACCAGGGATGCCCACCATGGCCACCAGGGATGGCAAACAGGGCTCAGAGAGCCTGCCAGTGGTGCCCCCCTATCAGTGCTGCCCACCAATGCCATCTATCAGTGCTGCCCACCAGTGCCCGTTATTGCCATCTATCAGTGCCGCCCACCAGTGCCCATTATTGCCCACCAGTGCTGCCTATCAGTGCCCATCAGTGGCCCCCATCAGTGCCGATCAGTGCCGCCCATCAGTGCCACCTATCAGTGCCCATCAGTGCCGCCTATCAGTGCCCATCAGTGCTGCCGATCAGTCCCCATCAGTGCTGCCTATCAGTGCCCACCAATGCTGCATATCAGTGCTATCTATCAGTGCCACATATCAGTGCCCATCAGTGCTGCATATCAGTGCTACCTATCAGTGCCCATCAGTGCTGCATATCAGTGCCACCCCATCAGTGCCACCCCATCAGTGTCTCCTCATCAGTGCCTGTCAGTGCGGCGTCATCAGTGCTCATCAGTGCAGGAAAAAACGTATCTATTTACAAAATTTTATAACCTAAACAAAAAAACTTTTTTTTTTTTTCAAACTTTTCTGTATTTTTTTATTTGTGCACCAAAAAAGAAAAAACCTGGCGGTGATCAAATACCACCAAAAGAAAGCTCTATTTGTGGGGAAAATAAATTTGGTTTAGGTACAGTGTTGCATGACCGCGCAATTGTCATTCAAAATGCAACAGCGCTAAAAGCTGAAAATTGGTCTGGGAAGGAAGGGGGTTTAAGTGCCCAGTATTGAGGTAGTTAATAAATGAAATCACTATTTAAAAAATGCATTTTGTATTTACTCTGGTTATCTTTGCGTAATATTACATTTTATTTGATAATCTGAATCATTTATGAGTGACAAATATGCAAAAAAATTATAAAAAATCAGGGAGGGGCAAATACTTTTTAACAGCACTGTATATACACTACTGTGCAAATGTTTTATGCAGGTGTGAATAAATGCTGTAAATTAAGAAATGTATTTTTATCTATTAACAAAACAGACAGTAAATGAGCAGAAGAGGAATCCAAATCAAATCAATATTTGGTGTGACCATCCTTTGTCTTTAAACCAGCATCAATTGCCCACAGTTTTTGAAGGATATCAGCAGGTAGGTTGTTCCAAACATCTTGGAGAACTAACCCCAGATCTTCTTTGGATGTCAGCTGCCTCAGATCCTTCTGTCTCTTCATGTAATCCCAGACAGATTTAATGATGTTGAGATCAGGGCTCTGTGGAGGCCAAACCATCACTTCCAGGACTCTTTGTTCTTCTGTAAAACTGAAGATTATTCTTCAGTTGGCTGCATGTTTGGGGTCATTGTGCTGCTGCAGAATAAACTTGGTACCAATTACACGCCTCCCTGATGATACAGCATAATGGATAAATTATCTGCCTGTATTTACCAACATTGAGGACACCATTGATGCTGACCAAATCTCCAACTCCATTTGCAGAAATGCAGCCCCAGACTTGCAAGGAACCTCCACCATGATTTTTTGTTGCCTGCAGACACTCATTATTGTACCACTCTCCAGCCCTTCAGCATAAAAACTGACACCTGCTTCAACCAAATATTTAAAATTTTGACTTATCAATGCAGACCTTACTCTCTCCCCGTCTCCTCACCAGGCGTTGGCAGCTCTGCACAAGACGGGGAGAGAGTGAGGTCTGCATTGATCAAGCGTTGTTGACACTGACAACATGGTATTTATGGAATATATAAGGATTATGTTTATCGATTGATTTTATCATTTTGGATTTTTTTGGATCATGTTGGATTATTAAATCTAGTCCACACTTTTACATACACTGCACAATTTGGCACCATATCCCCATTTCCCTTGAGCAGGTAGTGCCATATACCAACATTGGTTTCTATTTGTCTATTGGACCACAGGACCTCCAGGGGTAGGTTGCTGGCAGCTTACACCTGACGGTTACACTTAGGCACTCCATAGCGCTGGTCATACCTGATCTTTTACAGAGAACAGAAGACTGCTAGCAGAGATGCACCTTGGAGCACAAACGCAGGGACAAGGGCTGCAACCCATCAGGTGATAGATATACTCAGGTGTGCAGCATCATCACTGTGCAACACCCAGGCAGCAAGCATGTGATGATGCAATCAGAATTTATAAGAGGCAGCAGTCTGCACATGTCCAAGATGGCTGCCAACAGGAGGGCAAGGTAAGACCTTGGCAACTTGTTGCCATTTTTCTGCACCCCAGTTCCTATGTTTTCATGCATAGTTAAGTTGCTTAACCTTGTTTCCACGCAGGAGGTATATCTTTTTGGCTGAAAATCTTAAAATGAAGACTGGCTAGGCTTCCCCGGACAGTAAATGGGTGTACGTGGGTCCCACTAGTTTCCGACACTTCCGTGCTGATGGCACTGCTGGACATCTTCCGATGTCAAATAAAAGTAAACATAATGTGTCTTTTATCTGCTGCATTAAGTTTCCTTGGCTCACCACTGCGTCTACAGTCTTTAGCATTGCCCGTTTCTCTGTGCTGCTTCATAAGTGCTTGAACGGCTCATCTTGAAACCCCAGTCCGCTTTGAAGTCTTTGCCTGAGAGAGACCTTGCTGATGGAGTATAACTACCTTGTGTCCTGTTGCTGTGCTCAGTCTTGGCATGGTGTATGACCCGTGGCATAAATCTGTCTTCAAAACACATCTGTTTCTGTTTCAGGTTAATGACTGTATTTCAACCTACATATGAAATTGATGATCATTAGCACTTTCTTGGTATAATTGGTTCATCCTACACCCAACTCTAATCCTACAAAATACCTGACTTGCAAGTGTACAAAGTATGCAAAATGTTACACAAAATATTGATTTGATTTAGATTTTTCTTCGGTTCGCTCACTTTGCATTTTATAAATTGATAAAAATAAACAATTAAAATATATGTTTTTGAAGCATTCTTACTTTACAGCATTTCTTCACACACCTGCCTAAAACGTTTGCACAGTACTATAGAGAAGATTTGGAGGCATAGTGGACTTTAATGGTACCATAGACTAGACATACACTAGCGATACAAATATAAAATATACATTTATTACATCATCATGAAATCATCAATAGGAGGAAAATACAAGGTAGACAGGTCATCTTTAAAAAATACAACACATTTGAGAAAAGCTCTATATTAATACCACAAATTTACCAGTAAAGAGCAGTATAGTAACCACAGAGAAAGTCATCCTAGTGGATTGTGTCCGACATGTTTCACGGGGTCTAACTGCTACCTCAGGGGCTTTTAGAGTTTTTTTGTATATTTATATAAAGAGCTTGATTCCACATCTAATTTTAGAAACAGAGAAAGGACAATAAATACATACAGAAATTATTATAAACACAAAATAATAACAGCATATAATGTAAAACACACTTGGCATGGCAAAGGTACAACTCCTAGACAAGCATGGTCCCCATAACAGCCTTACCCAGAGCAGGGAAGCATACAAGGCAGGCACAGACAGATCAGACATCCCCCGGCGGATATGGGGGCCCTATTACCTAAAAACATATGAAGAAAAATGGGACTAAGACATCGATTGGTGCATGAAGATTGATCGACTGAATGGACATGTGTTATAGAAACAGACTGTGCAAAAAACACTGAAAAGTTGCAAAGCTGCTTGAGCCAGAGCTGAAGGGCCACCAAAATCAACACAGGAAGTACTCCCTATGTAGGTGTAGTATCACTTAGATGTAGATAGGGAAGGCTACACTTTGAAATCTGATCTAAAAAGGTAAGTATGGTGAATTATTAGATTGATTGGGTAAGTTGATAATGGTAGGTATAGCTAATCAAATAAAAAATTTAAAATAATTATATGTATAACTCACCGCAATAGAAGGTGTAGCACCCAAATAGTAGGGGAAGCTCCAAACAGATAAACCTAGGGTACAGAAGGTAAACCACCCCAATGGCCTCCCAATGAACCAGGGCACCTGCCCCCATCCCTCATCCAACGATAGGGGGATTATAGTACTGTAAAAAACAATGAACAAAAGCAGAAGTAATGCGCAAGAAGGGTCCATTCATCAGAATAAAAGAATATGCACAGATTTGTGAGAACTCCTACCAGATGGAAATAATTCTGCCAGGCCAGAGGACCAGGAACGCTTCACCTCAGTAGTCGTGACCGAGAATGGCTAATAAACAGCCCCGTTTTTATAGGATTCCTGCCCGGCCACCACGCCTTGAACAGCGTGTGATGCGGCTGAGCCCGGTCCCATGCTCGCCGCATGCGCAATTTAGAATATAGGCGGCCTCTGTGGACCGGCCAAGAGACATCTGCCTCCCAGCCCCCGGAAGCCAATCAGCATCGAGGGGAGGAGCCCAAGTATAGGGCCTGCCCCTCACCACAGGACCGAACATCCGCCGAGGAGGAGTCCGCACCAATACCGCGATGACCAACCCAAAACCCAGGGGAGGCCGCAGTGGCCATGATGGAAAGTGGCAATGGGGAGGGAAAAACCAAGGAGGAGGGAGACAACCCTCCAGCGGACCCCCAATACAGCGCTGATCATGGGATGGCAATGAAAGCGTCATGCCATAGATACAAAACATATAATCAAACATATGTAATCATCCCATATATTCACAAATTAATAGACATGTACAGATTAGCAGAATATCTACAAATCCAATTTTTCTAAATAAAGATAAATGATAAGTAATATATCAGTCCCATGTTAATAGTAGCTATAATATATAAATATATTATAAGTGTGAATTAAACAACAAAGACTGGAACAAAGTGATAGAGAAAAAAGGGGAAAGAAGGAAAAAGAGGGGAAAGAGAAAACAACATTACCCTGGTGGGGCATCAATGTCAGTATTGAGCATTATAAGAACTTTTTTTAAGAATTTACTTTATTCAGTCCTGGGTTGTTCATGGCATTTAGAGCTTCAATCCAGAGCGTTTCACGCTGCAGGAAGTGTTTGTCCCAATTGCCACCTCTCAAGTCTCAAAGGATCACCTCCAGGACAAAGAAAGAAACCATCTCTGTATGGTACTTATGGTAAAGGCCGATATGCCTAGTAACTGGGGTTACAACCTTGCCACTGCCAGATTAGTAGGTATGATCCCCAATTCTTTGGCCAAATTGTCTCTTGGTCTTGCCAATGTAGCAAGCTCCGCATCGACATGTCATTATATAGATTACTCCCTCTGTGCGGCAATCAGAAAAGGTTTGAGATTTGTGCCATTCACCATTTGCCAATTTGTGCAATTCACCGTTTGCCAATCTAATGCCTGGTCCCTCATCGACCCAAGGGCATCGTGGACAACTACCACATTGAAAAGTGCCACAAGGTTGGGAGGAATTCTCACAACCCTGAGGAGCATAATGACTAACTGTTAACTTTCCTAAGGTATGGGCTCGTCTAAAGATTAATTTTGAAATTGGTTTAACATATCTAGAAATAATATGATCATCAGCCAAGAAATGCCAATTCTTGGCAATGATAGAACGCAGTTGAGTTTATTTTGAGGAATATCTCGTCACAAGGCCAACTGTGGCCTTTGTTGGTTTAATTGATGTATTGTAAAGAAGCGAGCTTCTAGATTTGTTTTTGGCTTTATTAAAAGCTTGTCGAAGAAGAGTTTTAGAGTATCCTCATTCCAGTAGTCTATCTTGTAATAGATCTGATTGATATTTGAAATCTAAATCCGAGGTGCAATTTCTATGTAGGCATATGTACAGTATTGTGCATATGGTATGCTCTTAATTAATGACCTCGGATGTAGGCTATCTGTATGTATGGGTTTGGCCTGCACCGGGCTTGTGGTACAGGTCTGTTTGTATGTAACCATCCTATCCGATCGTGATATTGAGATCAAGAAATGATACCTGATGATCATCAATAGTATGCATGAAATTTCAAATTTTATCTATTTATATTGAGTCTAATTAGAAAGTCCTTCAACACCGGTTCTGTGCCGGTCCAGATGACCAAAAGATCATCTATGTATCCGAACCAGCACAGAATATGGGGAAGAAATATTGCAAAATTCTCCCATTCCCAACCACCCACACCCAAATATAGGTTTCCATAGGATGGCGCGCAGCAGGCTCCTATGGCTACCCCTTGAGTTTGAAGGAACAGCTCATACATAAATACAAAATAGTTCCTAATTAAGATAAACGTAAGCAGTTGAATGACAGAATTATTTAGACGCCACGATGACTGATGTTGCTCCATGAGAAAGGACTGGATCACCCGGGCGCCCCATTCGTGCGGGATGCTCGAATGCAGTGATTCTATATCTATAGCTACGAGTAGGGTGCCCAGGGAAACATAAATCCCCTCAAAATGTTTCAACAGATCAGATGTATCCTTGATGTAAGAGGGCAATCTGATGACATGCGGAGCAAGAAAGGAATCTACAAAGCGACCGGTGTTTTCTGTAAGTGATCCTATCCCGAAGATAATGGGTCTACCGGGTGGTTGTGTGAAATTTTTATGAGCTTTCGGTAGAGTGTAGAAGGTTGGTATACGGGGATGGGGATTAATCAAAAATTCTATTGTATGTTTGTTAATAAGTCCCTCATGCATTTTATAAATTGATAAAAATAAACAATTAAAATATATGTTTTTGAAAGCATTCTTACTTTACAGCATTTCTTCACCCATCTGCCTAAAACTTGTGCACAGTACAGTATTTTTAGAAATATGTTTTTATATATAATATAAATATAAATAGATACAGTATATCTTTTGTGACCTAGTAAACCTGATTAAACCTGTCCACTGTTCTATAGTGTGTAATATACAGCTATATCTCTATAGATCTTTTATGCTGTTCTATAGTACATGCCTGTCAGGGAAATGGCCGTGGAAGAACTGGCAATATCGCCAATACTAGAGATGGGTGCATCCAGCGCACTCCTGTGCGCATGTGCATTGCGGCGCGAATCAACGAACGCGTGTGCGCAACGGCACGCATATAACGTGACAGATGTGGCCACTTGCTGGCCTATAAAAGACTGCTGCTGATTCCACCAAATTGCTGGACGTCGTCAGCCTTCCTGTGTTCCTGAGCCTCTGTGTGATTCCTTGGATTTTCTGTTGTGACCCCGCTTGTTCCAAACCTGTCTGATTTCTTCTCCAGGCATTGACCCCCTAGCTCCTGTTTGATTACCCATGTATGACCCTGGCTTGCATTATGGACTTTGCTACTACTTACCTGCTTGCCTTCCTGTGTATGACCTCAGCCAAGTTCCTGTTTCTGCTACCTGCCTCTGCCTCCTGACTGATCATCTGTGTTTGACCCCCAGCCTGGCTTCTACTTCCCCTGTGATCACTGATTGCCAAGTACATCTGGAGTTCCCCCCCCCCCCCCGAAGACATCTGCCTTGCTGTGTATCCTGCCACCTCCAGCATTCACCAGGTGATCACCGGCCCGGCTCTTCAATAACCTGTTGGCAACCTGTGCTTCTTTGGGTGCTACACCTCGTGTACCACTTTCAGGGGTGTACTGCACTTAGCCACAAGGTAAGCCCTCTCAGCACCTTGGCCTCGGATCAGGTACGTGACAGTGCCCAGGTCCTGTGGGGTTACTGAAACATTTTCCTTTCTTCCCGTCCCGACTCCCTAATTTCCAGGGCTGACAAGTAACCATCACAAAATTTATTCAGACAGTCAACTCCTCACACAAGGAAAATCCCTATAAAAATTCTCACCAATAGGGAGGCTACCTCCAACAAGTTAGAAAACATCCCTGAGAATAAGATTGCTTAATAAACCTTCCCTATTGAGTCAGATCTTTTCATAATCATTGATTTTATCGCTTTATGAATGAAACTGCCTTAGAAATAGATACACTTGGGAGACGACTTGGTGATGAAAATCCATTTGGCAGAAACTGGCGCCCGGGAAATAAAGCTTCATACAGAGTCTGCCTATCAGGGCGGGGTAGGACTGGGAGATAAAACAAGGGATTTAAAATCCCTCGGGCCATTCTTGTGCTAATGTGAAGGGCTGGTGCTAAAATGGTGACAGGTTCTCCTTTGGCCATTTACATAATGAACTGGTATTACTGGTCTGTATCATTTATTAGGCTACAGATTTACAGTTATATGTGAAACAAAAACACATTTAAATGTCGGGAGAGGAAGCAATGGAAAATCTTTTTATTTATTTATTGCAGGTTCTTATATAGCGCTGTCAACTTACGCAGCTCTTTACACATGGTATGGTATGGTATGGTATGGTATTGTACATTCACATCAAAGTGGGCAGAGTTAGAAGTTCTGCCAGGTTCTTTTTTTTACTGTGTCTTTCTGTCCCGGAGACAACCGCTCCCCTCCTATCTTGTCCTGCTGTCACAGGACAGGAAATGAAGTGTATATTTTTGTTTATTAAAAATCTTCCAAATATAATAAAAACATATTTACATATATACAAAAAAAAAAAAAAAGAAAAAAACATATATAAACAAAAATAGCCTACATCAGCATAGAAACAGAAAATAGTTTTTTGCCAGAAAAAAAACATAAAGAAAATTAAATATACCAACCAAGACAAATTTTCATACTATTATTAGCATGATTCAAGTCAACAAAGCCCTAACCTCCACCTCAACACACCCTCAGGCTAAGAAACGATTACACATTTAACCCATGCATGCAGCCTTTTTTCAAAAATCTAGAGGGCGTAAAAGGACAGAAAGAAAAGTCGCACACTCAGAGACTGACAAACAGCAGCTATGGGGACCTGACATTCCTCCACGCTTTTGTCCAGGCTCCTGCCAGCCACCTGTCATTCTCCAGACCCCGAATCTTTCCAACCTCACCCAGAATGTTGTGCACTACCACCTCGACAGGAAGGACTTTTTTCAGAGTGGAAACCTGACACCGTTCACATGAAGTAATGGACTACTAAGCTAAATAGAAAAAGTGTCTCAGAATCAAAATCCCAATGTGTCTCAAAAGGCCCGTACGACCACTCCGCATAACTCAAGAGGGAAAGAAAAGGGATACTCAGAGCCCCACCCACCCACTTATAGACTTCTATATTGAAGGGGCACTAAAGCAAGAAATGGTCCATCGTCTCCTCCACACCACCACACTTCACTGTTGGACAACCACGGTTCTCTGCAGAGCGATACTTGAAGTTGCCCTTCACATAGAATCTGCCATGGAACGAGAGTCAGGCCAAATCCCAAAACCTTGAAGGGGTTTTCTCTAGATTAATCAAATGCAAACCCCCCCTCATAACGGACCTGGGCAATCCCTCAAGGCCAGTGGCTAGCTAAAGGCAGATTCAACCACCCTCCTCTCTAGGGTCTTCCTTGGAAGAGACTTAATTTTCTCTGCATTCACTCGCCATTGCCGAAGCATTTTCAGGCAAGGAGCAACGTAAGTTGGGAGCTTACCATGTTGGACCCTCAGGATTTTCACTGGCTCATCATTCTCCCAGCTTCACAGAAAAGGCCTATACCAGGGCTGAAAATAGCACCCCACTCAGGTGGTTCCTCTGCCAGCATGTTACCAAAATGATGTTTCATAAACATCAGAGAAAAGAATGGCAACGGGTTGACCATACCTAGGCCACCCATCTGCTTGGGAAGGTAGGTTACAGACTTCTTAATGAGGTTAATTTTGTTCCCCCCATAACAGTTGGAAGAAACAGCTGTAGATCTTCACATAGAGAGACACTGGCAAAACACAGACAAAGCTGACATACAGAAATACTGGGATCAGGTAAGTTTTCATCAGGACAATCCTTTCCCTGTAAGAGAGTTTCCAATCCTTCTAACTGGCAACCTTGGCATAGGCATCTTGTAGCCTGCTTTCCTAATTTGCAAAGCTGTAATCGCCGGGACCAAATTTGATGCCTAAAACTTTAATTTCCTGTTGGGGCTCTGGGAAGGTGTCCGGAAGCTTAAAGCCATCGCCTACTTCTCCCATCCAGAAAACCTCACTCTTATCCTGATTAATCTTTGAGCCAGATGCCTCAGCATACTGCTTCATGACCAATACCACCTCCTCTGTCCCAGAGATGAAAACAGACACGTCATCAGCATAGGCCAGCCTCAAAGGAGGCTCCACCGGAATGCCCAAAGCCAATCCGCACAAAGGCCCGCCCTCTAATCTCCTGATGAAGGGATCAATTGTGAACGCAAATAGCAGAGGGCCCAAAAAACACTCCTGACGCACACCTGAGCCAACGGAATGGCTGGATCGGACAAAAGGTCGTCCGATCCAGCCGATCCGATCCAGCCATTCACAAGCATAAAGCTTTCAGCCCCTCTGTAGAAGGTCTTCAGGAAATGAAGAAGAATCTCTCCGAAGGGGTCACAGGCAGCAGTAAAAAAAGTGACAGATGTAGTAAAGTGTTACTAAACCCACAACAGTAAAATCCTCACCAATTAGGGTAACCCTCTACATTTGGTTAAAAAGCTATGTGATCCTGGCTTCTCCCCTTCTTCTACAGTCCCCAATCCATCTCCTGATAGAACAGAGCATTAAGAGTCAGGCTCCACATGCTCAGTTTTGTGTGTATTGCTAGAGAGTTTTTTTTTCTTGGGAGAGTGCACATGATAAGCACAGAGCCAATCAGCACTGTCCAGACAGAGGGTCAGGGAAGAATAAAAACTCCTCCTACAAGCTTAAAGCAGACAGTGATGCAAGTCACAAGACTGCCGTAACCGCTGATGAGAAAAAGTATTTAGCAGTTTATATTTAATAAAATAATTGCATTTCCATGTTCTGTGTACTGTGAGAGACCACATATAGTGAATGCAGGATCCTGGGTTTAGTAACACTTTAACTCTTCTCAAGTCTGTTAAAAACTAATATGAAAGTTTTGTTTGGGGTTGTCTTTGGGCTGACTGTTTCTGTGCCGCAGCCTCAGTCAGTGTCTTGGACACAGAAGTATGGGATGCTTTTGTCCCACTCCATGTAGCATGCTTCCTTCCTCCATCACCTACGTCACTACAGAATTTAGCAGTATTGTAGGGATTGGAGGATAGAGACATGGCATGGCGGGGAACACAGGCATTCTGCTCTCCCATAGGAGGAAAGGTAGGAGACTTGAGCCTCCCTAACATCTCAGATGGACAAATCTCTGCTGCTGGGCTATTGTATTCTGACAGCCACTACTGGCTGCTGTAAGAATACCCAAACATGGGCAGTTTTTGCAATCATCTTAATATAATCACTTGCAATCACCTGTAGGTATATGCTATCTGCCACTATAAATGCAGTTGCATGTATGTTAGGCTCAAATCACCAAGCTTTAAAAAAAGATAGGGTGTTTTTTCTTTATTTTCAACCATGTTACTAAAATATTTCAAATCTCATATCTCATTGGACATATCTGAAAATAACTGCCACAGTGAAAATAAGGATTCTTATCCTGATGTGTTAGCTTTGTATATTTATATAAACTATATATATATATATATATATATATATATATATATATATATATATACTGCTTGTTTTTGTAAAGACATAACTATTGCTGGTTCCATAGCTGAAATGTAAAAATCGCTGAGGTCCATAAGGCAGGAAAAAAAATAAAATTTTCTTTACATATGATTGGATAACAAATTTAGCAAGCAAGTGTAAGCAAGTCCTTTAGGGCTTGTTTAGACTTGCTTTGAATTCAAAACACATTAAGGCCCCTTTCACACTTGTGTAACTTGTCCTGCGACTTGGACTTGCAAAGTCGCAAGACAAGTCGTACCCTATGATTTCCAATGAGTACCATTCATATTTGTAAGGCTTTGGTCTGACTTTGATGCGACTTGAGGTCCATAGACCTCAAGATTACACAGGCATTGCTTCAAGTCACGTTGAAATCGCATCAAAGTCCCGGCAATGTCACACGGCAAAGTCATGTCAAAGTTGCGCGACTTTCAGGTCATACAAGTGTGAAAGGGGCCTAAAGCGCCTACCGCTTCAACATGCTTTTTTTTAATGTGTTTTTGATACTTCTGTGATGCATTTTTGAAGCTTTAATTAGGCTTGGCAAATGCCCTGTGTATGTTATTTTCTATTTCTTTCAAAGGGGCCCTGTAGTTCCCCTGTTCAGCAGTAGAGATGTCGCGAACATAAAATTTTATGTTCGCGAACAGCGAACGCGAACTTCCGCAAATGTTCGCGAAGCGGGCGAACCGCCATAGACTTCAATAGGCAGGCGAATTTTCAAACCCACAGGGACTCTTTCTGGCCACAATAGTGATGAAAAAGTTGTTTCAAGGGTACTAACACCTGGACTGTGGCATGCCGGAGGGGGATCCATGGCAAAACTCCCATGGAAAATTACGTAGTTGACGCAGAGTTGGGTTTTAATCCATAAAGGGCATAAATCACCTAACATTCCTAAATTTTTTGGAATAACGTGCTTTAAAACATCCAGTGTGTGAATACGATGAGGTATGATGTTGTATCGATCAGGTAGTGTAAGGGTTACGCCCGCTTCACAGTGACAGACCAAACTCTGACAGACCAAACTCCCCGTTTAACGCACCGCAAACAACCGCAAACAGTCCATTTGCAGTGGTCACAGTGCAGTCTGTGGGCCTGACACTCACTGGCAGGCAACTGCAATTATATTACAGAGGAAAAATTAAATATATAAATATCACTACTTGTACTAAATTAATAGACAATGTTGTAATCCACTGGAAATACAGTTAACACAAACCGGACAGAATAACACAAATAACACAAATGCTGCTACTTAAATTAGTAAATATAATAAAAAATAAAATTCATCCAGAAAAAACAGGAACTGGCTTTTTCATTCGAATTTCAGTAGCGCGGGGATGGTAATAACCTCTTACCAAATAAATAGGATGATAACATATACCAAAATATTTGAATCAGATGTGATAAATATAAGCATAAAATCATAAATACATAAAAGCATGAAATCACATCAATAGGAGTCCATAAAGTCCATAGGTATAAAGTGCATAGAGCAATGAAAGTGCAAACATGACGGATCACAGGTGCAACTTATGGGGACTACCCTTGCTTGCCACCACCACACAGTGCCGGGAGAAGTATCTGAAATTCAGACTCACCAGACGCCTATGCCTAACCACTCTCATGGACTAGGCAACAACAGCATATAGTAAAATCAGGTTTCCTCCAGATCTCTGATTTGTGCTGCAAAGACTCCTCTGGAAGATTTCCTGGTAAATTTATAGTGAGTCTGAATTTCAGATACTTCTCCCGGCACTGTGTGGTGGTGGCAAGCAAGGGTAGTCCCCATAAGTCGCACCTGTGATCCTTCATGTTTGCACTTTCATTGCTCTATGCACTTTATACTATGGACTTTATGGACTCCTATTGATGTGATTTCATGCTTTTATGTATTTATGATTTTATGCTTATATTTATCACATCTGATTCAAATATTTTGGTATATGTTATCATCCTATTTATTTGGTAAGAGGTTATCACCATCCCTGCGCTACTGAAATTTGAATGAAAAAGCCAGTTCCTGTTTTTTCTGGATGAATTTTATTTTTTATTATAGGAAAAATTAAATTAATGTTTTATCTGCAAGGTGCTGTGCCACCCTATATGAGTGGTGGGCAGTGGGCACAGTATAGTCTGTGGACCTGACACTCACTGGCAGGCAACTGCAATTATATTACAGAGGAAAAATTAAATGAATCTTTTATCTGCAAGGTGCTGTGCCACCCTATATGAGTGGTGGGGAGTGGGCACAGTACAGTCTGTGGACCTGACACTCATTGGCAGGCAACTGCAATTATATTACAGAGGAAAAATTAAATGAATCTTTTATCTGCAAGGTGCTGTGCCACCCTATATGAGTGGCGGGCACTGGCAGTGGGCACAGTTCAGTCAGTGGGCCTGACACACACTGGCAGGCAACTGCAATTATATTAAAGGGTAAAAATTAAATGACTTTTTAATCTGCAAGGTACTGTGCCACCTGATATGAGTGGTGTGCACACAGTACAATCTGTATATATATATATATATATATATATATATATATATATATATATATATAGAAAAAAAATAAAAAAAGCAGATTGATATACCAGCCCTAAAAAGGGCTTTTTGGGGTGCTGTCAGGATGCTGTCCTTACAGCAGGAGTGGACACAGAACACTGGCCTAGCTAATGATTTCCCTATTAAGTCAGCAGCAGCAGCACTCTCCCTGCTCTAACTAACTCTGCAACTTCAGAATGAATCTAAGATGGATGCTGTCCTTGCTTTTTTATAGGATGTGGGAGGGTCTGGGAGGGAGGGTATGCTGATTGGCTGGAATGTGTCTGCTGACTGTGAGGTACAGGGTCAAAGTTTGCTCAATGATGATGTATAGGGGCGGACCGAACATCGCATATGTGCGCCCGCCGAGGCGAACGCGAACAAGCGATGTTCGCCGGCGAATAGTTCGGGACATCTCTATTCAGCAGTTCCCCAGCTCATTAGTACCCCTGTTCAGCAGATCCCCAGCTCATTAGTACCCCTGTTCAGTTCCCCAACACATTAGTACCCCTGTTCAACAGATCCTCAGCTCATTAGTACCCCTCTTCAGCAGACCCCCAGCTCATTAGTGCCCCTGTTCAGCAGATCCCCAGCTCATTAGTACCCCTGTCCAGCAGTTCCCAGGCTCATTAGTACCCCTGTTCAGCAGTTTCTCAGCTCATTAGTACCCCTGTTCAGCAGATCCCCTGCTCATTAATACCCCTGATCAGCAGGTCCTCAGCTCAGTAGTACCACTGTTCAGCAGATTCCCAGCTCATAAGTATCCTGTTCAGCAGATCCCCAGCTCATTAGTACCCCTGTTCAGCAGATCCCCAGCTCATTAGTACCCATGTTCAGCAGTTCCCCATGTCATTAGTACCCCTGTTCAGCAGATTCCCAGCTCAATAGTACCCTTGTTCAGCAGATCCCCAGCTCATTAGTACCCCTGTTTAGCAGATCCCCAGCTCATTAGTACCCCTATTCAGCAGTTCCCCGGCTCATTAGTACCCCTGTTCAGCAGATCCCCCCCCTCATTAATAACCCTGTTCAGCAGTTCCTCAGCTCATTACTACCACTGTTCAGCAGATCCCCAGCTCATTAGTACCCCTGTTCAGCAGTTCCCTAGCTCATTAGTTCCCCTGTTCAGCAGATTCCTTCCTCATTATTACCCCCGTTCAGCAGTTCCTCAGCTCATTAGTATCACTGTTCAGCAGATCCCCAGCTCATTAGTACCCTTGTTCAGCAGATTCCCTGCTTATTAGTACCCTCATTCAGTAGATCCCCTGCTCAGTAGTATCCCCAGCTCTGCTGATGCCCCACTCAGTAGGAGCCCCTATTTCTGCTGATCCCCCTATCAGTAGCAAGCCCCAGCTATGCTGATCCTCTGATTTGTTGATCCTCTCTCTCCGGTCTCCTCTCACCTTCGCTATATTGTTCCCACGCTACTCACCATGTGTGACAACTGCTAGTTTCTCCTGCTCCAGGCCAGCTCACCTTCTGCTATAGCGTTCCAATGTTACACACGTGTGCTGTCTGCTAGTTGCACTGCTCCAGTCTGGACCCTGCTCACCTTCCTGCTGCTCTATGCTGCACACCAGATGGGACATCTGCACCAGACACTTACAGAATATATACACATGAACCGGAGGTGACTGCTGATTCGCTTCTTGGTTTCCCAGTGTATCCTGGGATATCTCAAATTTGCAATACCTCCAAAACAAAGCAAAGCTAACGCTGACTAAAAGCCCCTCAAAAGCTTCAGGTGCTGTAGGTGAGAGCTGTCATAGACTTCTATAGAGGCTTTGGAGACGCTTTGAAGCAGCAAGAAAGCGACACTGGGTAATAATTTTTTAAGCACAGCTAAGCAAACACAACAGTGTGAACAGACCATTTTTAAAGTCTATTGAAACCTAGTAAACCACCACCTTAAAGTAGAACTATTGGCAATTTTTTTTTTCATTTTGAATAGAGCAAGAGAGGGTTATAACCCCTGTCAGTTTTTTTTTTTCGCCATCTGTGTCCCATTTCTGAGATTTACATTCACTTTCTGTCCCATAGCCAAACAGAAAGTAAGAGGAAATCTCTGCAAATTAAGGGAATTATTTGGGGACCCCCAGGCCACCAGAACTAGTGTCCCCATTGGAACATTTCTGCTCTATTATATTTCTGGGGACAACCCAAAATTTGGGATTTTTTTTACATTCACTTTGGAAAACAGGAGAAATAGATAGGGTGAATCTCCGTACAGGGGCCACAGACAGCAATAAAAACTGACAGGGGTTCTAATCCCCCTCCACTCCATTGAAAACTGCCTTCAGTTAAACTTTAATTTCCCCTTCCACTGTTGACTCCAAAGCATGGTGCCAAAATAGTAAAATTTCACCAGAAACAACCAATTTTGCCAAAATTTCAAAGAAATGAAATTTCTCAATTTCTCTGGACATATGAGAAAGATTTTTCGGTTGCAGGGTCTCATATTAAAGGCTTAGTAATCTAGGCAGAGGTTAATAAAGTACTGCTTGGAATAGGGCAGTGCCGTGATTTCCGAAGCTTCCCTGCAGTCTCAGCATATTCTGCCAGATACGTTACAAGATCAATGGATTTGCCAAACAAATGAGCTCCTTGTTGAGAAATGCAGGTTGTTTCCTAGCGATGTCTGCAAGCTCGCCGGACTAGATGAACACGTTGGGTGATCACATGACTGCCAGCTCCATGATGTCACCAACCCAGCCAGGACATAACCTAGTTATCAGCAGGTAGGCTCTGACGCCACTGAGACACTAACCCTCTATTATACCTGTCTGATGGGGATAATACAGGGGGTCATCCTCTGGGAGAAAGGAACAGCCTGTTCTACTACGGATCCTGCAATTTATGGCAGAACATCTGTTCATGGCTCTGCTTCTCCGTCCATCTAATAATTACTTTTCTCCACAATAGTCTACTTCTCGATATTCCGCCCTTTGAACCTTTTTCCCTTTTTACCTTTATCTTTGTCTTGCCGAGGAAGCTATTTAATAGGTTAATGGTGCTATTACAGTGCCTTGCAAAAGTATTCATACCCCTTGACATTTTCCACATTTTCTCATGTTACAACCAATAACCTAAATGTATTTTATTGGGATATTATGTGAAAGACCAACAAGTGGCACATAATTGTGTAGTGAAAGGAAAATGATCAATGGTTTTCAATTTTTTTTACAAATATGTGAAAAGTGTGCCATACATTTGTATTCAGACCCCTTGAGTCAATACTTTGCGGAAGCACCTTTCCCTGAAACTACAGCTGCAAGTCTTTTTGGGGATGTCTCTACCAGCTTTGCACATCTAGAGAGTAACATTTTTGCCTATTCTTCGTTGCTAAATAGCTCAAGCTCTGTTAGATTGAATGTAGAGCGTCTGTGAACAGCAATTTTCAAGTCTTGCCACAGATTCTCAATTGGATTTAGGTCTGGACTTTGAATGGGCCATTCTAACACATGAATATGCTTTGATCTAAACCAGGGATCTCCAAACTACGCCCATTAAGCTGTTGCGGAACTACACATCCCATGAAGCATTGTAAAACTATGACATTCATATATATGACTAAGCATGATGAGAATTGTAGTTGCTGAACAACTGGAGGGCCATAGATTGGAGACCCCTGATCTAAACCATTCCAATGTAGCTCTGGTCGTTGTCCTGCTGGAGGATGAAACTCTGCCCAGTCTCAAGTCTTTTGCAGACTCTACCAGGTTTTTTTCTAAGATTTCCCTGTATTTGGCTCCATCCATCTTACCATCAACTCTGACCAGCTTCCCTGTCCCTGCTGAAGAAAAGCATTCCCATAACCTCATGCTGCCACCACCATGTTTCACAGTGAGGATGGTGTGTTCAGGGTGATATGCAGTGTTAGTTTTCTACCACACATAGCGTTGTGCGAGTTCCCCACATGTCTTCTCGCAAACTGCAAACAGGACTTCTTATGGCTTTCTTTCAACAATGGCTTTCTTTTTGCCACTCTTCCATAAAGGCCAGATTTGTGGAGTGCATGACTAATAGTTGTCCTGTGGACAGATTCTCCCACCTGAGCTGTGGATCTCTGCAGCTCCTCCAGAGTTACCATGGGCCTCTTGGCTGCTTCTCTGATTAATGCTCTCCTTGCCCGGCCTGTCAGTTTAGGTGGACGGCCATGTCTTGGTAGGTTTGCAGTTGTGCCATACTCTTTCCATTTTCAGATGATGGATTGAACATTGCTCCATGAGATGCTCAAAGCTTGGGATATTTTTTTATAACCTAACCCTGCTTTAAACTTCTCCAAACCTTTATCCCTGACCTGCCTGGTGTGTTTCTTGGCCTTCATGATGCTGTTTTTTCACGAAAGTTCTCTAAAAAACCTCTGAGGGCTAAATAAAAATTCATGCCACACTTTTCAGATATTTATTTGTAAAAAAATTTGAAAACCATTTCTCATTTTCTCTTCACTACACAATTATGTGCCACTTTGTGTTGTTCTAAAATCCCAATAAAATCCGTTTACATTTTTGGTTATAACTTGACAAAATGTGTAAAATTTCAAGGGGTATGAATACTTTTTCAAGACACTGTAATAGCACCATTAACCTATGAAATAGCTTCCTCTGCAAGATAAAAGACTCACTTATTTAGTAGTCACTTTCAGAAAGTGTGGCCAAAGTGTCCATCAATATTTCTATGCAGGTACAAAACTACATACACACTCACCGGCCACTTTATTAGGTACACCTTGCTAGTACCGGGTTGGACCCCTTTTTGCCTTCAGAACTGCTTTAATTCTTGGTGGCATAGATTTAACAAGGTGTTGGAAACGTTCCTCAGAGATTTTGGTCCATATTGACATGATAGTATCGCCTGGTTGCTGCAAATTTGGTCTGGTGAGTGTGGAGGCCATTGGAGTACAGTGACCTCATTGTCATGTTGAAGAAACCAGTGGTGAGATGATTGGAGCTTTGTGACATGGTGCATTATCCTGCTGGAAGGAGCCATCAGAAGATGGGGACACTGTAGTCATAAAAGGATGGACATGGTCAGCAACAATACTCAGGTAGAACAATGCTCAATTGCTACTAAGTGGCCCAAAGTGTGCCAGAAAACAATATCCCCCACACCAATACACCACCACTACCAGTCTGAATCATTGATACAAGGTAGGATGGATCCATGCTCTCATGTTGTTTACACCAAACTCTGACCCTACCATCTGAATGTTGTAGCTGAAATCGAGACTCATCAGACCAGGCAACGTTTTTCCAGTCTTCTGTTGTCCAATTTTGGTGAGCCTGTGAGAATTGTAGCCTCAGTTTCCTGTTCTTAGCTGACAGGAGTGGCACCCGGTGTGGTCTTCTGCTACTGTATCCCATCTGTTTCAAGGTTTGATGTGTTTTGCATTCAGAAATGGTATTCTGCGAACCTTGGTTGTAACAAATGGTTATTTGAGTTACTGTTGCCTTTATATCATCTGGAACCAGTCTGCCCATTCTTCTCTGACATCAACAAGGCATTTTCATCCACACAACTGCCGCTCAATGGATATTTTCTGTTTTTCGGACCATTCTCTGTAAACCCTAGAGATGGTTGTGCGTGAAAATCTCAGTAGATCAGCAGTTTATGAAATACTCAGACCAGCTGGCACCAACAACCATGCCACGTTCAAAGTCACTTAAATCCCCTTTCTTCCCCATTCTGATGCTCTGTTTGAACTTCAGCAAGTCGTTTTCACCATGTCTAGATGCCTAAATTCATTGAGATGCTGAACATGATTGGCTTATTAGCAATTTATGTTACCAAGCAATTGAACAGGGGTACCTAATAAAGTGGCCGGTGAGTGTATGTAGCTAAATTAGAGGGGGCTTGTTGTTGTGCAATAAAACACTAAAAGTGAACCTGCCCATACAGGGAGAAGTAACAAGTTCTCTTTGTAGCCGATCTCTTCTGCTACTAATACCTTTCTGAAGCTCCTTTTTGTCTCATTTGCCTGAGTAGAAGTTTTGTGTAAGGTCAGTAGGGTGGGTCTGTATTGGAGCTTATAGAGGACTAAGGACTAGGGATAGACTGATATGTTTTTTTCAGGGCTGATACCGATACCGATATTTTGGTCACAACGTATCGGTATCGGCCGATATGGGCCGATATTTTGTACATTTAAAGTTTTGAAAAAAAAAGACAATTTTGGACACAAATCTGGTACTGAACATGTCGATTTTTGTTTAATACTTAATGGCTGGCTTGCTGGCACCCTGTGGTGGGTGGCTGACAGGCTGGCTGGCACCCTGTGGTGGGTGGGTGGCTGGCTTGCTGGCACCCTGTGGTGGGTGGCTGGCTGGCTAGCACCCTGTGGTGGGTGGCTGGCTGGCACCCTGGGGTGGGTGGCTGGTTTGCTGGCACCCTGTGGTGAGTGGCTGACAGGCTGGCTGGCACCCTGTGGTGGGTGGCTGGCTTTCACCCTGTGGTGGGTGGCTGGCTGGCACCCTGGGGTTGGTGGCTGGCTTGCTGGAACCCTGTGGTGGGTGGCTGACAGGCTGGCTGGCACCCTGTGGTGGGTGGCTGGCTGGCACCCTGTGGTGGGTGGTTGGCTGGCACCCTGGGGTGGGTGGCTGGCTCGCTGGCACCCTGTGGTGGGTGGCTGACAGGCTGGCTGGCACCCTGTGGTGGGTGGCTGGCTGGCTGGCACCCTGTGGTGGCTGGCACAGGGGCTGTGGGTGGCTGGCTGGTAAAGGGCCTTTGGGGGGCTGGCTGGTTCGCTGGTACAGGGACTGTGGCTGGCTGGTACAGGGCCTGTGGATGTGGGTGGCTGGTTGGCACCGGGCTGCTGTGGGTGAGTGTATGGCTGTGATTCACTCCCGTGAGACTAGTCCTGTCCAAGGCTAGGGAGGCGGCCTAAGAAGGCAGAATGACGTCACAAAAATATCGGCAATATCGGCCAGTTCCGGGGCTGATACCGATATATCGGGGAAAGTGCATATCAGCCCCCGATATATTGGCCTTGCTGATAATCGGTCTATCCCTACTAAGGACCTCCCTTCTGCCCCCATATGACCATGCTTGGAACGGTTGATTGACAACTCAGTTGCCATGCATTGCATAGTGGAGGAAGGGAACAAAGTCACATACTCTCCTATATTTGGAAGTACTGAGCATGTTCAAGGGTGGTAAGAGGGACAGCAGAGGAGGTGGTGTATACAATAAAAAACCTATTGGTTTGATGACAGGTTGACCAAAGGCTCTTTTTTTAACAAGTCCAGAAACACTCTATGAAGTTATTATAGGTGCCGCTTTCCCAAAGGGGGGACAGTAAAAAAAGGAGGAACAGGGACAAATACAATGCAGGAGATGTTGATTACTTTTTATAGTAAATATTAACCAGTCTTTCACATTTGGAAAATGTAAATGTTTATTATAGGAAAAAGTTTGCATTGGGTAGCTGAAGCAATGGCACAAAATGGGGGCACACTGGACTTACAAGGGGAAGATGTTCCCAGGCTTCCTCTGCCCGCACACGGAGGTTGTAATAGACTTTTGGAGCCATTTGGGATCAGCCTCTGGAATTCCTCCTGTTCCAGAATATAAATAGAACAAACTATAGGTGTGTTAAGGATACACCCTTCAGCAAGACACGCTATTTACCGGCACCATCGTTTACCTTTCATCACATTCCCTTTCAGAAGCCCTGAATTTCAACTTATTCTAAACATCTTGTTTTAAAGAAAATCTTTTAAAACTTACTGTGCTGTTTTGTACATGTCATATTGGCAATACTCATATAAGTCCTATTGGTTATATTATAGCCCTGATGAAGGGGGGGTCATCTGGAACGTTGGCTGTTTTTAATACATTTTGTGACCAATAAACTGCTTCTGGACTGTAAAAATGACATGGTGCTCTCAATATGGTGTCCCAAGTGTCCAACTGTGGCCCCTGTATTTTAATATTTCAGTTATTTGCTAGTTTAGTTACTTTCAAAGTATGGAAAATCTCGAGGCGCCTCAGCCTCAAATGTAAAAATGTAGGCTCCCTTTATATCCCCTTTAAAATCAGGAGTCTCCATCACATCAGTTCTCCCCTTTATATCAAAGCTCCCCTTCATATCAGAGTCTCCCCTTCACATTGGGGGAACCCCATCACAGTAGAGACTCCTATCACATCAGAGGTCCCCCCCTTACATTTGGTCTCCCTTTTACATTAGAGTTCCCCCTTCACATCAGATTCCAACCTTCACATCAGAGTGCCCCTTAATGCCAGAAGCACCCCTTCACACCAGTGACCCCTCATCTCCCCTTTACATCAGAGTCCCCTCTTCGCATTAGGAGCCCCACATCACATCAGATTATTGCCTTTACATCATAGGTCCCCCCATCACATCAGAGATCCCCGTCATGTCAGAGGCATACCCTTAAATCCGATTCCTCCCTTCACATCAGAGGTCCCCCCATCACATCTGATCTCCCCTTTCCATCAGAGTCCCCCCTTCACTTCAGGGCCCCCTCATAACATCAGAGGTCCCCCTTTATGTCAGAGGCACACCTTTACCTCAGATTCCTTCCTTCATATCAGAGATCACATCTAATCTCTCCTTTCTTTTAGAGTCCCCCCTTCACATCAGGGCCTCCCCATCAAATCAGAGGTCCCCCATCACATCAGATCTCCCCTTTCCATCAGAGACCCCCTTCACATCAAGGGTCCTCTTTATGTCAGAGGCACACCCTTACATCCGATTTCTACCTTCACATTAAAGGTCCCCCCCTCGCATCTGATATCTCCTTTACATTAGAGTTTCCCCTTTACATTAGGGGCGCCCCATCACATCAGAGCTCTCCCTATCACATCTGATCTCCCCTTTCCATCAAAGTCCCCAATTTACATCAGTGGCCCCCCATCACATTAGATTCCTACCTTCCCATCAGAGGTTCCCCCATCACATCAGAGGTCCCCTTTATGTCAGGGACACGTTCTTACATCAGATTCCTCCCTTCACATCAAAGGTCTCCCCCATCACATCTGATCCACCCTTTATATTAGGATCCCCCTTCACATCAGGGGTGCCCATAACATCAGAGGTCCCCCCATCACATCTAATCCTCCCTTTTCATTAGAGTCCCCCCTTCACAACAGGGGTACCCATCATATCAGGGGTCCCCTATCACATCTGATCTCTCCTTTCCATCAGAGTCCCCCCTTCACATCAATGGCCCCCCACCACATCTGATTCCCACCTTCACATCAGAGGTCCCCTATAACATCAGAGTCCTCCTTCATGTCAGAGGAACCCATTCATGCCAGTGGCCCCTCATCACATCAGAGTTATACATCAGAGGACCCCATATACATGAGAGCCCCTCATCACACCAGAGTCACCCCTATACATCAGAACAGTACATGGGTCCACCTATCTCAACAGAGTCTCCCAATCACATCAAATTCCCCCATCACCACAGATACTCCCCATCACATTAGAGTCTCCCCATCACACAGCCCTCCAATCAAATAATCACCTCTTCATGTCAGTGCCCTATCTTTTGGCTCCAGCAGCATAGCAGAGCGCCAGGGGTGGAGACAGATTTCCATCTTCTCCTGAATGTGGTGGCAAGGAGTCCCTGCATGCCACTTGCCCTGGATCAGAGTTTTGCATTGCTATGGTGTGTGTGAGCCAACCCCCATGACCATATCAACTAATGACGCCATACGTCCTCGCCCTAGAACATCATTGGCAGTTATGGCTCTGGCTGCTAGCCCCCCTGCACCATGGCAACTTATGACTCCAATCCAGGACAAACTATGTTCCATGCTTGCGCCATTCTGGGGGAATCAGGTGGCACCCTGGTTGTGAAAAACTGCTCTAGAGAGATGCCCAAGAAAAAAAATTTCACATTCAACTGGGACATTCAGTGCAAACCAGGAATCCACTGCCCTATCTAACTACCAAGATGATTTAAGCCAGCCAAAAATTGAGTGATTTTCATTTATACAACCATGAGTTGCAGGAAAGAAAATTGATTGATTCCCCCATCAACACTAACAGTGTTGATGGGGGAATGCCTCCATGCCGCTAGCAATAATGTAAAATCTGACTGCTTGGTTGTACCCAGGCTGATAGATCAATCATCTTGGGTACATTCAGCCTGCCCATACATGTTTCGAATTTTGGATGATCCCTGATATTTGTCTGTTGCTAGCTTTAGAGATTGCCAGCGTTGTCAGGTTCTTATGGCTGTCCATGTCCCCACTGAGAGAGTCACCCTCTTCATTTGACCATAATGGCCTTTAAACCAAGGCTTTGATGGCCCGTTCCTAGGCTGGTAAATAGATTCAACATGGGTTCTACTTGTTCCAGGACATTTTATGGATAAACGGTAAAACCTGTAATGCCCAAGGGATCATTCTAGTTAAAAAATAAATTACAATTTTTTAAAAAATCTGAAGCTTTTTTAAATCCCTGCTGATCGTGCCATCAATGTTTTTGTTCAGGCATGTCCTGTTATAGGTTGACAACACTCTGTTCCTGTCCTTTAGTTGTGCTCCTACATTGTCACTCTGCCACAAGCACTTTTAATGGAGACTGTTAGGGCTCCATCTGACTTGATTGCTCTGGGGAGGTGCATTAACCGCTTGCCGACTGCGCACAGAATATTTACTGCGGCAGTCAGCCCCGTCCAGGCAGAGTGACGTAGATCTACGTCGCTAGCCTGTCACCGGGTTTTGAACCAATAGCAGGCAGGGGCGCGCCCGCTGAGGCTTGTTCACAGAGGAGTCAGGGCGTGTGACCCGATGTCCACCGGTCACACTACGATCGTCGGTAGAGCGGGAGAAAGGCGGGCGGCTTATGTAAACAAAGCCGCCTGTCATTCTCCCCTGTGTAAAAATGGAGATCAGACGGTTTTACTATGTAGAACCGTTGATCTCTGTTTTTACACTAGTAGCCATGTCCCATCACAGTTAGAAACACGCCCCTAGGACACACTTAACCCCTCCCTCTCCAATACAGTTAACCCCTTCCCTGCCAGTGTCATTTTTACAGTAACAGTGCATATGTATAGCACTGATTACTGCAGTAATGTCACTGGTACCCCCAAAAGTGTCAAAAATGTCAGTCAAGGGTCCGATCTGTCTGCCGCAATGTCGCAGTACCGCAAAAAAAATCGCAGATCGCCGCCATTACTCGTTAAAAATAAAAACACCAAAAATGACAAAAATCTTTCCCTTTGTTAGTAAACGCGATAACTTTTGCGCAAACCAATCAAAATACGCTTTTTGCGATTTTTTTTTACCAAACATATGTAGCATAAAATAAATTGGCCGAAAATGTTAAAAAATTTTGATTTTTACATTTTTTTGGGGGGGAATTTCATATAAAAAAAAGTGAAAAATATTGTTATTTTTGCAAAACTTTTTTTGTTTATAGCGCATGATCAAAAAATCGCACAGGTGATCAAATACCACCAAAAGAAAGCTCTGTTTGTGGGAAAAAAAGGACGTGAAATTCGTTTAGGTACAGCGTCGCACGACTGCGCAATTGTCCGTTAAAATCACGCAGTAAAAAATCGCAAAAAACCCCCTGGTCAGGAAGGGGGTAAAATCTTCCGGGGCTTAAGTGGTTAAAGTATGTGCCACGAATTACCATGTGCTATGTTAAGGCAGCCCATTCAAAAAAAATACACCCAGGATGGGCAAAAGAATTAGACAAGCACCATTTTTTACTTAAGCAGGTACCTCCAATTATAGGGTGATTATGTTCTCAAACTATGTTCCCAAGGCCCCCCTTTCAATGGAGACTACATGTAGAAGGTACAGTCCACTGCTGTCACCATCAGGAAACCTGCCCTGTGAAATACTATGAAGCCATCGCTGGAGTGTATGCATGCCTTATGAGGCAACAAAGAATGACAAAAAGGTGAATACAAGTATTTATTTTTCACAGTGCTTTAATAAACTACAGGTCATTTAGTTATGGTTTCCATCCACTTTAATCAGAGAGATAAATTGCTCATTGATGAATGAAGATCTATTTTACTGTAAGCCATCAGCCCAGCTTGACACCATCTGAGAAGACATATTCAGTCTTTACAATGGACAGGATGCCAGTTAGGAATGCAGGTCAAAAGTTACCTAGACAACTACCAGTCAACAGCACGCATTATTCCCCCAAGGGGCTCAACGACAGAAACCGCCTATGGCAGGTGATTTGTACTTCGCCGACGAGGAGACAAAAATCTGTCACTGGGTTAAGCCGGAAGTCTAAGAATACCAGATGACTTATTTTTAGGCCAGGTGTACATGACATACATGTGCACTATGGCTGCCCTGCTATTGGTTCCAATCCATGCCCAAAATCATTCAACAAATGTGAAACCAATACTTGTAACGTTGCATAGCCCTGGTGTCATCTTGGGTAAATAGCAAAAAATTCACAAAAAACACAAATTATATATGAAAAACATGCTAAGAAGAAAATGTGTGCTGCTTTTAAACTGATATTTTCTATTTGTTTTAGTTCTATATATTTTTGTGTTACAAAATAATTTTTATTCAGGCAGCATCCTTGACAAAAGTTTTCAGGGCAATCTGAGTTTTCCAAAGGCGCAGTAGCTTTTTCCCTTCGGACTGTCTCTCTAAAAACCCTATATTGAGCTGCCAGGCAGAGGGAAGGGGGAATATGTCACTGCTCTAACAGGTTCAGCTGCCACTTACCTGTACGAGGAGCTCAAGATTATAAGGGTAGCCTCTTGCCCAATTCCCGTCGGGAGACACCCCTGAAAGTTTAGACAAGGACTGCTAGGGCAATGGAAAGGCGCAGGAGCCAGGAACCTGGAACCACAGAATTTGGGAGCACTGGTGTCTGGTAAACATAAGTCCAGGGATGAGGGCACCCCAACTTCACCCACTGCAGGAAGGTACCAAATCACAAGCAGGAGTGCAAGGCGCTGACAACAATATACAGAATCTATTTGCAAAATCTTGGCAAAGAGTGCAGGCTGAGGTTGGTAACACAGGTAGGCAGCAGGCATAAACATGCAAGGGTAATTCATGGCAGGAAGATATCCATTCACAAGCAGAATTAAGATGAGAGACAAGCAGAGGTTGGCAACAAGCGGACAATGAGGTTCAGAATTGATAGACAAAATCTTGGTCAGGGTTCCAAGCTGAGGTCGGTAACACAGGTAGGCAGCAGGCATAAACAGTCAATAGTAATCCAGGGCAGGAAGGTATCAATTCACATGCAAGATCAAGGTCACAGAGACAAGCAGAGGCTGGCAATGTGTGGTCATCAAGGTATAGAATCTATTGGCAAAATCTTGGACAAGAGTGCAGGCTGAGGTTGGTAACACAGGTAGGCAGCAGGCATAAATAGGCAAGGGTAATCCAGGGTAGGAAGGTATCAATTCACAAGAAGGTGTAAGAAGAGGTTTGCTGTTCAGAGCTGTGTTTCTGTTCAATCCCGCCGGGACTTGGCAAATGCGCGTGCGCGAACGCACGCACGCAAGCACGCAACGTGACAGATGCTGGCGCCAAATGGACTATTTAAACCCAGCCCTTGTTCAGCTCCAGTGCTGCTTTGTCTTCAGCCTTGTTGACTTGAACCTGCTAACCTGTATCCTGTTTACCAGTACCAGACCCGGCTTATCCTCACTATCCACCTGCACCGACCTCGGCTTGTCCCTTGACCTCCGCTCCAGTCTGCTCCTTCTGGCTCCTGTATGACCGTTTGGCTTCTGACCCAGTTTGTCTCACTACGCTCCTGCCACCAGCACTAGTTGCCTGCATACCTGCTTGGACCTATCCAGCTATCCCTGTCTGTGGACATCAGCCTGCTTCCAGCTACATCAGGCACTCGTGCTACTCTATACTCGGCGCCTCCTGTCTGCACTATCAGGGGTTCCGAGTCAGAGGCGTAAGAGAGGCCTTCCTCGCCGTTCAGGCTCACCTCCAGGTACGTGATAGAAGGATTATGGTCAGAGACAAGCAAAGGTTGGAAACGTGTGGTCAACAGTGTACAGAATATATTGGCAAAATCTTGGTCAAGGGTGCAAGCCAAGGTTAATAACACAGGTAGGCATCAGGCCTGAACAGGCAAGGGTAATCCAGAGGCAGGTAAGATGAAAGCTGGGTCAATAACAGAGTCAAGCATATTTAGGATCAGGGATAACAGAAGTACAAGCTGAAAGACCAACCAGCAATGATCAGAGCCCAGATTTAAATAGGCCACTAGGCACCAGTACCTGTGGTGGACATGTCCATGCGTCTATGTGTACGCCATTGTTTTGTGTGCTTAGGTAGGCTCCTATGCCCAAAACATGTGCATGTTTATGTGCATAAACATGAGCATGAACCTCTAATGGCTGATATGATGTTCCCGACATCAGCTATGTATGTAATCTGAGCTTCACCTATCTATTTCTTTAAGCAACCGGCATTTTTGGCAAATCAGTTATGGTGAATATGAATACATAACATTTTATATTTATTTAACAAAAATGACTTTAAAAATTGTTTTAATTCTCAAAATATTAAACAAAAAAAAATATATTACTTAAAAACTAGTTTTAAAAAAAGTAGGATGACAATTGTGGAAAATATGAATGGAAATTACGTTTTTCTTTTAAATGGATAACTCACAAAATAGAGTGATGAAAATTGATCGATGATAGCTTGTGTGGTGATGGTCATAATTTGTATGTGCACTGATGAGCATTTTCAGAGCTTGTGACACCTCTGTATATTTTGGGCGTCACCTAATTATAAGTGGCACTCAAATCTGGCTCATGGCTTCCAAGGATCTATAGCTATGTATGGGCAGCTAAAGATCCATGCATGTCATCCTGGGTGGTAGGCAACACGCATATGTGACTACAGGGACTGCTAATGAATACATTGTACTTGACAATACACAAGCTATGTTTTTGAATTGCATACACACACCTCTCTTTGTTTGCCTGGCTGGGAAAGAACCCAAAGCAACTCCCCCATAAAAATCCCCTATAAAGCTTCCAACGGCATTGTTGGCTTCTCTTCAATGGAAAGAGAGCAACAGTAACGTCTACAGATCCCTGCTAAAAGGGAATGTATAGTGTTTTGTATAGTTTTTTTTTTTTTATTGATTTGTTTTTAGAATGTAAAAATGCAATTAAACATTTTTTTTAGTCAAGTATATAAACATTACATATGAATATCTCATATTTATGATTCCAGCCAGCAGGTGAAACCCTTGGCTCCTTTTTATGTTTTCATGGGAGCATTCAATTGTTTTACTGAAAAAAGCTTGCTGTTTACAGATCTCAGTAGCTGAAGATCAGATTACACAGAAGTCAGAGAAGTGACTCATCTCCCTCTCTCCTTGGTTGGTAAGGTCATGAACAAGAGAGAGACAGTCTAAAAGGAAACCTACGCTGGTGCTCTTTTTTGAATAATTCTCTGTGTATCACGAGCAGTGGCAGCTGGTGCTCCATGGGCCGGGGGGGCAGCAGATGGACCACACTATACCCCCCCGAACCACATCAGCCTGCACATCATCCCCCCCCCCCCGGTCGCCGGCTCACTCACCCTGGACATGTGGAGGGCAGGCAGCAGCAGCAGCGGCAGCTCCTCTCAGTCTCCTGCCTCTCCTCCCTCCTCCTCCTCCTTGGCATGGCTTCTCCTTTTGGCCAACCAGGAAACGGGTCTCAGGATTCGCTTCCTGATTGGCCAGGAGGAGAATCCGTGTGACAGTAGGAATATTCTCAAGCCCACCCTTTTTTGAAGCCTATTAGAGCCTCTGGCTCTAATCACGTGCTTCAAAAAAAAAGAAAAAAAAAAAAACCCCATTGGAATCGGGCCCAGACACATGGATGGGGGGGGGCAGCCCCCCCTGCGCCTCCAATGGATGGGCTGCCACTGATCACGAGTCATAGATCCAAACTGAATTTATAGTCTTTTTGTCAAATAAACAACTCATAATTTTACGTTTCTTGTAGATCAAAGCAGGGTGCACAAAAATATTCCTTGAAAATATGCTAGTGTAAGGACCTTAAAAACAAAATGTGGGGAATTTATCAAAACTGGAGCAGCGGTGCATGGCGACCAATCAGCTTTTATCTTTCATTTTCAAAGCTTACCTTTCGAAAGTACTTCCAAAAAACATTTGTTTTTTAACATTTCATTTTGGAGTGAATCCAAATGAAAACCACATTCTCTGTTAGAAATTTGTTTGAGCAAAGTCCTCCATCGAGTTTCTTCATCTTTTCTTGTCACTGTGAAAGAATATGAATGTTGAGTTGACCCCACTAACCATTCAAAAATCAAATGAATGTTTTCAAATAAAAAAACTAAATTCTACCAGCATATGGCCAGCAATTATCTCAGATTGCAGATAGGGGCTGTCCTCTGTGTGTTTATCTTCAGTGATCCAACCGCAGCACCCCATCTCCATTGACTGCACAGGCACTACTTCTTTTCTCCAATTAGCAAGGAGCGGGAACGTCCCACATTGGAGAGAATTAGGGGTGGCTATTTGACAAATAGACTAATAATCCAGGATGCACCTATGATACATAAGCACAGACCATTATAGATATTCAAATGAAGAGTACCTGTAGAGGTTTCCTTTTTAGGTGGTCTCTTTCTAATTGAAGCTCTTTTTATAGCCTTATGCTGGCAATAAAATAGCAGATTTCAAACGAACCTTCGTACAAACGTTGATCCAAAAATTCTCATCAGTGCATTCGATGAAGAATGCACATCAGGAGGGCTGGCTTCATTTGGCACATTTTAATTTACTGAAAACAAAAATGATTGGCAACAGCCATTTTCAGAAGGAGTTGAGGAAAGCAGAAATGCAAAGAAGGAACAGAAGGCGCTTCAAAGTGCAGCATTCACAATGTTTAAAGGAGTTGTAAAGGCAGAAGGTTTTTTTTATCTTAACCACTTGCGGACGGTTCGCTGCAGATATACTGTGGCAGGCTGGCTCGGCTGCGCCCGCCCCAATTAGGAAGCGGGGAAGCCGATCCATGGGGCCGGCGCTACATATATTACCAAAAATATGTAGCAAAGTACAAATTGGCCTAAAAGGATGAAAAAAATTGATTTTTAAATTTTTTTTTTTGGTAATGTTATATAGCATTGTTTTTTTTTTTTTTCAGAATTGTCACTCTTTTTTTGTTTATAGCGCAATAAACAAAAATCGCACAGGTGGTCAAATACCACCAAAAGAAAGCGCTAATTGTGGGAAAAAAAGGACTTCAATTTTATTTGGGTACAGCATTGCATGACTGCGCAATTGTCTGTTGAAGTAATGCAGTGCCGAATCGCAAAAATGGCCTGGTTATAAGGAGGGTAAAACCTTCCTGTCCAGAAGTGGTTATTGCATTCTATGCATTAAGATAAAAAGCCTTCTGTATGCAGTAGTCCCCCTCAGCCCCCCTAACACTTATCTGAGGTCCCTCTCTGTCCAGTGATGGCCAGAAGTGTCTCAGCCCTCTAAAATTCTCCTTCCTGATTGGCTGAGACACAGCAATGGAGCCATTGGCTCCTGTTGCTGTCAATTAAAGTCAGATAGCCAATCAGGGGAGAGGGGGGGCTGGGCTGGGTCGGGGATCTGTGTCTGAATGGACAAAGGGAGCTGTTACTCAGCTCGGGTGCCCCCTAAAGAAAGCTGCTTGCTGTGGGGGCACTGAACAGGAGGGAGGGGCCAGGAGCACAGAAGAGAGACCTGAGAAGAGGAGGATCCAGGCCAGTCTGTGAAAATTCACTGCAACAGAGGAGGTAAGTATAAGATGTTTGTAATTTTTTATAGGAAAAAAAACAAGACTTTACAATCACTTTATTTAAGAATAACAGTAAAAACACTTACAAGAACCATGGTAAAGGTAGGAATATCAAGTTAAAAAAAAAAGTCTTTGCTTTTTCCTGGGTCTCTAGGGGGAGATAAGCCGACCAGCAGCTGTGTGAGACATCCAAGGGGGAGAAGCAAGGAGCAATATGGCTGCCAAGGCTTCCGGGACCACGCTGGAACGAATGGAACAGGAAGTGACGTAAGCGGGAGGCAGTAACGCGTTTCAGTGCATGTGTGGATCACTCCTTCATCAGTGGCGTCTACAAAAAAATGGAAGTGACGTTCCAGCAAGATTCTCGAATCGGGTGAGTCATGTTATGCTTTGGATTTATGCATCAAATAATTGTTTTTAATTGGAAAAGTGTAATGATTGAAGATTCTATACATACTGCACTAGTGGAGCTCTCCTCTTTTTCCCATACATGAACGAGTTGACCCATACCTGCAGAGGTGGAGATCGTTATGTCGGAACCATTAACCCTCTGTGGTTCAACTGCTCAATTGCCAAACATGAGAATGTGAGGCAATTAGATCTGGTGAGTTCAAATCTAATGGGGAAGAGGTGACTGGCGCACAAGTGGTGTGGTGTGAAGAGCTTAATACTGTTGGAGGACTTTTTCATTTGCACCGTGGCATACTCTGGCATTGAGTTTATAATGGACTTTTGTCATTCGATTTTTATATTTTATTTTTGTCACTACTTGGGTGATTTCATCATATTATTTCATTTTATTTATTTTATTTCATTTTATTTTTCATTATTTCATGCATGTGTTATTTATCACATTGTTATGTGTATTTATCACTACTATCAGTGTTTTTGTTAATAGCATGCACTGATACTTTGCTGTGTATATTTAATTATGCAGTTTAGCACCACTGGTTACCTATAGTTATTGGTTTAGGTGAAAGGTTGATCTTATTTGTATTGCCATCCTAAAGTAATAATGTTGATGTACAGTAAATAATCTGGTTCCCGGGCAGGTGGCTTCCATGCACCAAAAGATCTCCTTGGTTTGTGGTGTACCATTGTCTGCTCCCGGTAGGGGGTGGGTGGGGGAAGCCGTCCCCGCTGGGAGAAGACAGTGATTATTGCTAGCAGCTACAGCAGATAATTGCAAGTGAATCCAGCAGGCTGCTTGTACCCAAGTTGATCGGTCGATCACCTTGGTACATTCAGCCTACCCATTAATGGTACGAATCTTGGCCAGTTCATTCAAACCCTGTATGGTGGGCCTAATGTAACACAAATGGAACTTGAGGTGCAACACCACTGCTAATAGGTGCAGATACAACTTTATTCCAATAAGTCAGGGGGACTTTCCAAAAACTACCAACGCATTTCGGGATATAAATACGTCCCCTTAATCAGGGTTCTTCCGGTGTGATTACAAGCACAAGCCTTGCCAGCATCTGCTATGGCAATATTCCTCTGGTTCAGCAAGGACACCTTCCATATTTCCACCTCCAGGTGTACTTTATTCCCAGGAAATCAAGCAAATTTGCAGAGATAACCTTTTACCTTTTTTCTTTCCTCCAAGAGCTGTGCTGGGGTAATCAAGTGTTCTGCCCATTCAAATGAGTACATTGGCTGACTAATACTCCTTTAGAAATAAATCCATAATTTAATAAAAACATACAGTTAAATATAAAAAAAGAAACCTTAACTCTTTTCTATGTACAGTATAGAACTAGAATTTGTACAATTTCACCAAGTATAGTGCCTTCCAGGTGATTTACAACTGCATGTACTAGCTTGCTGGGACTTGTAGTTACATGAAACATCTAATGCTAGGAACTTGTCATTGGAACAGTACAGTGAGTTGTTTGTTTAATGTCAGCTGTAGGGCAAACTGTGGGGGCTCCTTGTATCCCCAAATCATTTGAGGTGTTATAGTTGGGTCACCGTTGGTACATTTGCAACCCCTAATATGATGCAACTTAAACTCCCCTATACGCAAACAAAACCCCTTATTTTATTTTATTCGAATTATTTTATTTTACTGTTCTTTATTTGATTCTATTTGATTTAATTTATTATTATTTTTTTAATTTTGTGCCAAGTAGTAGATACACTTTGCTTGTCTTTGAAGACAATTTAAGAAATTTAACATCACAAGGTCATCTTTTATTAATGGAGTGGAACACACAGTACAATAAATATGTAAAATACCAAAAACTAAGTTACTTTAAGGCCCCTTTCACACTTGTGCAACCTAAAAGCCGTGTGATTTTTCCGTGATTTGGCTGCCGCGAATTTTACCGTGATTTTGATGCAATTTTGACTGGACTTGAAACAATGTCTATGTCTTTGGACCTCAAAACTCATTAAAATCGGCCCAAAGTAGTGTAGGGACTACTTTGAAGTCGTTGCGACTTGAAGTCATTCAGATGTGAACGGTACTCATTGAAAATCATGGAGTACGACTTGTCATGCGACTTTGCAGTCCCAAATCACAGGACAAGTCGCACAAGTGTGAAAGGGGCCTTAAATCCCACTTTGTGTACTTTTGCTGTTGTTGACCAGTAGATGTCTAAATGCACAAAAATGTGTCCTCTGTCCTTTAGCTTCTGGCAGGGGAACCGGACAATCATATCTTTAGGCACAGAGGGGTTAATCTTCGGAGGTGGAAATCTTGGCACAGAGGCAGAGGTAAGTATGCAAAAAAGGGGTTCAGTTTCTATCATGCATTAAGCTTATATTATTTTTATCGAAAATGTAACCACAATGCGCACCCACACATGCATTTACGCGTAGCAGCATGCCAACACTCCTGCATCGTGCGTTGTGGTGCGCTACATGGCTAAAAATACTGCAATTGTGTGTTTTGGTGCAGTTGGTAGACCATTAACATGAATGGGCTGCCATAGCACAGCGTATGTCAAAGCTAACACAACGCATGGTTCTAAAAGTGCTAATGAGGGGATCTTCATGGCATCTGAGCACCACAAACTGAAAAGGTTATTTAATTCATTTTTAATATTAAGCTTTATTTTGTTGAGAAATTTGAAAAACACCCCCTAGTATTTCTGGCCCTGGTCATCTCGCGTAAGGGCAGATGATTCATGCAACATTTACTTCCTGGAATCCATCTGCCCTTAGCTCAGACAAGTAGGTGTTCTGTCAGAATACCGCTACCTATCAGATTCTGTTACCGGACTAGAACAACTTACTGCGCATGCGCCATGCATTCCAACATGGCCGGTGTTCTATCAGAATACCTATCAGATTCTGCAACCGGAAGTGACGTTTGGAGGAGAACAACTTACTGCGCACGCGCCATGCGTTCCAGCATGGCCGCTCTGCGATCCAATAGTTTTCTTAATGTGACAGAACACAAAGCAGAGGCGGACATGTTCCTAAACCCACGCAAGTCTTGAATTTTACATTTATTTTAGCAGTAAACTCTCCTTATATACTGAAATAGACACCGCGACCGAGTAAAATAGTCTGTTTCGCTATATAATCAGTTTGTCGCGGAGCAGTACGGGGTGTACCAAGATGGCCGTCGCCACCTTTTGCCTGCAGGTTTATTGCTATACTTACTAGAATACAATAATAATAGAAATGTAATACTGTGATTCAGTATATAAGTTGAATTTACTGTTAACCGCTTGCCGACTGCCGCAAGTAGATATACTGCGGCGGTCAGCCCCTCACAGGCAAAGTGACGTATATATACACGTCACTAGCCTGTGAGGCTCTGGGGAGCGAGACGGACCCCCCCCGCGCATGTGACCGGCGGACCCGATGTCCGCCGGTCACTCTGCGATCGTCGGGGGAGAGGGAGAAAGGCAGGCAGCTAGTGTAAACAAGCTTCCTGTCATTCTCCCCTGTGTAGAAACACTGATCATATGGTTCTACTATGTAGGACCATTGATCAGTGTTCCTACAGCTCAAGCCAAAGCCAATCACAGTTAGAATCACGCCCCTAGGGACACACACAGCCCCTCCCTCTCAAATAAAGTTAACCCCTTCACTGCCAGTGTAATTTTACAGTAACAGTACATATATATATAGCACTGATTACTGTAGAAATGTCACTGGTAACCCCAAAAGTGTCAAAAATGTCAGTCAAGGGTCCGATCTGTCTGCCCCAATGTTGCAGTACCGCAAAAAAAATTGCAGATCGCCGTCATTACGCGTTAAAAAAAAAAAACAACAAAAATGACAAAAATCTTTCCCTTTGTTAGTAAACGCGATAACTTTTGCGCAAACCAATCAAAATACGCTTTTTGCGATTTTTTTTTTTACCAAACATAGGTAGCATAAAACAAATTGGCCGAAAATGTTAAAAAATTTTGATTTTTACTTTTTTTTTTTTGGGGAATTTTATATAAAAAAATGTGAAAAATATTGTTATTTTTGCAAAATTGATGCTATTTTTTTGTTTATAGCGCGTGATCAAAAAATCGCACAGGTGATCAAATACCACCAAAAGAAAGCTCTGTTTGTGGGAAAAAAAGGACATCAAATTCGTTTAGGTACAGCGTCGCACGACCGCGCAATTATCCGTTAAAGTCACGCAGTGCCGAATTGCAAAATACCCCCTGGTCTTTTAGCAGCAAAATCCTCCGGGGCTTAAGTGGTTAAAATAAATGTAAAATTTAGGACTTGAGTGTGTGTAAGAAGATGTCTGCCGCTGCTTCGTGTTCTGTCACATTAGGAAAGCTATTGGAACGCATAGCGGCTATGTTGAAACGCATGGCGCATGCGCAGTAAGTTGTTCTCCTCCAAACGTCACTTCCGGTTGCAGAATCTGATAGGTAGCGCTATTCTGATAGAACACTGGCAGTGTGCTTAGCTGAGAAAACCCCTCCTACTCTCCTCCTCTCCTGAAGACTCCTGGGATGTATGACAGTATTTGCCTAGGCATGGAACCAGGAAGCAACTGAGGAAATGTAAAAACAAATAAGTATAAAAGAAGTAAATATGATATACTTTCCTATCTATAGTATTTACTAATGCTAGCAGCAAGAAGATTAACCCCTTCACGTTGACGGAATGCAAAAATGCGGCCTCGGCATCAAGGGGGTTGTACTGGAGTGATACCTGCAGCTAGAGGCATCAACCCGGTACCGTTGTTTAGAGACGGCAGTTGACTTTCTTGTAATAACAACCAAAGTCGCTAAGTAGCCGATCATTTACCGTTACAAGGAGCGGGAGGGGACGCCCCCGGCTCCGGCTGCCTTCCGCAGCTCCCCTGGGTCTCCCATTCCACGGGAGACCCGAGCGACAAGCCGGCACATCCATCGGCTGGCTGAAGACCCAAACAAAGCCGGATTTGGCTCTAAACAGGTCTTCGATGTAGAAACCCGAAAGTGATGTCATGACATCATTTCCTGGTTACTGGAGCCTTAAAGGCGCCAGATTTTAAACAATTGACAGTATTCAAAACTGCAGTGCAGAGGAGGGATTTGGGGTCTTTTGGACCCCAGATCCCTCCATAAAGAGTACCTGTCACTGCCTATTACTGCCACAATGGATGTTTACATTCCTTGTAACAGCTATAAAAGTGATCAAAAATTTTTTTTTTTTTTTTTAAGGGACAGTGTAAAAATGAAAAAAAAATGTAATAAATAAGAAAAAAAAAAAAACAATTTAAAGCACCCTGTTCCTCCGTGCTCGCACGAGAAGTCGCACCGCATATGTAAACAGTGTTCAAACCACACATGAGGTATCACCGCGATCGCTAGAGTGAGAGCAATAATTCTAGTACAAGACCTTCTCTGTAACTCTAAACTGACAACCGTTACATTTTTTTAAAGTATCGCCTCTGGAGATTTTTAAGTACCGTATTTTGTCACCATTCCACGAGTGTGCGCAATTTTAAAGCATGACATTTTAGGTATCTATATACTCAGCATAACATCATCCTTCACATTATACAAAAAACTGGGCTACTTTTACTGTCTTTTTTTAAATTAATTAAAGTGTATTTCTTTAAAAAAAAATTGCATTTGAAAGACCGCTGCGCACATACCGTGTGACGTAAAATATTGCAATGATCACCATTTTATTCTCTAGGGTCTCTGCTAAAATATATAATATTTTGGGGTTCTAAGAATTTTCTAGCAAAAAATATTGATTTTAATTTGTAAGCAACAAGTGTCAGAAAAAGGGTTAGGCATAAGGGGTTAAAAATAATCACTGTTGATTTGGGAGAGTGAAGTTCCACTTTGTTGAGGATACCAGGAGGGTTCATGTTAGATTGTATGGAAGACTAGTGTGAAGGGTACAAGAAGGGTTCCTTTTAGCATTGCATGTGAGGGTTAATGTTGGGGTGAATAAGTGCTAGGCCTCATTCCCAATAGCATTAGGGGTTGATTAACCACTTAAGCCCCAGGAGATTTTACCCCCTTCCTGACCAGGCCCTATTTTGCGATTCGGCACTGCGTGATTTTAACGGACAATTGCGCGGTCGTGCGACGCTGTACCTAAACAAATTTGACGTCCTTTTTTTCCCACAAACAGAGCTTTCTTTTGGTGGTATTTGATCACCTCTGAGATTTTTTGATCATGCGCTATAAACAAAAAAAGAGCGACAATTTTGCAAAAATAACAATATTTTTCACATTTTTTTATATGAAATTCCCCCCCAAAAAAAAGTAAAAATCAAAATTTTTTAACATTTTTGGCCAATTTGTTTTCTGCTACATATGTTTGGTAAAAAAAATCGCAATAAGCTTATTTTGATTGGTTTGCGCAAAAGTTATTGCGTTTTACTAACTAAGGGAATGATTTTTGTAATTTTTGTTGTTTTTTTTTTTAACGAGTAATGGCGGCGATCTGCGTTTTTTTTTGCGGGACTGCGACATTGCGGCGGACAGATCGGACCCTTGACTGACATTTTTGACACTTTTGGGGGTACCAGTGACATTACTACAGTAATCAGTACTATACATATGCACTGTTACTGTAAAAATGACACTGGCAGGGAAGGGGTTAATTTTATTGGGGAAGGAGGGGTTAAGTGTGTCCCTAGGGGCATGCTTCTTACTGTGCAGGGATGCGGCTTTTTATCTAACAGCAGAGATCTACGGTCCTACATAGCAGGACCGTATGATCTCTGCTGTTACACAGGGGAGAAAGACAGGCGGCTTTGTTTACATTAGCCGCCTGCCTTTCTCCCTCTGTAACTGACGATCGCGAGTGACCGGCGCACATCGGGTCCGCCGGTCACTCGTGCTGAGGTGTCCGTGAACGAGCGGGGGCGGGAGCGCGCCTCCGGCGGCGCACACTTGCCCCCTATTGGCTCACAGGCTAGTGACGTACCGGTACGTCACTTTGCCTGCACTGGGCTGACCGCCGCAGTATATGTACTTGCGGCGATCGGCAAGCGGTTAAAACTTGGAGTTAAGCCAAGCTTTTACCGGCCTGCCAATTGCTTCCCCTGTTAATGCAGAGGCAGCGGCTAGGGGTGAACACATGCCACCAACAAGATGCTTTGCTTCATGGAAGGAACTCTATGTAGGAACCCTACGAGTGCCAATCTCCATTAAATGTGGCATGTGCTTTGTTCTCATGTATTAAGGAAAAAAGATTGGGACTTTAAATGAGGTGCGTGTTAATTTCCATCACAGGGAGCCTTACCCGGCTTGTGTCTCATTCAAAGTCCCAAAACTGCCCTTACTTAACCACTTGCTGACCGCTGCAAGTACATATACTGTGGCAGTCAGCCCCTCACAGGCAAAGTGACGTACCGGTACGTCACTAGCCTGTGAGGCTCTGGGGAGCGAGCGCGTGCCGCGGGAGGCGCGCTCCCGCACGGTCACATACCCCCTGCGCGTGTGACCGGCGGACCCGATGTCCGCCAGTCACTCGGCGATCGTCGGTGAAGAGGGATAAAGGCAGGCGGCTAATGTAAACAAGCCGCCTGTCATTCTCCCCTGTGTAGAAACAGTGATCATACGGTTCTACTATGTAGGACCGTTGATCACTGTTCCTACAGCAAAAGCCACAGCCAATCACAGTTAGAATCACGCCCCTAGGGACACACATAGCCCCTCCCTCTCAAAAAAAGTTAACCCTTTCACTACCAGTGTCATTTTGCAGTAACAGTGCATATGTATAGCACTGATTACTGTAGTAATGTCACTGGTAACCCCAAAAGTGTCAAAAATGTCAGTCAAGGGTCCGATCTGTCCGCCGCAATGTCGCAGTACCACAAAAAAAATCGCAGATCGCCGCCATTATGCGTTAAAAAAAAACAACAAAAATGACAAAAATCTTTCCCTTTGTTAGTAAACGTGATAACTTTTGCGCAAACCAATCAAAATACGCTTTTTGTGATTTTTTTACCAAACATATGTAGCATAAAACAAATTGGATGAAAATGTTAAAAAATTTTGATTTTTACATTTTTTTGGGGGAATTTCATATAAAAAAATTTGAAAAATATTATTATTTTTGCAAAATTGTCGCTCTTTTTTTGTTTATAGCGCATGATCAAAAAATCGCACAGGTGATCAAATACCACCAAAAGAAAGCTCTGTTTGTGGGGAAAAAAGGACGTAAATTTTGATTGGGTACGGCGTCGCACGACCGCGCAATTGTCAGTTAAAGTCGCACAGCGCCGAATCACAAAAAGTGGCCTGGACGTAAGACAGCAAAATCCTCCGGTGGTAAAGTGGTTAATTTCCCTCACAGGGAGCCTTACCCAGCTTGTGTCTCATTCAAAGTCCCAAAACTGCCCTTTTTTTAACATGTTCTCATGTATTAAACAATTCATGAACATGTCTTCCTTTTTTTTCCTCCATGTTTTAGTCCTAAATAAACTATGATGAAAAGAATAGCCCCCACCCTACACTTCCTTCCCAATGAATGGTCCTCCACATCCAGACATCCCCTCCAGAGAAGAAAAGACACTTGAAAAGACCACACCTGGTCGTGAGCACTTTGTTTTATAGCATATAAAAAATGTTCCCGCTAGACATTCCACCTCCAGATGTGAGGCAAGACGCCACTCATCTCTCCGCAGGTCCCACTGATGGGAAGCTTTTGAAGTGATGACATCTAAGGAGACGTCGTGCTCTCCTCAGATCTCCTGACTTCTGCGGCCAGTTAACTGTGTACATAGTACAAGAGATTTATCACCTCGCCACTTCAATTCCTGTCCTACTGTCACAAAGGAAACCATGAAAGTCAGATTGACAAGAGGCTCCTTCGCTGTATTATGAAAGTGGGGGGCGTCCATTACGGTACCCGAGGACATAAACTATATATCTGTCATCTAGAGAAAAATCTTCAGTCACAAAATTGTCCTATTAGGAGGTGCCGGAAACCAGATTTCTCCCTTAGTGGAGTCTTTCTCATATAAAGGGTAATTTGGTGACTTGATGGCCATGATATACTTATATAGGTGTCCCCGTAATAGGAATGTACAAAGTCTGGGAGGTTATTAGAGACCACACCGCCTCGCATACATGGCCTCCTTTTCAGGACCACATTGTATATTTTACAAATATTCACAGGCCGGGCTGAAAAAAAAAAAAAACTGTTTTTTAAATGAACAAATCAAATTGAAATGAATCCGTTTTGGACATTTTTGTCATCAAAAGATAAAAAAACTTCAGTGAGATAAAGCAAATAAATTCCAAATGTAATTTACTCTTTACATCAGAGTCACCCATCAGTGTCCCCATTTACATCACACTCCCCCTATATAGAATACCTCTTACTTGAAAGTCCCCATCAGAACCCCCCTATACATGAAATTCCCCCCATATAGCAAGGTCAATTTACATGGGAGTCCCCATTAGGAACCCCCTTTACATCAAAGTCCCCATCAGAGCCCCCGCATACATGAAAGTCCTCCTTACATCACACTCCCCCATATAGCAAGGTCAATTTACATAGGAGTCCCCATTAGGAACCTCCTTTACATCAAAGTCCCCATCAGGGCCCCCCCATACATGGAAGTCCCCCTTACATTACACTCCCCCATATAGCAAGGTCAATTTACATGGGAGTCCCCATTGGCAACCCTCTTTACATCAAAGTCCCCATCAGAGCCCCCGCATACATGAAAGTCCTCCTTACATCACCCTCCCCCATATAGCAAGGTCAATTTACATAGGAGTCCCCATTAGGAACCTCCTTTACATCAAAGTCCCCATCAGAGCCCCCCCATACATGAAAGTCCCCATCAAATTCCCCCTTACATCACACTCCCCCATATAGCAAGGTCAATTTACATGGGAGTCCCCATCAGGAACCCACGTTACATCAAAGTCCCCCTTACATCAGACTTCTCCTTATACCAGAGTCCCGTTAACATGACAGTCTCCATCAGAGGTCCCCTTGACATGAAAGTCCCCATCAGAATCCCCATCAAAGTCCCCCTTACATCAGACTTCTCCTTATACCAGAGTCCCGTTAACATGACAGTCTCCATCAGAGGTCCCCTTGACATGAAAGTCCCCATCAGAATCCCCATCAAAGTCCCCCTTACATCAGATTTCTCCTAATATCAGAGTCTCTCTTACATGTGAGTCCCCATCAAGAGTCCCCCTTACATCATATTCCCCCTTATATCACAATCCCCTGTACTTGAGAGTCCCCCCTTACATCAGGGTCCTCATCATAGTCCCCATCAAAGTCCCCCTCACATTGGACTCCCCCTTATATCAGAGTCCCTCTTACATCAGGGTCCCCATCAGAGTTCTCCCTTACGTTAAAGTCCCCATCAGAGACCCTATCAGAGTCCCTTACATCAGACTCCCCCTTATATCCTCCTACATGGGAGTCTCCATCATAGTCCCCCTCTTGCATCAGGGTCCCCATCAGAATCCCCCTTACATCAGAATTCCCATCAGAGTCCCCCCCTACATCAGGATGTCCATCACAATTCACTTCAGAAACCTCTTCTTACATCAAAGTTCCCTTTACAATGGAATCCTCTTTATATCAGAGTTCCTCCTTACATAAAGGTCCCCATTAAAGTCCCAATCAAAGTCCCTCTTACATTAGATTCCTCCTTATATCAGAGTCCCTGTCACATGAGAGTTCCCACCAACGTTCTTCCTTAGATGAAAGTCACAATCAAAACTCACTTCAAACCCCCCTTTACATCGGATTCCCCCTTATATCAAAACCCCTCTTACATGAGAGTCCTCACCAAAGTTTCCCCTTACATGAAAGTCACAATCAAAGCCCTCTTACATCGGATTTCCCCTTATATCAGAGTGCCCTCTTACATCAGGGTCCTCATCAGAGTTCCCATCAAAGTCCCCTTACATCAGAGTCCCCTGTATATCAGGGTCCGTCTTACATGAGAGTCCCCACCAAAGTTCCCCCTTACACGAGAGTCACAATCAAAGCCCCCCTTACATCGGATTCTCCCCTCTATAAGGGTCCATCTTACATGAGAGTCCCCACCAAAGTCCCCCTTTACATTAAAGTCCCAATGGAAGTCTCCATCAAAGCCCCCCTACATCAGGTGCCCCCTTATATTAAAGTCCCTCTTACATGAGAGTCCCCACCAAAGTTCCCCCTTACAAGGGAGTCACAATCAAAGCCCCCGTTACATTGGATTCCCCCTTATATCAGAGTGCCCTCTTACATCAAGGGGGAGCCTGATGTGAGGGGGACTCATCAGAATCCCCCTCACATCAGGCTCCCCCTTATATTAGAGTCCCACTTACATGAGAGTCTTCACTAAAGTTTCCCCTTACATTAAAGGCAAATTCAAAGCCCCCTTACATCAGGTTCCACCTTATATCAGAGTACCCCCTTACATCGGGGTCCTCATCAGAGTCCCCATTAAAGTCCTCCTCACATCAGACTCCCCCTTATATCAGAGTCCCTCTTACATCCGGGTCCCTATCAGAGTTCTTCCTTACATGAAAGTCCCCATCAGAGTCCCTGTCAAAGTCTTTTACATCAGACTCCCCCTTATATCTAAGTCCGGCTTACATGGGAGTCCCCATCATAATCACCCCTTACATCAGGACCAGGTGGACTGAGCGATCAGTGGCTTTTCATCGCTCAGTTTTCACCCTTGGAGATGGTGAGGGACAGATGCAGCATCTACCTAGGTAAGTAGATATTAAAAAACCAAACCCAAACTTCTCTTTTATCCTTTTTTAGAAGTGTTACTTCATACCCCATAATGCTTTACAGACGCAAGTTCTTTGGAATACGCCAGAACCCACATGCACTCCTTTCAATAACTTCACACCAGGCTTAGAACAGTTAATATACCTTTTTCTGTGGAAATGCAGCAAGGAATAATGTTAAAAGGAAAATACAAAAGGAATAATGTCCTGTCCTTCAACCTAACTAAAATAATAATAATAAAATATGTGTAGCAGCCGGCCCACTGGTGTGCAGTCATGTTGGAACAGGAAGGGGCCATCCCCAAACTGTTCCCACAAAGTTGGGAGCATGAAATTGTCCAAAATGTCTTGGTATGCTGACGCCTTAAGAGTTCCCTTCACTGGAACTAAGGTGGGGGGGGGGGGGGGCAAACCCTACCCCACACCATAATCCCCCCTCCACCAAATGATTTGGTCAATGCACAAAGCAAGGTCTATACAGACATGGATGAGTGAGTTTGAGGTAGAGGAACTTGACTGGCCTGCACAGAGTCCTGACCTCATCCCGATAGAACACCTTTGGGATGAATTAGAGTGGAGACTGCGAGCCAGACCTTCTTATCCAACATCAGTGCCTGACCTCACAAATGCGCTTCTGGAAGAATGGTCAAACATCCCCATAGACACACTCCTAAACCTTGTGGACAGCCTTCCCAGAAGAGTTGAAGCTGTTATAGCTACAAAGGGTGGGCCAACTCAATATTGAATCCTATGGACTAAGACTGGGATGCCATTAAGGTTCATGTGCGTGTAAAGGCAGGTGTCCCAATACTTTTGGCAATATTATATATCAAATAACAATTAAATGTAACTGTATAAAATATCAGCAAAACAAATGCAAATTCATTGGTTTTGCTGGTCCTTTAAATCTCATCTCCATTACAAAGAAGCAAGTCAGAAAGACATTGCAGAGAATAGAAGTCAGCTCGGCTGAGACATAGTAGAACTATTAGAGGAATCTGCTTTAGCAAGAATCCCTATGTGTAAAAGGAAAATGTTTGGCATCTCTCCTTGGCTTTCCATGGGTGTGGATCTAGAGCACAGGACAGTTTTAGGGATATAATTATAGGGAGAGGACCTATAGATTTGGAAGAAGTCACAGTGAAAGAAATAAACTGAAATGAGGTTTCGGTTTTACGCATACCCAAAAGCCTTCTCTTTCTTAAACTGAACTCGCAGTTGATGTGAATGTACAAAGCAGTTTTGATAATTTCTTATGGTTATTCACACTCAGAAGCCAGGAGACAGCATAAACTATTCACTCTTACCATCCAGAGTGGACCACTATATACAGTGGTCGAATGCACTTGTTACAGAATCCAATCGATCGAACAGCAGCACTTCTCCACCTTTAAGTAGATTCCACTTCACATGGCCCTTAATAGATATATAATGTTCCAACATAGAAAAACACATTAGATATTCCTCTAATAGTTCTACCCAAAGAAATTCTTTAAATATATCAACAGCAAAAAAACTAGGGCAGAGCATATTGCACACATAATTAATGATGATGGGAGGATGGTTACAGAGGACACTGAAAAAGCAGCCGTGCTGAACGTTTTTTTCTCGTCAGTCTTTACACAGGAAAAGGAGGGGTACAACGACCATGACTGTATGGTTAGTAGTAATACACAGGACTTGCCGCTATGGCTAACAGAGGGTAAAATCAGGGAAAGGCTGGATAAACTTAACACAAACAAATCACCAGGCCCGGATGGCTTACATCCGAGAGTACTCAAATAACTTAGTAAGACTATATCTAGACCACTGTTCCTGATCTTTGCTGACAGTATTAGGGCAGGAGATGTACCAGGGGATTGGAGAAAAGCTAACGTGATACCGATATTCAAAAAGGGGCAGAGGCATATCCCGGAAAATTATAGGCCTGTCAGTCTGACATCGATAGTATGTAAACTTCTGGAGGGGATGATAAGGGATTATATCGTAGAGTTTGCTAAAGACAACAACATCATCAGCAGTAATCAGCACGGGTTTATAAATGGGTGTTCTTGTCAAACCAATCTCTTTCTATGAGGAGGTGAGCTGTGAGCTAGATAGGGGCAGACCAGTGGATGTGGTGTACTTGGATTTCGCTAAGGCGTTTGATACAGTTCCCCACAAGCGCTTAATTTATAAAATAAGGTCTGCAGGCATCGACCGCAAGGGTGTGTCCAAAGGGTGGCAATAAATAGCGCATACTCAGACTGGTCTAAGGTGGTAAGTGGGGTCCCCCAAGGCTCAGTCCTGGGACCAACCTTGTTCAATTTATTCATAAACAACATTGAGGACGGGATCAGTAGTTTGATATCAGTTTTTGCAGATGACACAAAATTGGGCAGGGCAATAACTGCACAGCATGAAGCAGATATCCTACAGAATGACCTGGACAAAATAACAGAGTGGGCAACGACATGGCAAATGAGGTTTAATGTGGAGAAGTGTAAAGTTTTGCACTTGGGGACTAAAAACATAAAAGCACAATACACTTTAGGGGGGGGACCTTTGGGGGAATCAAAAATGGAGAAAGATCTGGGAGTCATGGTAGAGGATAGACTAAGCAATAGCATGCAATGTCAAGCGGCAGCTGCCAAAGCCGGCAGAATATTAGCATGCATAAAGAAAAGGATGTATTTCAGAGATAAAACTATAATCCTACCACTTTATAAATCTCTGGTCCGACCGCATCTGGAGTATTCTGTCCAGTTCTGGTCGCCAGTCCTCAGGAGGGATGTGTTGGAGCTTGAGAGAGTCCACAGAAGGGCAACTAAACTAATTAGTGGATTGGAGAACCTTAATTATGAAGAACGTCCGCAATCGCTTGATTTATTCTTCCTGGAGAAGAGACGCCTGAGAGGGGACATGATAGCAATTTATAAATACCTCAATGGTGATCTCAGCATAGAAAAAAAGCTATTCAGTAGAAAGGATTGCATGAGGACTCGAGGGCATACAATGCGATTAGAGGAGAAGCATTTTAACCTCAGGCAACGCAGGGGGTTCTTTACTGTCAGGGCTACAAGATTGTGGAATTCTCTACCACAAGAGGTGTTTCTGCGGGAAGTATGGTGGCTCTCAAAAGACTCTTAGACGTACATCTCAAGGATCAGAAAATACAGGGGTATGAGAGATGATTATGGCCACACACACTTACACAGGTTGAACTGGATGGACTATTGTCTTTATTCAACCTCAACTACTATGTAACATCATAGTGTAATACGTTCAGTATAAAATGTATTAAAAGCCAGAAAACTCACTCACCAAATAATATATGTGTTGTACTATATAAAAGCAATAAAATTAATCCAAGTGAATCATAACAAGTTCAAGTGTTGAAACACATAAAAAAAAAAAAAAACTCTTTAACTCGGTTTACAAAAAAATGTAAGTATGGATGTCAAATTCAAAAAGTACCTTCTATTGCTCTCAGCCTCCTCTAAATCTCCCTTTTTTATTTATTAATTTATTTTATGCTGTTGTGATCAGACTTCCTGTTAGAAGATGGCTGTGTTCGTTCTCCGAAGTCCCACTGTATGTAGGAATGAAGCCACCCTTGCTCACTCCTAAAATGGACTATGGGGTATGTAGTGTGCATAGAGCTATTTTGGAGAGTAAAGCCCCGTACACACGTACCGATTGTCGGCCGTAAATATTCGGCCGACGACCAATCGGCCGATTGTAGCCTTGTTAGTATGATGCTTCCGACAGCGCATTTTCGGCCGAACAGAATCTGTCGTGCAGGCATTAAAATTTTTGTTGGTCAACACCAGAACGGCCGATTGTTCGCCAGTCAGTACAGATTTCGGCCGACAGACAGCTGATTAGCAAGACTGGGCATGCTCAGAAAAGAAAAAAGACAAGGAAAGTTAACCATCACATGACATCACTTCTGCAGTCGGCTGTTGTTGGCCGACAAAATTCGTGTGCAGTCTTTTGCAGTTTTCAACAGACACGACAGCCCTGGACAAAAGATGGCCGATCGTTCGGCCGACGATCGGTACGTGTGTACGGGGCTTTAGGATATTGAATAGTTGCCAACATTTGTAAAAAACTTCCAGGGACACTTTGCAGCACCGCTATCAATTACTTACCACACCCACTTCCCTCCACATAATTAATCTCCGCCTACTTATCATCAGATTATAGGGTCTAGTCAATAAAGAAAGAATTACAGGAAATTGAAAAGGGAAATTTAAACTTGAGGCCAAAGTAGCAGAGTTGGAATAATTCTTCCATTCAGCTGCACTACTTCTGCCCTAAAGTTTAAAATTCTCATCACAATTCCAAAGTGTCAAATGATATCAGGTGTGACCATACAAAAAATGTAATATGTAAATATAAATAAAGTGCAAGGTGTAATGGCGCTTTTCCACTGCATAGAACCGTACCGGCTCGGCACGCTTTTGTGCTTTTCCACTGCGGTACCGCATGGTATAGGGTCGGAACGGTTCGGTACGGTACGGTATAGGTTTGCTTTTCCACTGCATGGAACCGAACGGTACGGTACGGTACGGCTCTGAAAAAACAGTACCTACTCGATTGTGGTTCCAACAGGTACCAAACTGGTACCATATCCCACAATCCTTTGCATGCAGTCACTACTAGCCACTGATTGGTCAGAGAATCACACCCACCCCGTTGTTATCCCACCCACTTAACTTTAGTACTACTTTAGTGGAAAAGCAAACCTATACCATACCGTACCGAACCGTTCCGACACTATACCATGCGGTACCGCAGTGGAAAAGCAAACCGGGCCAAGCAGGGCCGAGTAGAGCCGAGCCGGTACTAGCCGGTACTTGCAGTGGAAAAGTGCCATAAATAAGTACATTAAGTAAGTGCAAAGTGTAAATAAATACATTGCCGGGACAATGTAAATTACTCAGGACAGGCTCCTATTTGCCGGGACTGTCCCGGCAAAAACGGGACAGTTGGCAACTATGATATTGTATAGTGTCACTTTAAAGTGACTATGAAAAAGTTTTTTTCAGGGAGTATATTAGAGGTTACTCTTAGTACCAAATCCAAAATTAAATGTGTAGCACCCTCCTAGGTAGGTGATAGAGAGAGAGTATAGTTTTGGCACTGTCTGCCTATCAGAGGAGCTGCAGGTAAATTCTATATTGCTTTCTGCCTACCAGAGAGCAGGATCTGTGAGTTAGGTCTGCTCAGTGTGTGATTCATCTGGTCTAGGGAGTGTTTTACACTGGTCCAATAGGGAGGCATATTGGACAGTGGAGGAAATCTGACCAATGGGTACAATGGCTTTGATACAGCCCCAGTGATTGGCACAGACTGATTGTCTCGGTGCATTGTGGGGTGTGGTATAAAAGCCAGGAGCACATGTGCTGCGGGGTCTTTGGCTGGAGAGCAGAGTCCCCGAGGGAGGGTGATGGCTGTCTCCTCCTCTGTAGCGGTGGCACGTGGTCACAGGCAGTCAGAAGGAAGTAGCTGAGCCCAGAGGTCCAGGAGAGCTGACTGGAGGGGTAGAGACACTGGAGACCCTCTACAAACAGTATCATGAGTAAAGGGGATCGTGTCTAGGGGCCTGACCTGGGGGGGAGGCCACCCCGGTGTGGAATGGTCAGGGTACGGATGTCAGTGGTGTAGAGGGAAAGGGGTTCTAGGTTTGTATCCTGAAGATAATTCATTCTAACACACTCCAAAGACATGCTGGTAGGTTAATTGGATCCTGTATAAAATTGGCCCTACTATGTATATATGAATGTGAGTTTAGGGACCTTAGATTGTAAGCTCCTTGAGGGCAGGGACTGATGTGAATGTGCAATGTAGATGTAAAGCGCTGCGTAAATTGACAGCGCTATATAAGAACCTGAAATAAATAAAAAATAAATAAACAAGTCATCTACACAGAGACATAATCCTAAATTCATCTAAGTGGCAAGGTGATTCCGCAGCCTGGCTGCATCTTCAGACAGGAGTCCTCATTTACTGTGAATAGTTATAGTTCAAGTTGGAGTATCCCACTCTTCCTTTCTCCCATCCCTAATTTAAATAAAACCACAAAAACAACTACATCCCCTAGACCAGTGTTACTCAACTCCGGCACACTAACAGGCCAGATTTTAAGTATTACCTTGGGGAGATGCAGACCAGAATACTGCAATCACTGAGCAGCAAATGATATCACCTGGGATGTATTTCAGTTTTCTTACAAACCTGGCCTGTTAGTGTGCCCTGAGGATCGGAAGTGAGAAACACTGCCCTTGACTGTTCATTGACTGAACCAAAGAGTAAAGAGTTAATTTGTGCATGCTGTATTTGCTAACGGTAACCCAGGGGGACCCGAGAGTGTATTATCCAGCAGTCCTCAAGGGGCAGTGCTACAAACGTACATACAGAGATCCTGAACTTTAATTGTAATACACAACTGCCTATAATATGGTTAAAATGTAATAGTTTTTGTTAAAAAAAAAAAAGTTTAAAAAACATGCAATTAAAAAAAAAGAAGAATATAGAGAGTGTAATAAATTGTGTCAATACATTCTTTTTTTTTTTCTTGCATGGTTTTTAACATGTTTTTAGGTGATCAATAAACTTTATAACAGACAGAGCCGTAGATATTTTTTTTTCCTGGGGGAGTTCAGCCTTGAGTACCCAGAGAACAATAATTAGGACGCCTGCCACACTGTTACAAATTGTGGTGTGTATATATACAGTATATGCAAGCTCCCCCAGCGTGCACATCTGTTAGTGAAGCAAATAGTAAACATGGCTTCAATGTCAGCCGGGCCCTGCCTGTCAGCCTCATGGATGAGACAGGTGGTCTTCCCAGTGGCAGTGCGGCTCCCACAGCTGATAGGCTACACTAGCCGAGTTGCTGTGATATTGACCAATGCTCTGGGGGGGGGGGGGGGTTCGGACCCCCCTGACTCCCCCCTTATCTACGCCCCTGATAACAGATACCCACACCCCCTGCTGTAGTTTCATCCGGCATCTGCTGAATAAGTAGTATGTCCCTTCCACTCTGAAGAGTGGAGCCAGTGCAGCATTTTTTTTTTTAAGGAACAAAACTTTCACTTTCAGCTTGCAAAATGATGATTATATTAAAATCCTTACAGAAGAGGAGGTAGGGGTAATTCTAAATGATATGCATTTCAAAGCTGTATTTGTCCCCCACAGTATAGAAAACAGTCAGGGAGACATAATTTGTTTTTTTCTGACAGTCACAAAAGAAAAATTTTATTACAAACTTTTATTAATTCATATAACCATTCTCCATTTCATACAGACCAATTAAAATCAATCAACATATAAAACTGCAAGGCTAACCATTTTTTTTTAAGTTTTTTTTTTCCTGTAAAGGCCAAAAAGAATGCTAGTATTGTGAAATAAAAAATAAATAATATCAAAGCGCTGAATCAACTGTTGGCGCTATTTAAATCCTGTAAAGTAATAATAAAAAAAATAACACTAACAGAAGACATATTTTACAAAGTAATAGTAAGAGCCCATTCACACTGCCGCGACTTGTCAGGCAACTTGTCAGCCTGACAAGTCGCGGTCGGTCGCGGTCCATTGAGTAGTACAGGACCCGTTCTAATAGGAACGACACAAGTCGCTCCAACTTAGAAAAAGGATCCTGTACTACTTTGGGGTGACCTCGGAGCGACTTGCATAGACTTCCATTATGTGAAGTCTCTGCAAGTCGCGCCGAAGTCACGGTGCACGCGACTTCACAGGTCGCCCCCCGAAGTCGTGTCGCCTCAGTGTGAACCGGCTCTAATACAATCTACAAAGAAAGTCATTTTGCTGGCCACCCCATTTCCCTGAATATATTGTAAACATGTTTTCATCTCTTGAGTTTGTTCCAAAAAAAAAAAAATATCCATTTATCCTTAACGTGTTAAAGTGTATCCAAATCCAAGAACAACATTTTAATATATTGCAGCTTAATGGTTCCTAAGGCCCCGTTCACATTGGGGCGATCCGACTTCCCGGGGCGACCTCACAGGTCGCGGCGCGCTGCTCGCACCACGACCTCAGAACGGCCGGCACGGACTTCATAACATTGAAGTCTATGCAGGTCGCGCCGGGTCGCCCCAAAGAAGCTCCGGACCCTTTTTCAAAGTCGGAGTGACTTGTGTCGCTCCTATTAGAACGGGTCCGCAGCTTCTCTATGGAAGGCGACCTACGGCGACCTGTCAGGCGACCAGGTCGCCCCAGTGTGAACGGGGGCTCAATGTGGTGGTTGTGTGTTTTTGTTTGTTTGCTTTTTTTTTTTTTTTTTAGCCAAGTACGCAAATATTTCTGTTGATCCTGCCAGAAATCTTTTGCCCTTGAATGGAAATCTCCATGTTATTAGTCTTTTCAGCTATCTTCTGTGAACTGCTAAACTGACTCTCTATGAAATTGAGAGAATTGAGATAGGGGATGTTTGTTGTCCAAATCAGCAAAGAAACTTACATTGATAACGTTCCTGCATACAACTTTTAGTAAGTGAGTGTTGTCACCTTAGGAAAGAAAGTTTGGTACTGGCAGAACAGGTGAAAATAAAGAACAAAAGCATGAAAAAAAGCAAAACTAATGCAGCCAACACATCTAAGTATTGGTAAGATGTATTATAGATTTTGTTATTGGGTTTGGATACGCTTTAATATAAAAAAAAAAAAAAGTGTTTTGCTTAAATTTTTATTTTTTAAACAAATTAGTTAGATAATAATTAGATTTTAGTGTTAGATAATAAAGGATTCATTCGAATTCAGGTTGAAGTGAAGGAAATATGTATGCAATATTTGTTGGTTTTACACGCTGCATTATTTTAATATGAATAATTCTGTATTGGCTTTCACTAAATCCATTGCCTTGATTTCTAATATTCTTTTCTATTTTTGGTTATATCATATTCTGAAAAATCTGAGATATATTCCAAGGCACAAGGAATATACAGCTTTGCCGGAACAAGGAAACTACAAAAGCAATACAATAAAGTGTCAGTAAACCCTATACAACAGTAAGTAATCTGTAGAACCAATGTGCCCATACATAGATCAAAACTTGGCTGGAACCTGCTGAACCGGGCAAATTTCCATACACGAATGGCAGTCTTAAAGCTTTTGTGTGTGCTGGGTAGACTTGGGAGGCTAAACACTTTTGTCAAGTTTTTAAGGTTAATGAACAAAATGTGACAACAAAAAATGAAATGGTAATGGTCCTAATGGACTGTCCACAGCAGTATCTTTACTATATGTCCATTAAGGCAGCTTTATCTTCTCTGTCGATAGATAGTCCTCCGGGAGTTTTTAAATAGAGTCTATTTGAAAGCTCAACCTCTTTGTCCAAGGCCGATGAATGGGGATTGGTTTTTTTTTTTTTGCCCCTGGAATGCATTGGTTACAGTTTACAATAAAGGATTATGAACTCTTTAAGAAAAATGTTTGACACAGTTTTCTGATGGATTTCTCAATTTTGGTGGCCCCTGCTTTGTAGAGAATCCCACCTTATTATAGACCTGCTGAGATTATTCTAGTAATCCACACCGCCGCCTTTTATTTGATGGGTGAAAGATCTGAATTTAGAGCCTCACATCTACAGTGCCTTCTCTTGAAGTTTATTGTGGCCTCTGAAGCCCTGGAAGAATTTTTACCTGTGCCAGCTGAGCAAGGAACAAGGAGATCATTAAAATAGACAGACAGCAACCCATTCCCCATTTTACTTTAAAAAAGGGGTTTATAGTAGTTTGTATCCATATTGAGAGATTTCATAAGTCAGCAGGAAAGGGAAGGAAGGGAAATTGCCAAAATGGGAACACAAAGAGTTTTAAAAAATGGATTTTTGTAAAATCTTACCGTAAAATCCTTTTCTCTTAGCTCATTGACAGACGTAGTCCCCGGTGATACAGCACCTTCAGGTTATGTTGCCTCCACAGGAGTAGGACTAGACAGGAAATGAAAAATGCTCTGGCCACACCCCAGGGGCAGTCCCCGAGGGTATATCCTCTCTCTCTCCGCCACAGCAAATCAGTTATGTCACAAAAGCAGTGCTTAGAGAATTTAACCCAACCCAACTCAAAAACAGAGGGGCGGGTACTACGTCTGTCAATGAGCTAAGAGAAAAGGATTTTACGGTAAGATTTTACAAAAATCCATTTTTCTCTATCGCTCATTGACAGACGTAGTCCTCGGTGATACAGCACCTTCGGGAAGCCCCAGAGCAGTATCACAAATGAGGGGTGGGAAAATGGAAATCAAATCCAAATCTAGAAGGGCCAACCGGTGCCAACTAGAAGTTTACAATGCTCATCCTTAATGATGAGACTCAACAAAAAAATTTTCAAACAGAATAAAACCCTCGAGGTAGACCACCGGTCTCCTCAAATTGCGGCCTGCAAAACCTTGCGGCCAAATGAGGCATCCGCCGATGCCATCACATCAATTTTATAAAATTTTGTAAAGGTATGTACCGACGACCAGGTGGCCGCTTTACATACCTGGACCACTGACGCCTGATGGCGAAAGGCCCAGGAAGTACTGAGCGCTCGAGTGAAGTGCGCCCTAACAGGGAACGGAGGATTCCGACCCTTAATAGAATAAGCCTGTACCACCGTCTGACTGATCCATGTAGATATGGTCGCGGCAGACACAGGCAACCCCCTTCAAGGGCTATCCGTGATCACAAAAAGTGAGTCCGTCTTACGAAAACCACTTTAGGAAGGAAGGATGGATTCGGAAGAAGAACCACCTTATCCCTATGAACCACCAGATCTGGGGAACGACAGGATAATGCGGCCAGTTCTGACACCCTGCGTACAGAAGTAATGGCCACCAAGAAGGCCACCTTCTGGGAATGTAAGCAAGGGAATCTCCCTAATATCTTCAAAGAGAAGTTTCTGAAGAACCGACCACACTAAATTAAGATACCAGGCGGTAAGGGTGCGCACACTGGCGGAGCCAGATGTCGCACCCCCTGGATGAAATTCCGCACCAAGGAATGATTAGCCAAAGGTTTCTTGAAAGAAGATTGCTAACGCCGAAAACCTGACCCTTGATCGTGCTCAAGGATAGTTTCTGCTCAACCCCTTGTTGCAGACAGACCAAAATTCGGGTCACCGAATAGGTCTGTGGGGGAAATCCAATAGATTCACACCATGCAATATAAGACTTCCATGTGCTGGAAGTCGCTTTCCTTGCTTTAACTGGAGGTAGGAATAACTGAAGCTGACACTCCCTTGTCCTTCAGTACCTGGGTCTCAATGGCCAGGCCATTAAGCCAGCGACTGTAAAGCAAGATGGAAGATCGGTCCCTGAGACCGCAAATCCTCCCTGAGAGGAAGTCTCCAAGGAGCGTCCGCGACTAGCCTCGCCAAGTCGGCGTACCAGGCTCGACGAGGTCAATCCGGAATTTCCAGAATAACTGGAATTCCCTCCACCTCTATCCTGCGAAGAAGTTCCCACAGCAACTTGAGAGGATGGAAGGCATGCCGTAGCTGATACTGCCCCCACGGGGCGATCAGCGTTTCTGCTGCGTCCGCTAGAGGATTGTGGCGCGAGCTACAAACCTCCGCACCTTCCTGTTAGGCCAAGGTGCCAACAGATCCACATCCGGGATGTCCCAATGAAGGGACAGCTAGGGAAAAACCTCTGGATGAAGAGGCCATATGCGATTGGATCCGAATCGGGCTGCTCTAGAGCTGCTCGATCCAGTAAATCAGACAAAATCTGATCGCTCTCAGTTCCGATACCCTTATTGGTAATCTGGATACTATCGGAAGAAATGACTTCCCCTGGTTGAGCATCGGAGACTTCCTGGTCCGCTCGCTCAACCGGATCCGATTGTCCAGGGAATCGGAATTCTGATTCCATTAAAAAAGAATCTCCTTCAGGAGAATTCGGGTATTAGACTGGGTATACGGTACTGCCTCTAAGAAGGCCACCATCAGTCCCAGCCAATTGACGGACAGCAACATCCGAATCGTTGACTGAACCTTCTGGAGTTTTCCAGCAAGGAGAAACTCTCTTGCCCAGGATGTATCCAACCTTAGGCCCAGATAGTTCAGTCTCCTGGTGGGAACCAGGGATCATCTTTGGGAAAGCGAAAAAACGCTGATGTCCTGCGATGATGGGGATATAAAGATAGGCATCCTATATGTCTATGGACGCCAGGAAATCTCTTTGATGCAGGGAGGCCACCACTGTACGGATGGACTCTATTTCTTCCCAAGTCCAGATTTGGACGCACCTTGCCCTCTTTCCTGGGCATTGTGAATAGGTTCGAATAGAACCCCTGAAACCGTTCAATGTTAGAAGGGAAGAATCGCACCGGTGGAAGTGATCGAAACTCGATCCTGTGTCCTCCAGAAACCGGTGAAGACATCCCCCCCAACCCCAGAGATGGGTAGGGGCGCATCAGGCTATATTCTTCAGGCTTGGCTGAGCCGGACTCTTTGTTTACCCGACCAGCGCCCTTTGAAACCCCTCTAAAGGGGCTTTGGAGGGTTTCGCCTTATCGCCCGCCCTCGCGGAACGAACAACTCTATATGAGCAGAAAAGGAAGGTCCTCGTTAGTTACGAGGTCTTTTTATCCTAACAGTCTGTGGCAAGACAGCAGGTGGTACCGTCTATCCTATAAAGAGGAATTCCTCAAACGGATAGCACCTAGCCATGCGTTTGGAAAAACCCATTTGGGTAAAGGAAAATCCTTCGCCCTTTTGGTAGGCTAACAAGTACCAAAAAAGGAATCTCAGTTTCAGCTACCTCTGCCGGTGTAACCTCAAGACTAAAGGTTTCCCGGACGGACACAACTAGTGCATCCACCACTCTTGTGCTATGGCGGAGGCAGAAACGTGCTCCTCACTGCTGAGGAGATATTACCTGAGACAACAGCCCCCTAAGAGGGACCTGCAACTGCATTGACCAGTTCCGAATCCGTATCTGAAGTATCTGATAAACAATAGGGGTAGGCGGGGGTCGCTTCTTGATCCCCGTCCCTGACAGGCCACCTCCACCCGGGATACCAAAGACTCCAAAACTGCCGATAATGCATTAAAAACAAGTGGGGTACTGGAGGGTCCTGCGGCCACCTTGAGGGGATCAGGTGGGGATACCTATGCGGCAGGGTCAATGATTATACAAGACACTTGCCAGCGACAAAAAATGACAAAGTAAAAAAAAACTTTTTTTTTTTTTTTTTTTGTGTCCCCCAGTCGCAACAGCGCCCCTCAGTGTTACCTGCCTTTTTGGACCCCACAGAGAGAGAGACAGACCCCAAGGCTCATCCCTGATGCACAGAAGTTTTCATCAGCTTGCTCAGTGCTTGTCTTGTTACAGACAGGAAGTCTTTGGCCCTATTTCCTGGGTAAAAGAGGCGGCTCCGCCCCTTAACACGCCTGCCGGCTCCTCCCCCTGGCTCCATGAGGTGTTTGAGTCACCTCAAACATGGCCGCCCCCATGCTGGAGACACGAGGCTACACCAAAATGGCGGCCTCGTGCGATCTACCAGACAATGACGGTGGCCTGCACAGAATAGCGGCATGTCTGCAGAAGGATCTCGGCCTCACAACCCTTCACCCTCATGGTGGTCAGCGTGGTCGGCGGTACCGGACCCTAGCGGGCCGTATGCGGTCCGTGGCCGTCGGGAGGCATCTGCTTAGCTGGAGGAATGATCTGGAATGCAGTATACATGTATAGACATCGCCCTGTGGCTACTGACAGGTAGGATACCTTATACTATCACAGTAAAGTTCTAGTACTGCCACTGACTACAATCATTTACACATTTTTACAATTAGATTGTCAGCTCCCAAACCAAGCCTCCTGGCTTCTTGTACACAAAAATCACACTCAATTAGGGGGATCTGTGACATGTTGTAGGATAGAGGGGAACCCATCCTTACCATTACAGAGAGGGGCCCGCGTTCACCACAAGACCCGTCAGGGGGAAAGGGGGAACATACTACTCACAATACCGGAACCAGGCGGGCGCCAACTCCTGACAGTACCCCTCTCCACCGAGGTAGGAGGGCTGTCGACCAATACGGGCGCCGTGACTCATGGTCTTTGGCGTTTCAGCGAGACATTTAACTCACAGGGTCAGTCCCCGTCCAGTGGGACTATGTCGCGGCCGACCCAGCGCGGAGCTATGGCCTGCACGCGCTCGTAGGCTGAACTGGGGTGACCACTGGATCTCAACATCCCGCCCGTCGCCCAGTTCAGCTTTCTTGCTTGAAGATCTCACAGGAACACTGGAGAAAAAAAGCTGTCTTAAAAAATTATTTTCTAAGAAAAAAATCCTGCCAGGACCGAAGATCCCAGCAAGGTATCTAGGTCCTTACTCCTGACTAGACAGAAAAAAACTGATTTGCTGTGGCGGAGAGAGAGAGGATATACCCTCGGGGACTGCCCCTGGGGTGTGGCCAGAGCATTTTTCATTTCCTGTCTAGTCCTACTCCTGTGGAGGCAACATAACCCGAAGGTGCTGTATCACCGAGGACTACGTCTGTCAATGAGCGATAGAGAAAATACATTTTAAAAACCTAAAGCATTATTGACCCATCTTTCTTCTGCTTAGCATTTGTCATAGAGAAGAAACTTCAAAAGTGTGGCCATGCATAGAAAAGATTTGTGGTATTAACACCAGAAGAGTCTTCTTCTCTAATACCACAAGGCAGAGACTATCTGTCTCTGCCCATCATCCTCCTCTCACAACGTTGTCTGTCATAATTTGAAAAAGATCCCTTTGAATTCAAAGGAAAATCCAACAAATCCAAGACAAAAGCAGCAGGCAGAATGGTCAACTGTTATTACATAAGGTGTCCGTGTGACTTTCATCCCTTCCAGCCAATGGCCGGAACCAAGCGGCACTGCAGGGCCTTTGGTGGCCTCTAGCGGTTGCCGGGCGGTATACTGGCGCCCGCACCGGAAGTGACGGCAGTGGGCGTCGCGTCATTTCTCGTGGGACTAGTCCTAAGCCGCGAGTTTGGGAGGACGCCGGCAGCGGCTTCTCCCGACTCGCTGCAAGCTTGGACGGTAATCCGGTAAGCGAATTATACTTCCGACGATGGCTCCTTGTACCTTTTTGTCTCTAAATATTTGGCTTAGTGGGTTCCCCCCCCCCGCCCTCCATATTTCCTCTTGTAAACCGGAATGGACTATATCTGGGAAGTTAAACTGAGAGAACTATACCCCAAGTTGTCTAAGGGCTTGCCTACCATTCTCTAAAAGAGGATGATATACAACCCATTACTTATGGGAGTTGGGTGGGTGATTAGCCCCCCGGGAGCGCTAGGGGAATTAGGACTGGAACTCTATATATACACTTGCATTTTCATCTTGTCCAAACCTTAGGATATAGATTGTAATACGATAATTTTCTACAGAAAACAGCACCCATCTATTGCCTGCTGTGGTGGGGTACCACGCGAGACTGGTCCAACCTGCATCTGTGAGCCATCCCCTGGGAGGACCGGTATGGCCCCCTCGGAGGCATTTGGCTATGAGGTGTCGACATGAGCTGGTACTTGTGGTCAAATTAATATTGGAAAATGAATACATCTGTGAAGTTTGGAAAGCATTAGATACTTCCTGAAACTATGGAAAAAAGAAGATCAATGTTGTTGAATTAATATATTTATATTTGAAATATTTTCTTATTCTCTCTTCCTGTTTTGTTCCCTTGTCTTTTTGAAATGGTATGTTAAGGCTTCTATGAAATCTTGGCCTTTCACTAGGTGAATAAAGTTGCTTATGTTCCTGATGAAGCAAGGACCACATACTTCCCTCTCTTTTCATTGGGTTCTAGGCCCAGTGAAATCTTCCTCTTTTTAACATTACAATCAGGGATGAGGATCTGTTTTGTTTCTCAAAATGGGCAAATTTAAAAAAAGTGAAAGAGGTATATTCATTTGGTATAGTGCATTTGTTCCTAAATCAAATGTTTAAAACGCAAACTCAAATTTTATCTTGTTTCAAACCATAAGTAAACCTTTGAGTGTACTGAATTTTCACATTTTCAACAGACATTAATCTGAAAAACTACTAAACATACAGCCAGCTTTATTCAGACACACTCAAGGGTTCTCTGGAACTCTATAGGGTTCCCCCAGAGTTTGAGTTGCGGTTGAATGACCTCGCATTTGAGGACGCTGGGGCCAACACCACTTGGCAGAGCCAGAACCATGACTCCACTGAAAAAAAAAAAAAAATGAAGATCTCTCTGAACTAACATCGCTCTTCAGTTTTTTTTCATTCAGCATGCTGGGTTGAACGAAAACATACTTCTCATGTGCACAGACATCACAATGGTGATCAGGATGCCACCCTTAAAGAGAAGTAAAAAGATCATTGGCATCATGATGTTGGCCCTAGCATCTCCCACTGTGCTTTTGTGTTCTGACAGGGGGGGGCATCCCCCTCCAGAACACACCGGTCAGCACTCAGACATCGCCTGAGTGTGCTGATCAGCTGCTGGTTTCCCAGCATGCTTGTTCGACAGAAACTGAACGGGAGATTGGCTTCTGCTGGACAAGAACCTGTACACATGGGCCAAATTAAGGCAGTCTTCTACTGTACCCGGCTGATTTCGGACGATTTTCGGCCTGTGCGTATTGGACTTAAGGTGGAGTATTTTTCCTACTGATCACCACTGTTAGAGGAAGGATTTTGCTACTGCTTTTCATTGTAAGGTAGGATTCTTCCCACTGACCACTAGTGTAAAATGTAATTATTCGGCTGACCCCCAATTAATTGGTTTTAGCAAAACTGAAAACATTTCAAAGGGGTTCCTTGGGAGTAAAAATGTTGAAAAGGCTGGTCTCTTGCCAGTAGAGTCTCCGGCATTGGACTGTTGGGACTTGCAAGGAAGGAACAGGGCTTGGAGCCCACTTGGACATGACCCTGTGCCTAAAACCTGGAGGCTCCACCGGGATGTAGGAAAGGATTTGAAAATGTACTTGCTAGCAACCCTAAACTCCTACCCTTTAGGAACTTGGCTGGTTTTTAGGATCTGAATGGTTCACAATTAACATAGAGGCTTAGTTCTATGGACAACACTCAAAGCAAATCTAAACCCAAAAACAAAATCTAGTCCATCAATGCGGTGGATATATTTTACTTTTCTTTTCAAGGCTTGTTATTCCTTTGTTTTTGCTTGGCGATCTTGCGAATAACACACTTCCTGTCCCAGGATGACAACACCTACTACACTGTACTGTATCTAAGAAAGAGCAAGTTGTCACTTTAGGCTGCCCTCCTAGTTTGGACTACAAACCCTTCCTCCTCTCCATTACATAGGGAGGAGTGAAATGTATAGTTCACAGAAGTTGCAATGCATAAAACTTTATTTGCTCTTGGATTTAGACAAACTTTAAAGTGTTGTGCCAAAGGAATCTTCTCCACTCTAATACCCAGCTGGGGTGTACAAAGCTTCTCTAGGCCCAATACTAAATGTGAAGAAGGAAATTGTCAAGCATAAATTAAAGCAGAACTCTTGGGAGGGGGGGGACTCTCCCCCCCCCCCCCCCATTACTTGCCTAACCCATCAATCCTCCCAGTGCAAAAAGATCGGTCCCTGACAGTCATGCCCAGATGCCAAGTCATGCTCCAATTCACTTGGCACCCCTCTAACAGAAGTATCAATGCTGCTGTCACTACTCCAGTTAGCCTTATAGTAGAAGGAATTTGCAGCACCCCACACCTACAATACATGCTGCGCTCAGGGCAGCAGCCCCTTCTGGCCCCCCATGTGATCTAGTGGTCTTGTGCGGTGGACTGTTCCCAACATCACATGCACAGAACGGCTCTAAATGCAAGGACAGCAGAAACAGTCCACCACTGGATGTGGGGGAGTGCATTTTTCCATAGGATCAGGTTGAGTATAACCTCTCTGCTCACCTTTAGACAAAATGAGCAGTTTGCCCATACAGTGCGGGAACAGCCCTACTGCATAGGGGACCATTTTTTCCTGGAGTTCTTCTTAAAGTTTGTCATCCAAAAAAAAAAACCCCACTCTACTGCCTGCCGCTCCAATTCCCCTTACTGCCTGGCTAAGACCCTATGTAACTATGCCTATTGGTCAATATTTGCCTGCTGCCCTACATGCCCCATACACCACGTGACAAAGCTTAAAGCTGATGGTTGGCCAATTAGTCAACACTGCATTATGGAGATAGGGGAAGCATTAAAGCAGGTCATAGATGGAACGAATCTTGGCTGGTACAGCAGGGACCGGCCAAGATTCAAACCATGTATGGGCAGGCTCGATGTATCCAAGTTGATCAGCCAGATTGTGGGATTTTACATGCGTTTTCTTGCTAGTGACTGTTCTTCTGCCCCCCACACAAACCAGAAGAACGCAATAGCTCTACTGGAGGGATTCCCCCATCAAAACTGACTGTTGATGGGGGAATCGCTCCATCTATGGCTTAAGGCAGTGGTCCTCAACCCTGGCCTACAGGGCCCACTAACAGGCCAAATTTGCAAGATAACTGAAATACATCCCAGGTGATATCATTTGCTGCTCAGTGATTGCAGTACTCTAGTCTGCATCTCCCCAAGGTAATTCTTAAAATCTGGCCTGTTAGTGGGCCCTGAGGACCGGAGTTGAGGACCACTGGCTTAAGGCAGCAGACACTGAAATTATTTTATTTGAGGTCTGAGCTCTCCTATCCACCCAGGTCACAGGCCTGGTATAAATTCTTCTACCATTCATTCATGCCATACTGCTACACCAGTGAAAAAGCCTCTCCAAAATAAGTAGAACAGCAACATAAAACCGTATTTAATAAAATGATAAAATATATAAATTCTTATCAAAACAGAAGATCTTTAAAACAAAGGCAGTTTAGTGATTAACAACTTCCTTGAAGGAATCCCAAACAAGAAAACTGCAAGCAGCCATATTCAAGTCTTCTTTAGCCTAACATGGCCGCTCACATAGAACAGGCTGCATTCCCTAAAAGTTCAATATCTGTACAGGTAAAGGACAATTTTTGCTTACATAGTGCAAAGTTATTATTTGGTCTTTCACATACTCAAACATTTGTTTTATTAAGATCTGTCTTTTCAAAAGGGATAGTTTGCTGCATTTTCACCAAGCACACTTTGATTATTTTTATTTTTGTTGCATCTTTTACATTTTGCTTTTCAATTACTTTATTACATACCCACAGATTTGCAGATTCTTCCTTGGACTCACACAGCTTACCCAGACTGACCTGCCACTCTTTTATGTATAGGATTGTATTATACTGCAGGTTATTTTTCTGTAGTATCCTGACATCTAGTAGCGGTTTTGAGCCATTACAACTTGTTTGCTTATGTGATTTGGCCTTTCCCTCTGTCCTCCTGTTTAGGGTTAGTTCAGTCCTAGCTAGAGTCCTCATTCCTGCCAGGTTTTCCTTGTATGTTATGTAAAGCCAACATTTCCTATTCCTGATAGGTGCCTGCTGTACCATGTACTTGGATGAAAAACTATCCTGTTCTCTTTGTATTGCTTCTGTGGTGTGAAATCCCTGGTGTTCCTGCCAATCCCCCTGCTTTCTTGTTAGAAAATGACCCCACTAAGCAGGAGAAAACATCATAGCCAATTCTTTAGCTGTGCTGGGAACTCCGTGTGCTCTCCTCCAATGATCAGATTTGTCCTGACATCCCACACACTCTCACTGGGAATATCAGTGTGCTGCTGTTTCTCCTCCCCAGGCTCTCTTTCTAAGGGCTCTTTCACACGGGCTTTCCGTATGTCCGCAAATCATCCTATTTTTTTTGCGGATGATTTGCGGACATAATGTAAGTCTATGGCATTGCAGATGTCAGTGGAATACCATCCGCTGACATCGGATTTCCTTCCTTTCAGTTCTGTTCCGTTTTTTCGAACGGAACAGAACCCTATTTTTCCTCCGTTCAAAAAACGGAAAGGAAGAAAATTGGATGTCAGCGGTGTCATCCGCTGACATCCGCAATCCCCATAGACTTACATTAGGTCCGCATATCATCCGCAAACGGATGGGATGATATGCGGACCTACGGAGCGGATGACACAAATGTCATCCGCTCCGTGGAAAAAAGAAAAAAAAAAGGACCGCAGCGGAGCTCTCACACGGAAAGCCCGTGTGAAAGAGCCCTAATGCAGCTAAAAAAAGAAATGTAATAAAAAAAATAAAAAATAAAGGGGGGGGGGTGTAGAGTATTTATATATTTTTTTTATCCATACACTCAAATATTTTGTCTTTCTGGTCTATTTTAAACTGAATAGATTGTTTTAAAAAGGGGATAATTTACAATCACTTTAATACTTTGCAGAGACAGGGATTAGGAAAGTCATCATTTTATAACCTTCAAAAGACTGGCAAAGACATCCCCTCTGCTGAAACTAGCTGAAGTAAAATGGTGTTAGATTCTACTTCTGTGGCTTGTTGAAGAGCTAAGCTGCCTGTGGATGGTGCCAAGTCAGCAGGTGATCATACTGCCTCGACAGACTGGGTCTAAGGAGGTATGGCAATGCATGAAGGGGAGTTTGAAACACAACATTGATCAAAAATGCTGAGATTAGATTACAGTCACACAGAGGATCTATTGTTTTTGCTCAGTCGGCCCTGACAGGTAGACAGAGAAGGGAAGGTAGTGAGCCAAAATGCACATTGATGAGCATAGATTGCTGTGCTAGGTTAGAATTTGGTTTCTTAAAAGCTGTAGGCAAGCAGCTAATTATACTGATGAAATAACCATTTCAAAGGGTCTGTATTTCTACCTGTCCACAGAGCTACTTTCTAACAGCACAATGGACAAGAGAAGCAGCAGACTGATGAGTTTGTCACTTTGCCCTCTCTCTCCTCCTATCAGCATTCCCCTTGTTAGCACATGTGCATTGTAGAACAGACTGCTCTCCCAGTTTAAGCTCTGCTATACAGGGACCACAAGAGGCAGATACCTGGTCGGATTCAGGGACTTACACTGCTTGGATTAAAAAAAAATGTATTTATTGATGAATTAAGGATTATAGAGCAGCACACATTTTAGTTATATGTGCCTGGAGTTCAGCCTTTCCTGAGGTCAACTATGCTGATAGGTTGTTGGTGGAAGGGAGGGGGTGGATAGGGGAAGCACACAGTACAAAAAAAAAAAAAAAATTAAAAAATCCTATAGCAGCAAGAAGGGGTTAACCTCCCTGGCGGTATTCCCGAGTGTGGCTCGGGGTTCATTTTCAGTACCAACAGCGGTAACCCCGAGCCACACTCGGGATTACCCCAGAATCATACTCCCCTTCCCTGCGCTCCCCCGCCGTCCTCCAGCCTTCCTCCCGCTGTGTGCTCGGCCGATGCCGGCACCTGTCTTCCAGTTCCCTTCCCTGCGAGCGTTCCGACGCAGGGGGGAGGAACCGGCGGCAAATTCAAAAGTGTAAAAACACTAAATGACATGGTACAAAGCTGTGATCCTAACGGATTACACTGTATCATACCATTTCACCACAGGATTTCACCTGGTGACTTTTCCAGTGCTTTGTGCCTGAAAAATAGAGAACGACCATGGCGTCCAAAAAGCGCTCTTTTTCCGCAAAAGCGCTTTTAGACGAACTGGAAAACAGTGACAGCGAAACAGAGTTACCTGAAGAACTGAACGATAGCGATTCGTGGGAAAATTCGTCATCCGGTACGGAAAGTGACGACAGCGATGATTCTGATGTCTCTTTCTGGCACATAGCTTGTGGAATATGGGAAGTATATCAAATGATTCTTCAGAATTTCCAACGGAGCGATCTGCCAGAAAGAGACATCAGAATCGTCGCTGTCATCACTTTCTGCACCTGATGATGAATTTTCCCACGAATCGCTGTCGCTCAGTTCTTCAAGTAACTCAGTTTCCCTGTCGCTGTTTTCCAGTTCGTCTAAAAGCGCTTTTGCGCAAAAAGAACGCTTTTTGGACGCAATGGTCGTTCTCTATTTTCCAGGCACAAAGAACTGGAAAAGCACAGGCAGGGCACTGGAAAAGCCACCAGGTGAAATCCTGTGGTGAAATGGCATGATACAGTGTAATCCGTTAGGATCACAGCTTTCTATCATGCCATTTGGTTTATTTACATTTTTGAAAATGCCGACGGTTCCATCCCCCTGCATCGCAACGCTCGCATGGAAGGGAACCGGAAGACAGGTGCCGGCATCGGCCAAGCACACAGCGGGAGGAAAGCGGGAGGATGGCAGGGGATCGCAGGGGAAGGTGATTTTTAAAATATAAAATGGATTTCCATGCAAAACAATGTATCACTTTTACACAGATATCCTGATATAATCAGACCGCCAGGGAGGTTAATAACAGGTTATATGATGAACCTGACCCTTTAAATCCTACTTCAGGATTTGCCAGGTTATTTCTGTCTGTGACCCTATTGGGGAGATTTTTCCCTACTTCCTGTCCCTGTTACACCCATGCAATAAATGGAAGAGCCATCTCCCCCAGGACAAAAAGGCATAGCTATAAAAACCTGGTCTATTTGCCATCATTTTCTGTCCTGACAAAAGGACCCCCGAAAAAACAATACCTGCCAGTGGCTCTAACCCTTCCCTGCTCTATAAAAAAACAAAAGGTTTTGGCTGGAGCAAAGCTTTAATATCTATGCACTATTTGACCAATGCATTTATATATTTATTGCCGTACATACTGTATTTTTAATATTTAACATATTGGTGGTCCAACTAATGCCCTCTGGCTGCACTGGCAGTTTAAAACAGAACTCCAGGCAAAAAAACAACAAACAAAACAAAAACAAGTAAAGACACATTAGAAAGATAAAAATTCAATCAGATAAAGTAACAAAACCAGCTTTTACTGCACAATTCAACTCTCAATATTTCCCTGCAATACTTTTTTCTGCAGCTAGATATCCTCAGTCTGATAACCAACATCATTCAACCCACTTCCTCTGAACCCAGGTCAACCTCAACTGTGTAGCTACACCAGGGCCTTCTGGGATTTAGGGTTCCATTTGTATGAGATTGTGTTGTCAAGCAGATGCTGGGACTCCTTCCACTGGGAGTGAAAAGTAGGGGTGTTTCATGACACCCCACATGGTTCTCCCAAGGCACCGAGACTCCACTTGGGTAAAAAGGAATGGGATGTTGACCGTGTCACAACAGGGTTTCATGAAGACTTCTACTTTTAACTAAATGCATTGAATGGGCAGTAAACAAATAGAAGAGGGGGAGGCAAAATTTTGCTCCCCTAGGGGTCTTCTGCTGACTATGTCCACCGTTGACCCACTTAATGAATTTCTGTAATGTCAAGTTCCTAGTCCTCCTAAGCCTGATAGAGAAAGCTTGCTTCTAATTCACAAAGCCGTGTTTGCTTACTGCATGCTGAACTCTGCAATAAAGTCTACCTCCCCTCTAATACAGCGGACCTCGAATAAAGGCTCAGGTTTTATACAGCCCTCAGCTACAGAAGTCAATGAGCAGAAGGGTGGATATTTGTAACCTGACTACATTTGTACTTTATAATGGTTATGGTATTGTTCGAGCGGTTCATCTCTTCTGAAATTTGGAGAACTTTATGAAGTCCATTCGGATCACCTACTAGTGATTGATAAGTATAGATGGTAGGGGGGGAGGGTCATCAGTATCAGTCATTACGAGATGGAAGACAGGGCTTGAATTGGAATCACTTCTGTAAACCGTCACTCTGGTACAGCGATCCCATATTAGCTCATTTATCCTTGTGGTACCTAGCAAGGTCAAATATTTGACAGTTCTTCTCATTATAACATTGGCGGTCTGGAAAGAGCATCCGGATTCTGGTACCAAGAGTTGAAATTGTTCAAGTAATCAGGGGGCATGGGGGCAGTTCTTCCAGCCGTAGGAAAGTCCCACATTGGAGGAGCGTTAGGGGAGCACGGAGAAACCGATGATGAATTCTGAGACTGATCTCCATCTTGGGCACTTGGACCTTGCTTGACAACTTTTTTGTACTTGGATCTCTTGTTCTGAAACCAGATCTTCACCTAATAATAAAACAAAGAATATAGATTTTTTTTCACATTTGAAAATATTACAGAGTAACACACTAAAAACATTAGCCACAAATCACTTTTTCAGGACTCCCACCATGGTCATGATCTTACACTGGCTGATTCTAGGGCTTCCATAAATTGAAAATGCCTCCATAATGTGTAGACTTCCAAATTTAATAAGATTTTTATTTTTTTTAAACTTTCCAAACAATCCTTAAAGCCAAACTTTGGGCACAAGAACAAACAAAAAACAAAAAACACCCCTTAAAAATTCCCAGTTAGGCGGCTGGCAAGTTTTAACACTTGCAATGGGGATAAGGGGGGCACCTCAGGGGTTTAAAACTTGCCAACCTCCTAACTGGGAATTTAGGTCATGTTTTTACAGTAGAAAACCAGGGTTTTGGCTGCAGCAAAATGCCATAACCCCAGTATTCACATTTTTAGCAGGCAATTCTGCTAAAAGTGATCCAAGCAGCTGATTAGCTGCTTTCCAGTGGTTCTCAGGCTTACCTGGCTCATCGGTAAGCCCGAGAACAAATACTATGGTTGCGTCGGCAAAAATGGGCTAGGAGGCATGGAGCAACGTCATGATGGCTGTTATTTCCTCTGTCTTCTGGTTCAGGGCCAATTTAAACAAGGTTTTTTTTTGTTTTTTTTTTTATTTTGATCTGATGTTTTTTATTGTAGAGGAGAGATGTGGGATCTTTATTAATGGGATGTTTACATTCCTTGTAACACTGCTGGGGGGGGAACACCCACACACCACTTAAAGGAACAGAGTAAAAATAAAAATTTACAAAGGCGGCCCCCCTCCCCCCGCACAGAAGCGACCGCATACATAGGTCATGCCCACATATGTAAACTGTGTTTGCACCACCTATGGAAGTATTCAAATGTCAGAGCAATAGCAATAACTTTAGCAGTAGAACTAACTCTAAACTGGTAACCTGGAAAACCTTTAAAGCATCGCCTATGGAGATTTAGTCATTTTTAAGTACCATAGCTTGGCGCCAAGAATGTGCGCAATTTTAAAACATGACATGTTAGATATCTGTTTACTTGGTGTAACATCTTTCATATTTTATGGAAAAAATGGTGAGTATATATGTATGTATGAAAAAAAAAAAAATAAATAAATGTTATATATATATATATATTTATTTTTTAATTAAAATGTAATTTTTTAAAATAAAATTGTATTTGAAAAACTGCTGCACAAATACAGCATGATATAAAATTTGCAACAGCCACCATTATATTCGCCAGGGCCTCTGCAAAAATAAAAAAATTGTAATATTCTTTATTTACACGTTACTTTTTTTTAGTATTTATTACACACTAACTTATTTTAAATGTTTGGGGGTTCCAAAATAACCGATTCCTCACTCTGCCAGGGTCCCTCCATCTGTGTAACCGGTTCTCTGAAGCCTCTTCCCTAAGGTGCTGCAGACGCAGACTAGAGAAGGATAAACAGTTCGAGCCAAGAAAAAGTTCAGCCCGAGTTTCGCCTGTTAAACGAACATCCGAATATGCGGGTAGCTCAGCAGGATGTTAGCCCAGAGAGTGCCCTACAATGCACTGCAGCTTCACAGTACATTCTAGGGCCCTAATTGGATGAAGCCTTGCACCTGACAAAGGCTTAACCAATTAGCACTGTCAGAGCCCTGATTGGACAAAGCGACGAGGACTTTCTCCAATAAGGACTCAGTACTCTTAGTCCCACCCCACACTAAAAAAAAAAAAAAAAAAAAAAAAAAAAAAAAAAAGGTTCCTTCCCAACGGAAGCCTTTGCAGTGTGAAGTTGGAGATCGAGCAGGGCTCATTTTGCTACTAGTGTGTTAATGTGTTCACCTTTTGTGATTGTAGAGTGTTAGTGTACCGTTAGTATAGTGTGTGAGAATAGTGTGTCAGTGTAGTGTTTGTGTAGTGCAGTGTTTAACACCACTTTACATAAAATTTAGTGTTGTATACCCCAAGGACTCTGCTTCTCATGCCCTTGCAAGCTTGTGGTGCATGGGGCTCCCTTATTCTTCAAAGCCTGCAAAAGGATCCAAGAATTCATAGCTTCAAGGATAAAGATCATTGTTGGCAACCCTCCTTGACCACTGTTACAGGGGGGAGAGTCTCAGAACTCATCCTGCACTCGCAGAGGGAGTAAAGGATGAAATATCTTAAGCAGACCTTAAAGAGGAGTTTATGTAAATACCTTTCCAGACTCTGATAGTTAACAGTCTTAAAGAAAAGCTTATTTTGAGGCTTCTATTGGTCAAAGGAGGAGCGGTGCAGATGGGACCACCTCAGTGATGCATTTCAAAATCTTTTTAGTCCTCGGCCCCCAGAGCCGTCAGCTTTAACATCCCATTGGTCGCATCTGCATCGAATGGTGGAAGATTATCTAGGGGCTAAAATAGACATGGAGAGCTTTCCAGTAGACATGCACTGGGTTTCTGGGTCATGAGAATAGACTACTGGCCAGAACATGCCCAGTATGCAATGGAGCTGCTGGGCTGCCCTGCATCCAGCGTGCTTTCCGAATAGGAATGCAGTGCTGCCGGAGGTTTTGTGACAGATCAAAGAATCAGTCCTGGATTAGCAGCAGCTATCAAGCCCCTGATGCCAATGTCGCAGATTAAGTGTTATTGGGATCTTGAATCTCTGCAAGACTGTCTAGGCTGCCTAGCTTTGTGTGTTGATTTTATGGTATAGGTTTCATGGGTACAATGAACACCCAAGAACCAATTTTTGCCAAACATGCATCAAATTGTAATCTTTTACAGCAAGGCCCTATCTTCCTTTCACCAAGAGTACCTCTAGAAGGTTACAGGGTGAAGGCACCAGCCCCCCAAAACTATTTTTTTCACACTGGTTACTACTATTCAAAGTCTGCGAACGACCAGATTTTACCCCAAAAAAAAAAAAAAATAATAATAATAATAAAAAAAAAGGTAATCTTGGCTTCTTTACATTAGGGTTGCTCACGGTGGTGTAATAAAAATGTTTTTTTCTATCCAAATTCTGCCAAAAGGGCCACCAGAATTTATAAAAAAAAAAAATCTCTAATCTTGTTTCGAGTACCCTAAAATGTAGCCTCATCAAACAGACTGGCTCCCCAAGCCGTGGTTTACTAAATAAAGAAAGCTTGCAAGGAAAATCTATTTAAAAGGTCTTTTTTCTTTATAAAATTTAAGTTTTGCTGCAGCAGCTTCTATACATGCTACAGGTGTGCCACTTTACTTACAGGCAGACTAAGGGGACCCCGCCAGGCACCATGTTTAAAGGAATTTTAAATTTTTAATAGTTTCACCTTAATCATCATTAAAATCACGGCTCCTTTAAAAACCATCTAAAAGTTTTTGTTTTGGTAGATGTCCTCCAGGGCAGTAGCTGGGCCCCCATAACCTTTTTATGGCCAATAACTTGTATAAGCCTTCAAAATTGGGGACTTTGATTTTTCCTGTTCAGGTCCCACAGACTTCAATTGGGTTTGTCGTTCGGGTTCGAACTGCAATGTTCATGAGCTCTGACGTGAACCTAACAGGGGGTCGTTCAGCCCATCTCTAACACAGACACATACAATGTAGGACCAAAAGCCCTCTGTTGTACACAACACTGCAAAGGTTTTTTTTCTCTTGAACTTTAGAGTGAATGAAAAACCAAAAATTTTGAAAGATTTGAACATGTGTAAGGTTTTTAATGCAGTCCATGCAGGGTAGATTCAGCCTATTTTAAATTGTAGGTACAAAAAGGGGAAGAAACCCCTTTATAAAAAACAGGACTTTATAGGATATAGGGGTTGTCTCTGAGATGAGCACACACACAATATAACGTATATAAAAAATAACATATATTATATTGTGTATGTGTTCATCTCAGCAACAACCCCATATCCTATAAAGTCCTGTTTTTTTATGTAGGTGTTTCTTTGCCCTTTTTGCCTACAATTTGATATATACTTAGGATGTGGATATGGAGAGTTGTCCCTAGAACTGGTATAACATAATAAAATTAGATTCAGCCTACTTGTCCTAATCAGGGATGGGCCGAACAACCCCGCAGCAGAACTCCCGAGCAGGGGAAATGTTCTACCCCGAACAGCGAACCCCATTAAAGTCTATGGGAGGCAAACAGGAAAAGAAAAAAACAAAAGTGCCCATTTTGAAGACGTAAATGCAAGTAATTGGCCATTAAAAGGGGTATGGGGGTCTGGGTACTGCCCTGGGGGACATGTATCAATCTTTTTTTTTTAAACAATTCTTTTTTAGGAGCAGAGATTTTAATGATGATTAAAGTGCAACAATAAAGTGAAAAATTCCTTTAAATATAGTGCCTGGGGGGATCCCCTTAATGTGCCTGTAAAGTGGCGCATTTGTAGCATATACAGAACATGCTACAGCAAAAATGACATTTTCTAAAGACAAAAATCCCATTTGAAGTGACTCAAGGTTACAATTGCTGGCAAAAAAAAAAAAAAACACGGCACAGGGGGCCCTCCCCAAGATCCATACCAGACCCTTATCCGAGCAGGCAGGTCAGGAAAGGGGGGGGGCCGAGGGAGCAGCCCCCATGCCCTCAACATGGTGGGGGGTGGCTCTGCTCCCCCCCCACCCCAGAGCATCTGGTCCCTAGGTTGATGGGCCTCTTCCCGACAACCCTGGGCTGGGGTTGTCTGCGTCTGCGGATGGCTTATTGGAATCTGGAAGCCCCCTTCAACAAGGATCTGGAAGCCCCCTTCAAAAAAAAAAAAAAAGCTTCCGTTCGCCCATCCCTAGTCCTAATCAGGGCCGGACTGGGTGTAAAAACCAGCCCTGGAAATAATGTCATACCAGCCCCATAGCAAGGACTATACCAAACCAACAGCATAACGTCATTATTTTCTTGTTCATAAAAAGGGAAAAATCATGCATTTTTAAAGCACAATTTGAACAGTGTATTACATGTAGATAAGACAGATATGAAAGCACATAGAGCTTTATAAGAGCAAATGCTGGTTAAGAGTGGTAAAAGTGCGGGCATGGTACAGGAGAGGCAGGGGCTGCGGGCATGGTGCCACTACGTTACTGCGCATGCGCCCACCTGCCTGAGAATGGCCGAGCGTGTACGGCTTTCCAGAGCAGCTGCGGCGCGTGCGCAGTTGACATGTTGGCCCAGCCGCAGCCATATTTTTTTGCGGGCGCTGCTGCAACCCCAGGCCAGGCGGTCATGCCGGCCTACCGGAAAATTTCCCAGTAGGCCAGTCTAGACCTGGTCCTAATCAGGGATGAGCTAGGGTTCAGCTTAGATTTGGTCCCCTTTGCGTATGCCTTGGGAATGCTTTGGCTGAAGCTGATCAGCTCGGCACTGACAACTTCCTTCCGGGTTTGACTGAGCACAAGTTTGGACCACACCCAAGCTCACCCCTAGCCCAGATGACTGTTGACCCCAAGGCAAAAAGTGCTGTGAAAGCTAACATTTTGAGTTGTCCCCCACACGAGGGGACATCTATTGGGACTCAATTTCCCCTCACTTTTTTGGGTCTACAGGACAGGATGTTTACAGATGCATAACTATGGTATGTAAACTATGGTTTACAGATGCATAACTAAATTATAAAAAAAAGGTTGTAACCACTCCCTGCTCCTTCCAAAAATGAAAAAAAGTTTTTGTTTTGGATATACTTTAAAGCTCAAAGTCCATAATTTTTTTTTTTTTTTTTTTTTTTAAGTGTTGACTAGAATTACTTTCAATGTCAAAAATTAAATAGCATTTTTGGTTTGTGGTGCCCAGATTCAATGTAGTTACGCTTTAAGTGTGTACAAATAAAATATAGAAAATGAGAAAATGGAAAAATGTAGAATAGAAAAAGAAGATATATAAAATTTGAGATTTGGTACTAGGTGTGGCTATAAATGGCCCAGAAAAAAGTAAGTAAGCATGGCCTACAGCCGTCAATCACATAAAAACAAAAACCCCTTCAGCTCGCTGGAAGATCTGCCTGTGAGTAGGCCAAATTTCAGTGGGTCCTGGTGCTGGACACCCACTCCTGGACAAGCACACATCTCTCCTTGGATCTTATGGTCTGCCCTTCTCTAATCAATTTCTCACCTAGCTGAAGAGCATTGCCATTGAAAATCCAGATCCTCCAATATAGAATATAGACATCTACCCCTAGCCCCTTGGTTCTCACCTGAGTCTGCGTCAAGCCAAGTTGTGCAGCAAGCTCTGCCCTTTCCGGAAGGGCTAAATACTGCGTTTGCTGGAACCTCTGGTTGAGGGCCTGCAGCTGTAAACTGGAGTATATTGTTCGAGGTTTCCTGACTTTCTTTCCTTTTCCATTAATTCGGATTTCGCCATTTTCTATCACCGTGGATTTCTCCAGCTCTGGAAGATAATGGTAAGGACGCTAAAATTATGACCAAAATGAATTTGAAAATTATTTTTATATTTAAAGAATGTTGACTTTGTTGATGCATTAGAGGTGGAATAAAGTTGTTAATGTCTATGCAGGATAGAAAGGATGCTTTTCTAGCTATATTAATTGCTGGATGTGTAAGGAGGTACAATTTTGACTGCTCTTGCTCAGTTTTAAATGTCAATAAAATGTAATTACAATCCTCCTTAGACCCAGTCTGTTTGGACAGTATGGCCACTTGTTGACTTTGCAGAACCCAAAAGGCAGCTTCAGGTCTCATTCACACCATGTATAGAGACGTGCATTTTTCTGTACCGGTTTCTGCAAGAAAACCAAGAACATCATTTTTTTCCCTGTTCATATCACAACACTGGTATCCTGTGCGTATTTTTTCCTACACAGAAAATCAACATGTATGCATTTTTTTGGTGCAAAAAAAAAAAAAACCACCCCACCCACTCTTGTGACACTACCATAGCCGTATGATCATGGCACATAGAAAAAACTTGTGTCCTTGCAGAGACCGATGTTGACAGATATTGAATCCAATAACATTTTACTTCAGATAAGTGCAGTGCAGAAGGCATTTTTGTAAACCCCATCTCTGCGATGAAAACTTTAAATTACCTGAGTACCATGGGAAAACTAGGGAAGGTCTAGCTAGGACTAACTAGCAATAAACAGAAGGTGGATTAGGGAAAAATATCAAAATTTAGAAGATAAAAAAAGTTGTAGCAGCACTGCTCTAAAACAAAGTGTCAGTAGATCGCTGAACATCAAAAAAATAGTAATGTTATGAACACGTTAGGTGGGAAACCACAAAAATATTTCAGATCCAGCAGATGGAGCTTTATGCCATTTTCACATGTTCCAGGATAATTTCGTAAAAAAAAAAAAAAAAAAAAAACCACCACACAACTACAAAAGTTTAGTAGCCGCGGTTAAGGATTGCAAATGTCATTGAGGTCGGGTTCACACCGCTTCAACATGAACGTCGTGCAACTTCCGATCTGACTTTGCCCTGAAACATCTGTCAGACATTGGTCAGACTTAAATGAATAGGATCGGACTTGAGATGAGTGCTACTTGGGTTTAATATGGATTGGGGGGGGGGGGGGGGGGGTGAACCCTGCACCATTTTTTTTTCCCCATACATTTTGATTTGCTAACATTAGTTAGGATACTTCTATGGGCTGAAATCCATAGAACCAAAGTAGTGTAGGAACCTTTTCCAAAGTCAGACCAGTTAAGATGGCTCTTATAAGGAAACATTGATTTTTACATGTTATTAAACTTGTGATCTCCAAGTCAGAGAGATTGTCGCACCAGTGTGAACCAGGCCTAAATGGGTCAGGGGAAGGATTCTACCCAGTTTGTCTCCCTCCCTCTGTACTTTTCTGGATGGCTTAGTATGAACTTTTAATGAAAGAGAAAGAGTTTTAACGCAAACAGCTGCACCAAACCCATAAGGTTCTTCAAATCCTGTAATGTGTGCATCTTTTTTAATGTGAATGTTAACCACTTACCGCAAATCGATGTACCTGTACGTCTGCTTGCAGAAGCGGTTGTATCAGCAGGATGCCTGCAGCTGCAGGCATAAACCCGTTACCGGTCGGCTTTCAGGAGATAACAGCCGATGTGCCTCAGCAGCCACTCGGCCGTTATCCCAGCGAGCGGGAGGGGATGCCCCCCGTTCCCCCCTCCTACGGCTCTGCCTGGGTCTCCCGTCCCACCGGGAGACCCGAGCAACAAGCCGGCACATCCGTCGGCTGGTTGGAGTCCCGAACATAGCCGGATTCGGCTTTGATCGGGTCTCCAATGTAGTAACCCGGAAGCGACGTCACTTCTGGTTTACTCGGCTGCTAACAGCGCTGATTTAAAAAAAAAAACTGCCAGTATTCAAAAATGCAGATTTTGGCATTTTGAATACTTTGAAGTGCAGTGGATGGGTCTTGAGTCCCTCCATAAAGAGTACCTGTCACTGCCTATTACTGTCACATGGGATGTTTACATTCCTTGTGACAGTAAAGGGATCAGATTTATTTAATTTTTTTTTCCTTTTAGCGCTGTGTGAAACAAAAAAAAAAAAATTGTTGTTAAAGCGCCCCCGGCACTGTGAGCTCACGCACAAAAGAAAATGCATACCTAAGTCGCACCCGCAAATTAAAATGGTGTTCAACCACACATGTGAGGTATCGCCGTGATCGCCAGAGCAGAGCAATAACTTCTAGAAAAATACCTCCTCTAACTCTAAAATGGTAACTGTTAAAAAATGTTAAAGCGACGCTTATGGAGATTTTTAAGTACCGTCATTTGTCGCCATTCTACAAGTGTGCGCAATTTAAAACTGCAACGTTAGGTCTCTACTTACTCGGCGTAACATCTTTCACAATATACAAAAAAAATGGGGCTAATTTTACGGTTTAGTTTTTTGAAATGCAGTGAAATTTATTTTTTCCACAACAATTGCGTTTGAAAGACTGCTGCGCAAATACCGCGTGACAAAAAAATATATATATATTGCAACAACTGCTATTTTATTCTCCAGAGTCTTTGCTAAAAAAATATAATGGTGCTGCCAGACTCATCCACCTTACCAATCGCTCAGTGTCCGCTACTCCTCTGTCAAACCCTCCACTGGCTTCCGCTCACCCAACAAATTAAATTCAAAATGCTAACATCTTACAAAGTCATCCACAAATTTAGCCCCCACCTACATCACTAGCCTAGTATCAAAATACCAACCTAATCGCCATCTTCGTTCCTCCTGCTCTCTAGCTCCCTCGTCACCTCCTCCCAATGCTCACCTACAGGACTTTTCCAGAGCCTCTCCAATCCTATGGAATTCCTTACCCCAATCTTTCCAATTATCTCCTACTAGCTTTTAGACAATCCCTCAAAAACCTCTTCTTCAGAGAAGCCTTTCCTACCCACACCTAACAACTGTACTTCCATTTTCTCCATCAGCTCATCGCCCACATTGCTCTCTTTTTCACTTGACCCTCCCTTTTAGATTGTAAGCTCTAAAGAGTAGGGCCTTCTAATTCCTCCCGTATTGAATGGTTTTCCGTGTGTGTGTGTGTGTGTATACAGTATCTCACAAAATTGAGTACACCCCTCAAATTTTTTAAATATTTTATTATATCTTTTCATGTGACAACACTGAAGGAATGACAATTTGCTACAATGTAAAGTAGTGAGCGTACAGCTTGTATAACAGTGTAAATTTGCTGTCCCCTCAAAATAACTCACACAGCCATTAATGTCTAAACCACTGGCAACAAAAGTGAGTACACCCCTAATTCCAAATTTTAAAATTGGGCCCAAAGTGTCAATATTTTGTGTGGCCACCATTATTTTCCAGCACTGCCTTAATCCTCTTTGGCACAGAGTTTCCCAGCGCTTCACTGGTTGCCATTGGAGTCCTCTTCCACTCCTCCATGACAACATCACGGAGCTCCTCCACCTTCCATTTGAGGATGCCCCACAGATGCTCAATAGGGTTTAGGTCTGGAGACATTTGGCCAGTCCATCACCTTTACCATTAGCTTCTTTAGCAAGGCAGTTGTTCGTCATGGAGGTGTGTTTGTGGCTGTTATGTTGGAATATTGCCCTGTGACCCAGTCTCTGAAGGGAGGGGGATTATGCTCTGCTTCAGTATGTCACAGTACATGTTGGCATTCATGGTTCCCTCAATGAACTGTAGCTCCCCAGTGCCGGCAGCACTCATGCCGCCCCAGACCATGACACTCCCACCACCATGTTTGACTGTAGGCAGGACACACTTGTCTTTGTACTCCTCACCTGGTTCCCGCCACACATGCTTGACACCATCTGAACTAAATAATTTTATCTCGGTCTCATCAGACCACAGGACATGGTTCCAGTAATCCATGTCCTTAGTCTGCTTTTCTACAGCAAACTGTTTGCGGCCTTTCTGGTGCATCATCTTTAGAAGAGGCTTCGTTCTGGGACGACATACATGCGGACCAATTAGATGCAGCGTATGGTCTGAGCACTGACAGGCTGACCCCCCACCCCTTTAACCTCTGCAGCAATGCTGGCAGCACTCATACGTCTATTCCCAAAGACAACCTCTGGATATAACCCTGAGCACAGGAACTTAACTTCTTTGGTCGACCATGGCAAGGCCTGCTTTGAGTGGAATCTGTCCTGTTAAACCACTGTATGGTCTTGGCCACTGTGCTGCAGCTCAGTTTCAGGGTCTTGGCAATCTTATAGCCTAGGCCATCTTTATGTAGAGTAACAATTCTCTTTTTCAGATCCTCAGAGAGTTCTTTGCCATGAGGTGCCATGTTGAAGTGACCAGTATGAGAGAGTGAGAGTGATAACACCAAATTTAACACACCTGCTCCCCATTCACATGAGACCTTGTAAAACCAATGAGTCACATGACACCGAGGAGGGAAAATGGCTAACTGGGCCCAATTTGGACATTTTAACTTAGGGGTGTACTCACTTTTGTTGCCAGCGGTTCAGACATTAATGGCTGTGTGTTGAGTTATTTTGAGATAACAAATTTACACTCACTACTTTACATTGTAGCAAAGTGTAATTTCTTCAGTGTTGTCACATGAAAAGATATAATAAAATATTTACAAAAATGTGAGGGGTGTACTCACTTTTGAGATACTGTATGTATACTGATTTTTACTTGTGCACCTGATGTGTCAGAAAGGGAGGACTGGAGTTGGACAGCTCCAGGACAGGTTAGCAGCACATACATATGACATTTTGGGGCCCCTTACAAAGCTTTAGGCCTGGGACCACCAACATTCCCCATGGCCCGCCCACTGGCCCTCCCATCAAATCTGCCCACTGGCCATCCCACTGAGTCCTTCAGTGCACCCACTTTTAACACCCTTAATACTTAACATATGAAAATGAAAAGTGTATTCCCCATCCCCACCCAGAATTATTCATCCCTTTCCACACTGTATCCCCATCCCCGGCCAGAATTATCCATCCCTCTCTACACTGTATCCCCATCCCCGCCCAGAATTATCCATCCCTCTCTACACTGTATCCCCATCCCCACCCAGAATTATCCATCCCTTTCCACACTGTATCCCCATCCCCGGCCAGAATTATCCATCCCTCTCTACACTGTATCCCCATCCCCGCCCAGAATCCTGGAGAGTTGTGGATAATTCTGAATAGGGATAGAGATTGTTGTGGAAAGGGATGGATAATTCTGGGTGTGGATGGGTATACATTGTTGAAATGTATGGAAAATTCTGGGCGAGGATCAGGATACATTGTGGAAAGAGATGGATAATTCTGGGCGAGGGTGGTGATATATTGTGGTGTGGGATGGATAATTCTGGGCGAGGATGGTGATATATTGTGGAGAGGGTTGGATGAATCTGGCCAGGTTTGGGATGAGGGAGTTGCATTGTGAAAATGGATGAGGATGATTCTGGGTGGGAATGAGAGTTACATAATGAAGAGGCTCTCCACAATGTAACTCTCCCTCCCTCACCCAGAATCATCCTCATCCATTTTCACTTTGCAACTCCATCATGCCAGCTTGTCCCATCTGAGGACTCAGGAGAATAAATAAAGTGAGTACAAAGAACAGCACAACTGGCACAGCAGAAGCAAATCACTGCACACACAAAATTCAATTCGTTGACTTACCCGTATCTGCTCCATGCACCTGCAAGGGCTTGGGCCACTTCCCCCATTGACCAGCTGACTACACCCTCTGCCCGAGTGCTGCCCAATCACATGAACATCAACTATCCTTGAAGCAGCAGGCAACAAAGCGGAGTGAGCTGGTCAGATTCAACTGCGGGCTCATCTCTGTTGCTGTCGCCGCAAGAGCAGGGGGGGTTGATTTGGTGCCAGTAAAATTAATCATGGCTGATTCTGTAGGGCAGGGGTAGGGGAACCTTTTTTTTTTTTGCCAAGGGCCATTTGTATATTTATAACATCATTCGGTGGCATTCGGTGGCCGTATAGAAATTTTTACTTAAAAATGAGCCCGTTCCATCTGATCAAACATTTAATTACCTCACCCCTAATGTGATGGCTGGAACTGCTTCTCTTTGGCGAGGTGTGAGATGTTAGCTGGTATTGAGGGTACTACTCGCAACTGGTTTTCCAGGTTTGCATCGGTCAGTCTGGAGCGCAGAAGACTCTTTGCGGTGGTAAGTTTTGAAAAGAACTGCTGGCTGGTACTGCTGGTCGGTACTGCTGGTCGGTACTGCTGGTCGGTACTGCTGGTCGGTACTGCTGGCTAGAGACTTGGAAGTGGCCGCACTGGAGGAAGATGCTTCCAGTATCAGCTAGTCTCCTCACAGGCGGAGTGCATTTGATATCACTCCCCCTGTGAGTCACTCAGACTGTCAGAACAGGGCTGGAACTATACAGGAAACATTGGCTCCGTTCTGACAGCTCAGCCAAGTTAGCAGCACGAGGGCCGAACCAAATATTTCATGGCCCTATACAGCCCACAGGCTGGGCCCCCTTGAAAGCTCGGGCCCCTTACAAGTGTACTGCCTGTACCCCCCTAATGATGGCCCTGTACACAGTTTTTTCATTTTAGTTCTGATAGATTTTTTTTTCCTATTTATTGCTGCCTCTATGAAGTTTTGGGACACAAAATCTTATTCACTCTATAGTCCGAGCTGACTTGAGTAAAAAGGAATTGGGATAGAACAAAAAAAAAAACACCTTACCCCACACAAGAAATTACCAACTGATAGTCAAAAATCCATTGTGAACACTCATTTCTGAAAGGACGCAAGAAGTTTAGTAACTGAAATCTATGGTATTTCTATTAGTATAGAATTCCTTCATTTAAATGCTGATGGTTTAATATGGTATACGCGCTCTAAAATGTATTTGCAGGGTAGAAAAAAAATGGATACAAAGGGGCAGTCAAGGTCACCAATGGCCAGTGTGAAATATCAGGAATGTGGAAAAACTACATAGCACAGAAGGTTTGGAGTGACAGTTTAAGACCTTCAATGATCTGAACTGACAGACCACTCAAGGAGGCAGGTGAGGGACAGGCAAGACATAGGTCACTGCCTACGTGAGAAACTCATGATAGTGCGATAACCTTAAAAACTTTTAAAAAATACTATAGAATGCATGATGACATCATAGGATATCTTCAATGAAAAAAAAACAAAAACAAAAAACACAACAAACTATATTGCAAAATTAGGTCACAAAAGTGCTTGGCAAAAAAACCTAAAGCCAATCAATTAAGGAGAGACGTGCTCTGTCCACTCATTACCAAGAGTATCCAACACATTTAGCAGCAAATACGTCACCTCCTCCTGTGGGATGAACCCGTTTCATCAAAAAATGATCACCCCTTGAAAATGCAAAGCAGTCACCATCAGGGGAACTCCAACCAATAGCAACACTTTTCTGGTGGTATAATAAATCTTTAACCCTTTTACTGCCACAGTTTTAGATTCTAAGTCATTTGCAGTAGGGGGTGGGGTTTATACAGATTCCTAGCGGCTGTGTAAATCTGACAAGCTGACCGTCAGATGGAAGAGATTTGGCGGCTGTGCAGCCACAAGATTGCTTCCACACACCCAGTGACGGTCACCACTGCCATCGGTGGACTCGGAACCAGCACGGTGAGTGCTGCCAGTTCCCCCTTTCTGTTAATGGCCTGGAAGCAATGTTTAGACAAGTGCAGTCTACTTTCTCCACTTCAGGTGGCACACATCTGCAGTGACCCCATACCTGGAGAGGAATTCCAGAGGAACACAGTTCTTCTATGGTTTCCTGTGTCACTGGAGAAGCAACCCCGGTTGGATGCTGCAACCCCATGTGACTACAGTCATCTTCAGTCAGGCAGAGCCTATTTAAGGCCCTTTGGTAGAACAGTGACAGGTACCCCACCTCTTAGGGACAGCACTAGCGGTAGGGAAAGGTTCCTGATGAGGGAAATCGTGGGGACGCAACTCTTTTGGACATCACCCCGCTTGGGCACATAATAGCCGATGGGCATTCTGCTCTACAGAGGCTTTCAGTCCTGCTGATACCTGCTCTCTTCACACTACTGGAAACCGTGCACGCAGGTGGGCAACCTTTCCCACTGGGTTTGTTGCAAACTTTTGCTGTATTTTTTTCAATACAAGTTTTCCATTGCACCTGACTGTGCTGTCACACCAAGCTGCACCCAACCCACACCCTACCTACAACTGTCCAAAACATCACTTTTAGGTCCTGGAGAACTAATGGAAAGCAATCTGAATTTAATTAGTTTATTTGGAGGACAGGTGAGACATCAGGGGTCTTTTAGACCCCTGATGTCTATTTAAAGAGAGCCGGTCAAAAAAACAAACCCACAAAGAAAAAAAAAAAAAAGAAGGAGAGCAAATCTCGTCTATCTATACACACACTTCTAAATGCTTATGTAGAGGGTAGCCAGGATCAGACTACTAAAATATATATAGGCTTATCATTACTGTTGGAGTTGTCTGTGTGCCCCTTTAAGAGATCAGCCTCTCACAGGAAGTGGAAGAACTGAATTGTGGGAGATGTAGTTCTGAATCGAGAGCAGACTTATCTGGATTGCTGGGGGAACTGTTCTCCCAGGGAGCAACAGGGAAGCGAAAGACCATGGGAGAGACTATAAACCTATCTGCTCCACAGTGTGAAAGCTCTCCTTCCGGGACCCAGTGAATGCGGATCAGCCTGTTGTGTGCGTACAGGACTGATGGTGACTGAGGCCTAGTACACAATGCCTAACCCGAGTGCGGAGCTCGTTCTCAGCGGAGCAGATGCCAATAGCTACACTGTGGATGCTGTCACAGTATAACTGAAGAGGAAGCGAGTGAAGACCAGACGAGCAGCCTGAGGAATCGCTCACTCCCAGACGCCGGAGAGTGGGAGAGCGCATCGCCTGTCTTATAGGACCCTCATGAATGGACATCCGAGAGAGAGAGAGAGAGAGAGAGAGAGAGGGTGCCTGTGTGCAATCCTGACTGCCAGTATAACCTTTCCCATCAACACACTGACCGCAGACATTATTGCACACATCACCTCCCTTGGGATTACAGATTATCACTTTGGACAGTGATAAGAGCTCCAACTGGCTCTCTAAACGTGAATACTCAGGAAAGCGGATACAAAATTGTTTCTACATGGTATCGCACTCCGACACTTTTACATAATCTCTTTCCTTCGGTCTCACCGACCTGTTTGAGATGCCTGTCAGAGACTGGGTCGCTTTTGCACATTCTGTGGTCCTGCCCGAGCCTGACTTCCTTCTGGCAGGAAGTCCACAGGATTATCACACAGGTGACCACGTATGATTTAGCTTTCACACTGGCCCAATACCTCCCCCACCACTCCCCCACCTCATGCAAAACATACTCAAAATCTCTCACGGTGCACATGGTGAATGCGGCCAGGCAATGCATTCCCGTGCTCTGGAACTCCACACAAGCCCCCTTCGTCAAGCAGTGGCTTTTACGCCTTAAAAGGGTGGCCGAAATGGAAGAACGCATTCACGTTATAAAGGATTCCCCTACCAAATTGGGCATGTTGGATTCACTACACATCCACGCCGGAATTTGCCCGTCTGTAAATAGTAGATCTTGTCCTTGGATCCTCCTCTGAGCCAGTCACAGTTGCGTGAAATGATCTCCCTATTCGGAGATTGCCTCTACCTTCTACTACTCGGCTCGCCCCCCCCCCCTTTTTTTTTCTCTCTCCCCTCCTTGCCCCCCTTCCCTTCCTTTATCCCTCCCTCCCTTCACTCCTCCTCGTCCCACCCTCTCTCGTTTCTGCTGGGTGCCCACTTACCGCCCGACGGGCCCGGTCGGCGCGCACCCTTAGCCCAATCTCCATACCCGGATTTTGATCACCATCACCGTTCCTGAGTGTCATGCATCCAGGATATGGGTCTGCCCCAGGACCTGCTCCGTCCGCCCTGACTCTCTCCATTCGAGGCTCCCTCGCTTTACATAGCCCTTTCCTCTCTTGCTGTCTACTGTCCTGACAGGTTGTAGAACCCCTCCTAGAATTTCCTTTTCCAGCATTATGGAAGGAACGGGTTTGTTCTCCCCCATGGGCATTCGGTTATACTTTTGTTGTTCCCTTCCTTCTTACAGATTTTCCAGAATTTACGGATATTATAGCTGTTTTAAGATTTTGTGGATGATACCAATCTATATCAGGTCCTTATTGCATTTTCATGTATCTTATGCTGGTTAGTTGTCCTCTGTTAGATCTGATATTGAGCATGTACTTTGTGCGTACTCTGTTCTACTAATATTTTTATTTGTTTTGAAAATACAGTTTTCAATAAAATTGTTTGGAAAAAAAAAAAAAGAGCTCCAACTGCCGGTGAAGATTTAGCAAGGCCTTGCTAGGGGAGGGGTGTCGACACCTGCTACATCTTAAAAGGGACACACTTGATTTGTTCACAGCATTGCTAGTTAGAACATTAATAGCACTAAGATAGCTCTAAGTTTTCCTTTAAGCTAACAATCATAGCATTATTATAAAGGTTATCAGTCACTGTTTCAAATCTTAAGAGTATTGTTTTACCATTGTTCATGGATATTCTGCTAGTTTAGGTGGGATTCAGTTGACTGATAAAGGATAAACAGGTATAACTAAGTAAAACAGCAAAACCTTATTTATCTTGTGTCAGTGTTTTCTTAAAGCTATACATATACAGTAATGTCGAAACCTAGAGTGGGTTGGACGGTTCACGGGAGTGCTGAGGAACACCTATCAACCAGCAGCCCTCAAGGAGGCAGTGCTACAATAGTTTACAAAAAAATTGGGTCATGGATTGCATTTGTGGGCCCTAGACTTAATTTTTTACCAATATTTAGCATTTATTTTTTAAAAAAACAGTTGTGCTAATATCGTGTGACATAAAAAATTGGAACTACCAATATTTTATTCTCTAGGTAAGGTGTCTGGGTTGGGGTTTACATAATCTTCAGGCCAAAACAAAAACCCTGGAAAAATGGCTCTGGCGGCAAAAGGGTTAACAAAGGTCCTGCGCCAGTTTAGGTAGTTTTACCAAATGTTTGTGTAGCAGATTCAGATAGGTTGTGCCACTTTTAGAAAAGCGCACTATTATTTTACCAAATTTAAAAATCATTACCTCCATTTCATAAAAAAAAGAAACTGAATGTAATTAAAACAAATTTAAAATTGGCATAGAAAGACAGGCAGAGTGTCTCTGTAGGCTTTGTAGCAGCCCACCCTATCCCCGCCTGTCACTTCACAGTCGACAGCTTCCTAGCAACCAGTGATGCAGACAGTGGGTGGAGCCTTTGTGATTGACAGCAGGCAGATTTTTTTTAGCCAATAGCAGGCCGTTTATTGGTTTTCAAATCTGCCCACTGTCTGCGGTCTTAAGAACAGCAATAGGTGACTATAATGCTTGCCTTAAAAAATAAATGTATACATACACCTCATAAATTAGATCAAAGTTAATTTCAGTAATTCAATTAAAAAAGTGAAACTTCCCACTGGACCTCATACAACTTGGATTCTGTGCCTCTCCAGACGCTGCGTCCATGATATCCAAAAGAAATGCAACATTTTCCAGTCAGTGATGATTTGGGAAGCCATGTAATCTGCCGATGTTGGTCCACTGTGTTATCAAGTCCAAAGTCAGCGCAGCCCTCTACCAGGAAATTCTCGAGCGCTTCATGCTTCCCTCTTCTGACCAACTTTATGGAGATGCTGATTTCATTTTCATTTTCCAGCAGGAATTCGCACCTGCCCACACTGCCAAAAGTACCAATACCTGGTTTAACCACTTAAGCCCTGGAAGATTTTACCCCCTTCCTGACCAGGGCCTATTTTGCGATTCGGCACTGCATGACTTTAACGGACAATTGCGCGATCGTGCGACGCTGTACCCAAATGAAATTGACGTCCTTTTTTTCCCACAAACAGAGCTTTCTTTTGGTGGTATTTGATCACCTGTGCGATTTTTTGATCATGCGCTATAAACAAAAAAAGAGCGACAATTTTGCAAAAATAACAATATTTTTCACATTTTTTTATATGAAATTCCCCAAAAAAATAAATGTAAAAATCTAATTTTTTTACACATTTTAGGCCAATTTGTTTTCTGCTACATATGTTTGGTAAAAAAAAAAAAAATAAATAAATAGCAAAAAGCGTATTTTGATTGGTTTGCGCAAAAGTTATTGCGTTTACTAACTAAGGGAAAGTTGTCATTTTTATTGTTTTTTTTTAACGAGTAATGGCGGCGATCTGTGATTTTGTTTGCGGGACTGCCACATTGCGGCGGACAGATAGGACCCTTGACTGACATTTTTGACACTTTTGGGGGTACCAGTGACATTACTACAGTAATCAGTGCTATACATATGCACTGTTACTGTACAAATGACACTGGCAGGGAAGGGGTTAACTTTATTTGAGAAGGAGGGGTTAAGTGTGTCTCTAGGGGCCTGCTTCTAACTGTGATTGGATGTGGCTTTACATCTAACAGCAGAGATCTACGGTCCTACATAGCAGGACCGTATGATCTCTGCTGTTACACAGGGGATAAGACAGGCGGCTTTGTTTACATTAGCCGCCTGACTTTCTCTCGCTGTAACGGACGATCGCAAGTGACCGGCGGACCTCGGCGGGGGGGGGAATATAGCCACCCAGGGACAGGAAGTGTTTTTTTAAATATCTTACTTTTCTAAAACAAGTCCACTACCCCTATGTTACAGAGATGTAGAAAAGAAGACCTGTTTGAAGTCCAGCCTGGGTGACAACAATGGCTTCCTCCATAGATACAGTGGAGGGGTGAGATGAACGCAGCCAATTAAAGCGGAGTTCCACCCTGGGAAAGTTTTTTTTAATAAAAATACCCCCGGGACAGTCAGGGCTAGTGCATTCCACAATGGATAGCCTCTGATCTGTCCCGGGTTGCACTTACCTTTTAGAAGAAATACTTACCTTGAAAATGTATTGTCCAGCGCTGCCATCTCAGGTGTGGGCAGCTTGAAGCCAGCGCGTCCTCTTCTTTGTCCTCCTCCATCTTCATCGGTCCCACAATGCATTGCACCGGCCCTACCGTCACTTCTGGTGCCGCAGCGTCATCCCTGCACAGCTTCTGGGCATGCCCAGAAGCTGTTTAGCAAGGTATGACGGTGCCTGCACCGGAACTGACGTCGGGGCCGGTGCAGGCGCATTGATTCCTGGGAGCGATGACGTTCAGCTCCCATGAATCATTGGAAGCCAGGAAGTGACGAATCGCCGTGGCCGCCGAGGGGAGGAAGAGGAAGTAAGGCAAGTATATTTTCTTCTAAACATGGTAAGTAAAAAAAAAAAAATTGTGATTATTCATTTGTTTTTCAGGTGACCCGGAGCAAGAAGATGGAGGTAAGTATAATTTTAGGGTGGAACTCCACTTTAAGGACAGAAAATGTGTTTCAAACAATCTTCTCTTCCTTTTTGTAAGCTACCGATTCCTCCCTTCCCCTCCCCCCATGTACTTAAGATGAAGAAAGGGAAACGTGTTTGAAGATTAACCTGCATAACAACTTTGGTGGTTCCCTCAATAGATACAGTGGAGGGGTGAACATAGCCACCCAGGAAATGTGTTCTTAAAACAATGTTACTTCTGTAAATTACTAAACATTGAAGAAGAAAGAAAGTCCTCTTCAATGACTAATCATTGAAGATGAAGAAAAGGGAGACATGTCTGAAGTCCAATTTGGGTGGCAACCATGGTTTCTTTTATAGATACAATTAAGGGGTGAACATAACCACCCTGGGACAAGTGTGTTATAAACAATTTATCTTCCTTTTGTAAACTACTTAATCCCCCACACCCATGTAAGTAGAAAGGAAGACATGTTTGGATGGGGTGACAACAATGGCTCAGTACATAGATACAGTGCAGGGGTAAGCGTTGCCACCCAGGGGCAGGAAGTGTGTTATTTCTAGGGTTACTAGGTGATAAATAAAAGGGAATATATACTTTTTAGCTATCAAAAAGGAAACCAGCTAAATCCATAAGTAAAATCAAGACAATCCTTTCAGAGGAAGATGTAACTTTACAGATAAAATAAACTCGATGAGAATGTGCACGCTTCAGTTGAATTGTCTAATTTTTAAAAAGCGTAACAGGTAGAGGACTGTCAGCAGACAGAGCGAACACCATCCAGAACCATGTCTGCTAGTGATGCAGAAAAGCAGTCAGACTCCATTTACAACCCACATATATGTTATTATAACTTGGGAGCATTATAGGACAAAGATGAATGGTGGATGTCTTGCTGATCTGTATCATGTGATGCTGGGGGTCCTGGACCATGCAACTTTACTGAAAAGAATATACAAGAGGGGTAGGTCTAGCCTGTCTGATGTAAGCGCAGTAAAAAAAAAAAAAAAAAAGTCAGTGGGCAGGGGCATTCGTTTAAAATGGGCATTGTTTTACAAGCGGCAGATCATTAACCTAATGTTATACATTAAACAAATAAAATCTGTAGTGGTGTTGGGATAGTGTCAAGTGGGGGCAGCAGTGTCAAGTTAGGGCTGTGTAGTGTAAGACGGGGGCCAGAAACCTGTCATTCGCGATCTGTGCAGGTGGCAGGTAGACCGTGAACAGGTACCTTTGCCAACCACTAAGCTCAACACTTGCCGGTCCTCTCCCCCCCTCCACTCCACTCATCTTTATGGTATAGCAGAGAGCAGGAGGCAGCACAGCTCAGGACGGAGAGTAGGGGCGGTCCTAGCCAACAATCACCAGCTTAATATGAAAAGTTAACTCCGGCAGCTCCCGCCCTCCGTCCTGAGCTGCTGATTCACCTTGCCACTTATATGAATTTAGGATTACTTGTTAGGATGAATTATCTTCAGGATACACACCTAATACCCCCTTTCACTTGACCTGCTGACACCGGTCCTCGGACTATTCTACACCGGGGTAGCTCCCTTCAGGTCAGGCCCCTAGACACAATCCCCTGTACTCACTATACTGTTTTTTGAGGGTCTCCAGTGTCTCTACCCCTCTCAGTCAGCTCTCATGGACCTTCCTGGTCCCCAAGCCAATCGCCTTTGACCACGTGCCACTGCTACAGAGGAGGAGGCAGCCGCCCTCCCTCCGGGACTCTGCTCACCCCTCAGCACATGTGCTCCTCGCTTTTATACCACACCCCACAATGCACAGAGACAATCAGTCTGTGCCAATCACCCCCCCCCTCAACTCCACTCATCTTTATGGTATAGCAGAGAGCAGGAGGCAGCACAGCTCAGGACGGAGGGTAGGGGCGGTCCTAGCCAACAATCACCAGCTTAATATGAAAAGTTAACTCCAGCAGCTCCCGCTCTCCGTCCTGAGCTGTGCTACCTTCCACTCTCTGCTGTGTGCACCTGTGGTTCGGACACAGCTTATGCTTGTACAGGAGGAGATGAAGACGTTGCTATTGCACCCCAGCCCCCCCCCCTCCTCCCCCAGATTTGGCTATGATATTTGAAACGCATCGAAGTCCTGCCATTGGGGATGAGTACAGACAGGTCAAGCATGATGAAACTGATCTCATTTTCTCTATGTTGGGATTTAGGGGTAGTCTGAATAAGTGATCAATACTAAGTACGATGCATCAGCTGCTATATGATTTTATGAAACAGTTAGGGTTTAATAAAAAAAAAAAAAAAGGGGGAGGTCGAAGGTTCTGTTTTTTGGATTTAGGTTTACCCAATACTTGCCTTAGAAGTCCCAGTGGAACGTGATCTGACAATATATCACTCCTAGCGCAGATGTGCTGCAGAACCTGGTTCCTGAGATAGACTTACGGTGCATCTGTGCATGCAATGAGTTCCCAATCCATTGCTCGTGCACAAAGCACAGCAGGAAAGTCCGACATCTTTCCCTTCTTTGCCTGTGCATTGGAAACTCCCTGCGCATGCACAGACGAGCTCTGCTAGGTCCTGAAGGCTGGGCAGAAAGCTGGCATCACACACAGTAATGGTGGCACTGGAGCGTAGTCAGAGCAGGACTGAAGTTCTGTGTTTAAACCCCCAAAGACTATGCTTAAAGCAATACAAAAAAAATAAATAAAAAAAGATGTTGCCGTGATCTGACTTCCTGTAAGTAAAAAAAGTGTAACCACCCTCTTTCCTGTGCCCAAGATGGATTAAGGACTAGAGACTATGGGATTCGTAGCGTAAATGACCACAACGAACATTCACTATTTGCAAAACAATCAGAAGAGGGGGGGGGGGGGGGGGGGTGGGAGGAGTCTGTTACAAGCAGAAACACACAGTAGGGGGCCCAGTTACACTTGTGTTGGCCCTCTGAGGAGCGATCCACAGCGGATCACTTTTCATAAGCCATCAGATGGGCAGGGTTATGTTGCCTCCTTACTGCTGGTTTAGACCCCTCAAAGCCTGCACCACAGAGCAGAAACCACATGCATTGTACACAGTTGTGGCATGGCCCCATTCACTTATAGTGGCTGGGGCATGTGTATAGCCCATATGGCTGTGGGAAAGCTGTTTGGGGGGCCTCAATATCATAGATCACAGAGCCATTAAGTAGTGAAAGTAGGAAAAAAACAAACAAACACACACTAAGATTTCATTTTATCGGTGT